>NC_059429.1:9182427-9504927 GCF_021028975.2 Sphaerodactylus townsendi
CTCTCTTTCCCAGCCCTGGTCTCCATTCACAACAAACACCCTGTGAGGTAGGTGGGGCTGAGAGAGCTCCGAGAAGCTGTGACTAGCCCAAGGTCACCCAGCTGGCATGTGTGGGAGTGCACAGGCTAATCTGAATTCCCCAGATAAGCCTCCACAGCTCAGGCAGCAGAGCTGGGAATCAAACCCGGTTCCTCTAGATTAGATACACGAGCTCTTAACCTCCTACGCCACTGCTGCTCCTTGAGCTGTGGAGGCTTATCTGGGAAATTCAGATTAGCCTGTGCACGCCCACACACACCACCTGGGTGACCTTGGGCTAGTCACAGTTCTTTGGAGCTCTCTCAGTCCCACCTACCTAACAGGGTGTTTGTTGTGAGTGGGGCGGGGGGGGGGGGGGGGGAAAGGAGATTGTTATCCCCTTTGAGTCTCCTACAGGAGAGAAGGGAGGGGGATATAAATCCTTCTTATAAGGCCCCAGAATCTACCTTCCAAAGTAGCCGGTTCCTCCAGGTGACTGGTTGTAAACCCAGGAGATATCCAGTCACAGTCCAAGATATCCTTAAGGTCCAAGTTAGAAGTCATTTAAACATTTCTTTTTAAATCAATGTGAGCGAGTTTGCTCTAGTGAGGAAATATGTGTAGACAACGCATTCCAGCCAGAGGTGTGTATACTGTATTCCTTGGTCCCAATGAACAAACTCTAGGTTGAGGATTTAACACTGTAAGAATCTCAGTTAACCCCCCCTCCTCCCAAAATCCAAGTTTCTAGCCCTCATGGCCCTATAACTGTGTAGCCAGCATCTCAAAGAACTGAACCTTGTTTTGTATTGTCGAAGGCTTTCACGGCCAGATTCAACTGGTTGTGGTGGGTTTTCCGGGCTGTGTGGCCGTGGTCTGGTGGATCTTGTTCCTAATGTTTCGCCTGCAGGGGGTCCAAAGTTATGGACCCTCAAAGGTGTAGCCCCCATCTCCTATTAGCTCCCATTGGAAACAATGGGAGATGGGGGCACCCCCTTTTGAAGTTCATATCTTTGGACTCCTTGGACCAAACTTCACAAAACCTGGGTGGTATCAATAAGAGACTCTCCTGATAGTACATCCCAGGTTTGGTGAAGTTTGGCTCAGGACGTCCAAAGTTATGGACCCTCAAAGATGTAGCTTTCATCTTCTATTAGCTCCCATTGAAAACAATGGAGGGTGGGGCACCCCCTTTGGGAGTCCATAGCTTTGGACCCCCTGGACCAAACTGCACAAAACCTGGGTGGTATCAATAAGAGACTCTCCTGATAATACATCCCAGGTTTGGTGAAGTTTGGTTGAGGGGATCCAAAGTTATGGACCCTCAAAGTGTAGCCCCCATCTTCTATTAGCGCCCATTGGAAACAATGGAGGATGGGGGCACCCACTTTGGGAGTCCATAACTTTGGACCCCCTGAACCAAACCTCACCAAACCCAGGTAGTATCATCAGGAGAGTCTCCCAAACAATCCCTGAAAGTTTGGTGCTGCTATCCCAAACAATACGCCACCTGCAGGCCAAAAACCGAAAAAGCACTAAAATGTTTTAAAAACCCACAAACAGGTGGGTGGAGCTTCGGACATGAATGGGGGGGGGGGTTTTTCAAACCCGAGAACCCCCCCTTACCTACGTCCATGCCTGCATCGGTGGTTGGTGTCTTCAGAGGTGTATCACAGAGAGAAGTCAGTTACACACTGTGTCCAGACCTTGTACAGACTTCTCTCTGTGATACCCCTCTGAAGACGCCAGCCACGGATGCAGGCGAAACGTTAGGAACAAGATCTACCAGACCACGGCCACGCCGCCCAGAAAACCCACCACAACCCATTGAACCTTGTTATGTTTTGTGCAAAGGAAAGCTCTGGGCACCCCGTGGGAGAGATGACATCCAAGCAGAGCAAGCCGAGGTTTCAATGCGCCCCCTTGGCAGATGTGGTTGGGTGTGTGTGTGTGGGGGGGGGGGGTGTCAACTTGGAAATATCCATGTTCACAGAACCTCACCCTGTGATCTGACTAGTCCAGTGATTGCGAACCTTTTCAAGACCGAGTGCCCAAATTGCAACCCAAAATCCACTTATTTATCGCAAAGTGCCAACATGGCAATTTAATCTGAATACTGAGGTTTTCGTTTAGAAAAAACAGTTTGCTCCAAGGCGCACGTTACTTGGGAGTAAGCATGGTGAAGCAATCGTGGAACGCTTTGAATGGGTGAATCACGACCCTAGGAGGGTTTACTCAGAAGCAAGGCCAGCCTAGATAGATGTGTGTGTGTGGGGGGGTGATTTTCCACTCCCCCTACATGACAAACTCTGTGCGCGGTTGCCCACAGAGAGGGCTTTGAGTGCCACCTCTGGCACACGTGCCATACGTTCGCCACCACTGGACTAGTCTATTCGCTTATCGGCAGTTAACACAAGCAGTCCGAAAGCGGGCAAGATCAAAGCGAAGCACCCTGTGGGACCTTGGATTTGAGCGAGTTTCGCAGAACGGGTTCGCACAGTCCTCGCTCAAACCCAGCACGCTCTCCTGCCGGGAGGCTTATCCGCTGCTCCATTGATAAAACCTGCGTGAAACCGGAGCTGCTAGACGGGCTCAGATCTAAGGTCTTGCCGGGTGCACACGAGAGCTGTTAGGGGTTCTTTCGGGGAGCCCCTTGCGGATTTCCCGAAGCCTGCAGGTTTCCCACTGCTGCAGCCAGGCTTACGAGGACAGGGAATTTGCCCGTGACTTCCAGGGCTCTGTTATGTGATCCGGGATCCACCAGGGCCTTGTAGGTGAGATTCTGAAGCCAGACGCCTTGGCCGAACTTTGGTTCCGGGCAGCAGCCGGGAGGGGCCTCGCCTTTGGGGAGGGATCCGTTCCGGCACAACTGAGACTCTTTGGGACTGCTGTTCTTCTGAATGATGACGACTCGTGCGTATTCCACCTCGCTCCAGGTTTCTGGGAGTTTCTGGGTCAGCCCTCCGTGTTCCCAAGGGAGGGTCCTCTTCCCGGCAACAGGAGTCAGCTGGGGGTATTTGCGGCCAGTTCTGGGGATCTCAGCTCGCAGCTCGTTTCCTGCGAGAGTTTTTGGATCTGGGTCCTCCTCCTCGGGCGGAAGGACTCTGAAAAGGTCGCTGACGGTCAGGCCTAAATAGCCGGAGCTCCGTTTCTCAGGAGGAGGAGCTGGGAAGTCCTGTGCGGAAATGCAAGAGGTGGTCTTAGGCGGGGCTGAAGCAAGGGGGAACTGCACCTGGGGCACACAGGTGCAACCCTAACCCTAACCCTAAACCTAACCCTAACCCTGCGCCCCTGCCCACCCCCGACATGCCATGCCAAGCCCCACTCTGGAACACCCCCTCCACACCCCCTCCACACCCCCGTACCAGCACGTGCCTGGTGCGTTGCACCCCCTTTCCCCCTTGGTGCTACGCCACTGGCCTTAGGCTGGGCTCCTTTGCTGGTCTTTTGATACTGACACCAAAGATAGGGAAGGCTGCCCATGGAAGGCTCTACCCCCCTCTCCCATTGCCGCTCACCGCTGACCCCCACCTCTCTGTCACTTTGGCACTGGAATGTTCAAGGTGGGAATCCTTCATGCCCACACATTGGCAGTCCCCTTTCCCCTCCGAATGAAAAATGCCCATTGAAGGGCTGAAACGGAGGAGGGAGGGGAGAAAAGCAAAGCCCCTTCTAAGGCAGAGGTTAACTCTGCCCCCCTCCCCCGTGATCAGCTGACCATCCTGCCTTTCCCCCTCGAAGTTGGAGCAAAGTGGGAGTTTTCCTGGTCCAGCTTCAAAGGGGAAACAGCAGGAGCCCCATAGATTGTCCTCAGAAACAGGGGGCGTCACCCCATGGGAAAGCCACCATATTCTAAATTGCAGACAGACCATAAGGCCAATTGGCTGAGCTGCCTCAGTGTCACAGAAGGGCTAGTCTAAGAGGTTCTCGGCCTGCCATTGGATGAACTGCCTCAGTTTCATAGAAGGGCTGGTCTAAGAGGTTCTCTGCCTGCCATTGGCTGAGCTGCCTCAGTGTCATAGAAGGGCTGGCCAAAGAGGTTCTCTGTCTGCCATTGGCTGAGCTGCCCCAGTGTCACAGAAGGGCTGGCCTAAGAGTGTCTGCCATTGGCTGAGCTGCCCCAGTGTCATAGAAGGGCTGGCGGAAGAGGTTCTCTGTCTGCCATTGGCTGAGCTGCCTCAGTGTCATAGAAGGGCTGGCCTAAGAGGTTCTCTGCCTGCCATTGGCTGAGCTGCCCCAGTGTCACAGAAGGGCTGGCCTAATAGGATCTCTGCCTGCCATTGGCTGAGCTGCCTCAGTGTCATAGAAGGGCTGGCCTAATAGGTTCTTTGTCTGTCATTGGCTGAGCTGCCCCAGTGTCATAGAGGGGCTGGCTGAAGAGGTTCTCTGTCTGCCATTGGCTAAAGTACTGGATCTGGGATCTTGTGCACGCACAAGCAGAAGCTCTACCACCAAGCCACGTCAGGTAAGAGGTTGTGACTTTCAGGTGCATCATGGAGGGCTAGATGTTTGTAAATTTGTTTGTAAATTTCGTTGTGCGTGCACAATGACAATAAAATGCTTATGCTTATGCAGATTGCCTTTTTTGTCACTCTGTTGACGTCTGAGCATGTCTAGAGTGCAAATGTGTTATACCTCCTGCCACTCCTATGCACAGCAGGACAGCATGGCTAGGTCACGTGGCAAGGAAGAGTCCTTTTTACCAGTTGCTCCTTCCCTTCCTGTCACGGGACTCTGATGTCAACTGCTTGCAATTCAGGGAGTCTGATACCGATGCTGCCTAAGGTGTTCAGTCTCCCATTCCCCCCAGAACCACAAATTCCAGAACTCACCTGGCCCATCTTGTGCGGCACCCACAGAGCCAGGTTGCTTTTGGCCGGGTCAGGGATCTGAGGCCATAAGTACTTCCGGAGCCTGAAAATCATTTGGGTACAAAGTTAAGATTCTGGAGCTCAAATGAGATTGTGAAGTTAAAACAAACATCTGTTTTTTCCCCCAGAGGAAAATGTACTCTGGCAAGGAACAGGTACAGGATGTGTGAAAAGCTGTAAACTCTAGACCAAAAATGGTTTCTCTTGCTTCACCCACCCCTTTAACCTACTGACCAAACTGCAAGAATGGCAAAGCTCTATCCCAGTGGCAGAGCTAGAAGGGGGTGGGGGGTGCTGCGCACTGGGCACATGCCTGGGTTGGTTTTTTTTTGCAAAATCGCCCCCACCCCCTCACAGCGCCCCTCCCACCCCCCCCAGAAAGTTAAGAAGCCTTTTAGCCTGTCTCCTGGAGTGCAGGGAAAAGCGGGCTTCAGTTCACTTCAGGCTGAAATTGCTGGTGGATTCAGACATTCTGGTGGAGACCTTTGCAAGCTCCCAAGGTCTCCTGTCCCAAGGTCTCCTGGAAGTGTAGTTCTCTACTAGGTGTCGCTTTCAGCCTGAAGTGAACAGGCCGCTTTTCAAGCCTGCACTTTTCCAGGCTGAACTAAGGTAAGTGGGGGAGGGGTGGAAAACACAGAGTGCGCGCCGGGCACAGATTGGCTCAGCTACACGTCTTCTCTACCCATAAGGCTGGGTTTGGATGGAACGGGATGGAACGGGATGGAACGGGACTTCAGTGGAAACAGCGCCATAGAGCCCACCTTCCAAATTGGCCATTTTCTCCAAGTGAACTGACCTCTGTCACCGGGAAAACGGTTGTAATCCCATTAGATCTCCAGTCACCACCAGGAGGTTGGTAACCCTATGTAGTTATGGTTTTCTGAACACTGCTTCTGCTCTTCCAGGTGCTACCCTGTGCCCATTACAACACACTACCCCCTGCTGGGGCCAGTGTTTTAGAAATCAAGATGGCGGCTGTAAGCCTAGAGTGGAAATGAAGATGACGGCTGTCAGCTTAGAACAGGGGTGGCCAACCTATGGTGCTCCAGATGTTCATGGACTACAGTTCATGTTCATGGACTACAATTGACCATGCTGGCAGGGGCTGATGGGAATTGTAGTCCATGAACACCTGGAGCACCATAGGTTGGCCACCCCTGAATTAAAGGGAAACCATTGCTGAATCCTGGCATAAGCTGGGATTGGAATTCAGAATCCATGAGCACCTGAGCCCCATAGGTTGGGCTCACCCTGAATTAAAGGGAAACCATTGCTGAATGCTGGCAAGGGCGGATGGGAATTGTAGTCCTATGAACACCTGGAGCACCATAGGTTGGCCTACCCTGAATTAAAGTGGGGAAACCATTGCTGAATGCTGGCAAGGGCTGATGGGAATTGTAGTCCATGAACAATTGAGCACCTATAAGGCTTGGCCACCCCTGAATTAAAGGGAAACCATTGCTGAATCCTGGCAAGGGCTGATTTGGAATTGTAGGTCCATGAGCACCTGGAGCCCCATAGGTTGGCCAAATTCCTGAATTAAAGGGAAACCATTGCTGAATGCTGGCAAGGGCTGATGGGAATTGTAGTCCATGAACACCTGGAGCACCATAGGTTGGCCACCCCTGAATTAAAGGGAAACCATTGCTGAATGCTGGCAAGGGCTGATGGGAATTGTAGTCCATGAACACCTGGAGCACCATAGGTTGGCCACCCCTGAATTAAAGGGAAACCATTGCTGAATGCTGGCAAGGGCTGATGGGAATTGTAGTCCATGAACACCTGGAGCACCATAGGTTGGCCACCCCTGGCCTAGAGTGCTAATCAAGATGGCGGCTGTCAGCCTACAGTGGGAAAAAAGGCAACCTTCATAGGAACCCTGGGGTGGGGGACCAAGCCAAGAGCAGACCGCTATACTTATGGGCCTACAATGGCTGTTTGTAGAGGCAGACCAGGGACCCAGAGAGGAGGAGGAGGAGGAAGAATCCCACACAAATCACCGACAGCAATACTTCGGCTTCCACATAGTCTGTTGAGAAAGCAGAGAGAGGGAAAGAAAGAGAGAGAGATTACGGTTGCCGTGAGGCCAAAGCAAGATGGGATTCTTCACCCCTGCCGTTGTAATCCCTTGGGGCGATATGTCCCGTTGAGGGACCTTTCATTCAGATTAGAGAGGTCTAAAACTGTTCTGCCCTATACAGCCCTGATTCCAAGGCTTGTCGAGCAGAGGCGTAGCTGGGCCATACTGCGCCCGGTGGGCACTCTGCGTTTTCCTCCGCCCGCCCCCCAGAGCCCCCCAAAACATACATTTACCTTAGTTCAGCCTGAAAGTGCAGGTTGGAAAAAGCGGCCTGTTCACTTCAGGCTGAAAATGGCCTGGTGGGAACTACACTTCCCAGGAGACCTTGAGGGTCCCCCCCCCACCCGATGCAATGTGCCCCCCTGTCCCCTGGTACCTCCACCTCTGTTGTCGAGTTGCCAACTGATCAGAACTATGACTGCCCCCATGCCGAAGCCATAGAACAGTCCAAGTTTTGAAAGTGCCCCTCCAACCTTGCCCAAAGGTGGGTGGAGTGTACAGGACACCTTGAGGCTGCCCACCCTGACCCCAATATGGGGACATCAACCGAATGCCAGGTGAAGAGACTGGTCTTTGCCAGGCCCGAAACTTCGGAAGAGTAGGCACCTGCTCGGCTTCTGATGAGAGGGCATTCCACAGTACAGAAGGCCATCCAGGTGGCCCCCACCCCCCCTCACCTCCAGTCAGGTGGGCCTCCCCTTTTGACCGCAGTGTCCGGGTAGGAGTATATGAGGAGGGTGCACTCTTTCATGCCCCCAGGACTGAAGTCATACCTGTGTACACCTGTTTCTCAGAAACAGCCAATGCACATTTATTATTATTATTATTATTATTATCATTATCATCATCATCATCATCATCATCATCATCATCATCATCATCATCATCATCATTATTATTATTATTATTATTATTATTATACACATAACAACACAGCACAAGTGTCTGGAATTCATCTCTGAATATCGAGTCCTTCCCAAGGACCTAGAATATTAGAGGTATTTGCGTAGAATATGTGCAGTTCCTAGAAGTGCTGCTTTCTGCAGCAGGTGGACTGATGTTCTGTCCAAGTTTAGGCTTTCCAGATGTTTTTCAAGATTTCTTGGGATTCCTCCTAGAGCACCGACTACTAGTGGGATGACTGTTGTTCTTTTTTGCCATAATCGTTCAACTTCAATTTGCAGGTCCTTGTATTTTGTGATCTTTTCCAGGTCTTTGTCCTCTACCCTGCTGTCCACTGGCACTGCAACATCTATGATCCAAACATGTTTTTTCTCTACTACTGTTATGTCTGGGGTGTTGTGTGCCAGGTGTCTGTCTGTCTGTATTCTAAAGTCCCAGAGTATTTTTGCTTCTTCATTTTCTGTGGTCTTCTCTGGCTTGTGCTCGTACCAGGTCTTGCTACAGGGCAGGCCGTACTTTTTGCAAAGGTTCCAGTGCACCATTGCTGCTAGCCTATTATTATTATTATTATTATTATTATTATTATTATTATTATTATTATTATTATTATTATTATTATTGTTGTTGTTGTTGTTGTTGTTGTTGTTGTTGTTGTTGTTGTTGTTGTTGTTGTTGTTGTTATTGTTATTATTGTTATCATCATCATCATCATCATCATCATCATCATCATCATCATCATCATCATCATCATCATCATCATCATCATCATCATCATCATTATATTTTATATACTGCCCTCCCCCAAAGGGCTCAGGGCGGTGCACAAGAAATATAACAAATAGAGCACAATTAAAACAATCAGAATATGTATGTCTGTGCTCACCCTCAGCTGTACATGCCATAGTAGCATAAAGCTGAAAGGGACCTCAAGGGTCATCTAATCCACCCCCCTGCACAATGCTGGACATTCAAAACCGCTTTGTTAGTATACCACCCAGTGGCGTAGCGCCAAGGGGACGGGGGGGGCGAGCTGCACAGGGCATGTGTTGGTGCAGGAGCATGATAAGGGGCGCCAGGGCCTCTACATGTGTCTCTGGACTCACGGCTTTCTTATACCACATTGATATATGGGGGGGTAGTGGTTTCATAGGTCCCCCCTGCTCACTTAGTATGTGATCCAGTGTTTCTTTTGACTATTTTACGCCATCTGCATTTTGAATCACATGCTGATTTTTTTCACCCTGGCTTTTACATTATATTTCTTATTACAATAGTTTGTCCTTGAGCAGCTAAGTTCAAGCCTTCCGTTTCTTTTGTCTGCGTTCCAGTTATAAACCACTGTCAGGTTTTATCTTTTCAGTCTTCTCCAGAAACTGACCATATATTGTTTTACTTTGTCAGCTTTCTGTTTGCGTTTTTATTACTTTATTCTGGTATTCATTTTTTTGGTGTGTTTTTAATAAGTTTTGGTTCTTTACTTGTATCAGCATCTATTTTTAACTGTTTCTTTCATAATCAGCTAATCATGTTTTTCTTCCTCTGTAGTGTATTTGTCTGGCAATAGTCCTCTGCCTCTAATTCTATAGGGCAGGTATGATACAATAAATAACAACAACAACAACAACAACAACAACAACCTGCTGGATCCCACCTCTGGAGACGGTGTCTCCACCTTGGGTAAATAGCTTCCCTCCATTCCCCAGCGACTCCCTCGCTCTGGGACAAAAGGTATCCAAAAAATCCCTAGCCCAGTGGATGGAGTTACCTCTACGCACGGTGCTGAGGTGGGTACTCAGAGCCCTCTTTGTAAGCATTACGCTCGCCAATATCCCAGTTTGGGCACTTGGCAGTGGCATAGCATCAAGGGGACGAGGGGTGGGCAACTGGGCGATTCTCTGGCATACAATGCAAGGGCGTGGTGAGAGCATTCTGGGGGCATGGCGGGGCGGTGTCAGGGCATTCCGGGGGCGTTCCAGGTCAGGGCGGGAGAGGACGGGAACATGGCAGAGGCACAGGGTGCATGCGTGCCCCAGATGCAGTTTCCCCTTGCTTTGCCCATGGCACTCGGTCTCTAAAAGGTTTGCCATCACTGCCCTAGCCAATCAGGCCTGGAGGAAAATTCCTTCCTGACTCCAAAGTGGTTTCCAGCCCCACCCGGGGCCTGTAAGAACTGGCCACGAGAGCCAGCCATTGGCTCATCCCTTCCTGCCCTCCTTCTCTTCACCTGCCTGTTCACAGAATGCAACATGAGAACTGCTGAACCCACAGACCGTATGTGTGTGGACTGTAACTTGTGAACGAGGCTATAACAAAACCTGCTAACACAGAACAAGTATCCGTTAAAAGCACAGGCATGGTGGCTGTTTGAAAAGTTGGCAACCTCATCTGGTGGAAACAGAGAGAGAAGCCGGTCCATCACACTCCTAACAGCCTGACAAATCCCCTTTTCTTTGTTGGGTATATTTTAAGGTGACCAGATTGTCACCTTTTAAAACCGGGATGGGGGGGGGGTGGCACGCCGTCATGGAGCGTTGACATCAAGCCTTACTGCCTTTTGGGGCACTCCCCGGATTCCCACCCTGTGACAGGGTGGGAACCGGGAGCGCCCCAGAAGGCAAAATCGGGACAAGTACAAAACCCCGTGGGACGCAGGACAGATTGGTGTAAGGTGGGACTGTCCCGCCAAAAGTGGGACGTCTGGTCACCTTAGTATATTTGGTTAATGTAGCACAGTTTGCCCAGTCATGGAGGCGTGATATTGAGTGCAGTAAAATCAATTCTCCCAAGAGGTGCATGGCAAAAAGGTAAAACATACATTTATTCAAGTAGGCTCTGTTCACATTCTTGTTGCAGTTGAAAGGAAGATAGAAATCCTAATCTAAACAATATATTTCCCTATACAAGTGGCCAGCTGATCTGGTGTCACGTGAGTGCAAGTATGGAATATTTGCTTCTACAGGAGAGAACTGAAGAAGAGTCTGACTCCATGCAAGTCCAGATGGGAAGTTTGACAAAGAACAATGGCTACTGAGAGAGGAGGAGGAGGAGGGATCAGAAGGCAGACAAAGAGAGGAACATCCCACCAAGAGAAAACACTTATAACCTTAGAAAGATTTAGCACCCCGCAATGTGCAGACATGTTGAGTGGCTCTCCAATATTTCTCACCGTAGTTTTTGGTGTGGATGGAGAGAATGGGACCCCTTGTGCTTCCTGCGTCATTGGTGGCCATGATATAGACCTGGACCACGGCTCCGGGGGGTAGGCCCTCAATGAGGTAGCGACGGGAGGAGCTGTCTAACACCACCACTGTGAGGAAACAAAAGTGGTCATTCCAAAGACACCTGGATTTCTAGCAGCTTCATTCATTCATTCATTCATTCATTCATTCATTCATTCATTCATTCATTCATTCATTCATTCATTCATTCATTCATTCATTCATTCATTCATTCATTCATTCATTGGTTAGGTTTATATACCGCCCTCCCCCGGAGGGCTCAGGGCGGTGAACAACATGTAAAATAGAGCGCATATATCAGACTAAAATCCATTAAATATTGGTTAAGACAGGCTCTGAAAATTAAACCCTACCCTGTTAAAATGCAGCATTATTAAGATCAACATAAAAGATGGCACCTACTATCAATTCCCTTTAAAAAAACCAGAGGGAAGGAGACGGCAGGATCCACTTGATGTTATAAGGAGGGGGCCCATCAGCAGCTAGATCTCCTCTAAAGGCCCGGCGGAACAGCTCAGTCTTACAGGCCCTGCGGAACTCATTAAGATCCCGCAGGGCCCAGACAGCTTGGAGAATTCTTACCTGCATTTGGGGCCACCCCAAAACCAAGCTCACTGCAATTTCTACAAATTACTACCCCCTTCTCCCACTGTCACTTTCAGAAAGCAGATTGTGAACACACAGGGAAAGGCAGTGGCGTAGCGCCAAGGGGACAGGGGGTGCATGACGACCTGAGTGCGGCACGTCAAAAGCGGAGCCATTAATTAGCAGGTGGGGTGTTCTGGGGCATGGTGGGGGCGCAGGGCGCACACGTGCACCGAGTGCAGTTTCCCCTCGCTCCAGTCCTGTGGAAAGGAAACTGCTTCCATAAATCTAAGCATTGATTGATAAGAATAGTAGTTCCGGCACAAACATGCGAATACGAAAAGGCTGATCTAGCCAGCAGTGCAAACCAAGAATGTAAGAGCCCATGGGGGCTCTGTGGGGCGCACTCACCTTGGAAAACCAGGACCGTGCTTTGTACTTACTACTACACCCATCATGTCAGAAGGAGGCTCACATCTCATCTGTGGTGTACAGTGCCTAAAACCCAGCTTTGGTAGGAGGCCTTTGGGCCAGTCACACGCACCGAGGTAGCTCTGGATCCTAAGCACTTTGACCCCTTTGGTGGGATTTATTTCTTATATGGCCATTTCCCCACTGAGAAATGAATCCAGATACTTCCAGGTTTCAAAAGAATCGGCACCTTTCCATCGAGGTTTCACCATCCCCACTGCAACATAGTTCCCCTTCCGCACATGCAGAATAACGCACTTTCAATCCACTTTCACAATTGTTTGCAACTGGATGTTGCTATTCCGCACAGTAAAATCCAGCTGCAAAGTGCATTGAAAGTGCATTATTCTGCTTGTGCGGAAGGGGCCAGTGAGTGTGCAGAGGAGGCAAATTCCACTGTTGTGATTCTTCTGTGACTTGTTCCCCTCCCTTATCTACTAAAACAGGGAGATTCCCCCCCAAAGCCACTTTGCAGACCCCCCCTCTGTGTTCAAGAGGTTTTGACTTCAATTTCTGGTATCTCCAGTTAAAAGTATCCTACGAAGAAGAAGAAGAGCTGGATTAATACCCCCCTTTCTCTCCTGTAGGAGACTCAAAGGGGTTTACAATCTCCTTGCCCTTCCCCGCTCACAACAAACACCCTGTGAGGTGGGTGGGACTGAGAGAGCTCCGAAGAACTGTGACTAGCCCAAGGTCACACAGCTGGCGTGTGTTGGAGTGCGCAAGCTAATCTGAATTCCCCAGATAAACCTCCACAGCATAAGCAGCAGAGCTAAGAACAAAACCCGGTTCCTCCAGATTAGAGTGCACCTGCTCTTAACCACTACGCCACAGCTGCTTCTAGGTAGGTAGCTGTAAGAGATAGAGCCTTTTTGGTGGTGGCCCCTTGTACCTGGAGCGCTTCCTGATACCCTTGGATGGTTACGACATGGCAAACAGCAGCCGACAAGCGATGCTTACGCTGTTCGTACTTACACTGTTCAACTTTCCCTTCTTCCGCATAACAGATGGTGTAGTTTCGGATCTCTCCGCCACACTCCTCCAATGGGATCTGGTCCCACTGCAATTCCACCTGGGACTTCCAGATATGGGCAGGATGTAACACCGGGGCTCTCCGAGGAGCTAGAAAGCAGGAGGAGAAACGTTAGGAACAAGATCCACCAGACCACAGCCACACAGCCCTGAAAACCCACCACACAAACTTGAAGTTGAATCCGGCCAAGGAAAGCCTTCGGGACAATACATAGTATAGGTAGGCGGTCTCCAGATGTTATGGATCATCAAGCTGCCAGCATGGCCAATTGGCCATGCTGGCAGGGGCTGATGGGAATTGTAGTCCATAACATCTGGAGTGCCAAAGGTTCGCCACTACGGACATAGTATGAGTTCCCTTTAATGGCAAAGCCCCCAAGGATGTATGATTTAAGGTCGTGGAAAGGTTATGCTTGAGTACAGAGCGTTTCAAGTATCGTCTAGATTTATGCTGTAATTCATGACTTGGAAACCACCTTCGTCCTCATTATGAGTGACTGGCCCACAGGGCCGACAACAAGGATTTGAACCCAAGTCTTCCAGATTTGAAACCGTCACACTGGCCATGACTCCACACTTTGCCAATTACCGTCTGGTTGATTGGATCAACTGAAACCACCTTTCCCAACGCAACCCAATAACAGATTTTTCTCACTCGGCTTGCGTGGCAATGCAGTTACACCCCAACACAAGTATGTGCGATTGCTGCGTTGGGATCTCCTTTCAAAGAAGAAGAGTTAGATTTATATCCCCCCCCCCCTTTCTCTCCTGTAAGGAGACTCAAAGGGGCTGACAAACTCCTTTCCCTTCCCCCCTCACAACAAACACCCTGTGAGGTAGGTGGGGCCGAGGGAGCTCCGAAGAACTGTGACTCGCCCAAGGTCACCACAGCTCCACAGCTCAAGCGGCAGAGCGGGGAATCAAACCCGGTTCCTCCAGATTTGAGTACACCCAGAGGTGGGATCCAGCAGGTTCTCACAGGTTCCCGAGAGTAAGTTACTAAATATTTGTGTGTGCTGAGAGGGGGTTACTAATTGGTGATTTTGCCACGTGATTTTTGCCTTAGTTACGCCCCTCCTCTCAGCAGTAGCGCGCAGAACTTGAAGCAGTCTAGCAGGAGGTGCACTGGTGTGCGTGGCAGCCTGCGCCTGCGTGCATTCGTTTCCCGCCCAAGGACCGGCAAAGCAGCTGCGTCCTTGCCACAGCCCCGCCCAGGAATGCCCCGCCCCCAGAATGCCCGGCCACGCCCCCGTCGTGCCTGGCCCAGCCCCATTGGCGCTACGCCACTGTTTGAATCCCACCACCATGGGAACCTGTTACTAAAATTGTTGGATCCCACCACTGAGTACACCTGCTCTTAACCACTCCGCCACTGATGCTCTGGTGGAGGAGGCGAACTGGATTGGGAGCGCAACACTAGAGGAATGCGGGGGTTTAATCTTCCTCTGTTGTTTCCCCCTTGAAACTGCTGCCTGAAATTGTTTTCTGTTTCAGCGAAGGAAAAATGCAGGTTTGGCATATGGCCACAGAGAGTTGCCGGCCTTCAAGTATGGCCAGGAGACCTCCTGGAATCACAGCTCATTTCCCGATGACAGAGGTCAGCTCCCCTGGAGAAAATGTGGCGTAGTGGTTAAGAGCAGGTGCACTCTGATCTGGAGGAACCGGGTTTGATTCCCAGCTCTTCCGCCTGAGCTGTGGAGGCTTCTCTGGGGAATTCAGATTAGCCTGTGCACTCCCACACACCAGCTGGGTGACCTTGGGCTAGTCACAGTTCTTCTGAGCTCTCTCAGCCCCACCTACCTCTCAGGGTGTTTGTTGTGAGGGGGGAAGGGCAAGGAGATTGTCAGCCCCTTTGAGTCTCCTGCAGGAGAGAAAGGGGGGATATAAATCCCAACTCTTCTTCTTCTTCTTCTTCTTCTTCTTCTTCTTCTTCTTCTTCTTCTTCTTCTTCTTCTTCTTCTTCTTCTTCTTCTTCTTCTTCTTCTTCTTCTTCTTCTTCTTCTTCTTCTTCTTCTTCTTCTTCTTCTTCTTCTTCTTCTTCTTCTTGCCTGTACACTCCCACACACGCCAGCTGGGTGACCTTGGGCTAGTCACAGCTTCTCGGAGCTCTCTCAGCCCCACCTACCTCACAGGGTGTTTGTTATGGGGGAGGGGGTAAGGGAAAGGAGATTGTCAGCCCCTTTGAGTCTCCTGCAGGAGAGAAAGGGGGGATAAAAAATCCAAACTCTTCTCTTCTTCTTAAAAAAAATGGAGGACAGACTGTATAATATTATATCCTGTGGTGGCCCCTCACCTCCCAAGACTCCACCCCCCACAGACTCCACCCCCAAAACCCAGGAATTTCCTAGCTCAGATTTGGCACCCCTCCGCCCATGACTGCCCTGTCCCTGGAGCGAAGAACCAACTTTTCAGGTGAGGGTAATTGTGATTGGGAGACTAAGGAGCGACCTGCTGACTTCAGTCCTGACTACGTTTGGAACTCCCACATCTTTTTTTAAGACACAGTTTGGGGGGGGGATGGTTTGCTTTGCTTCTGGGATGCGATTGGTCAAATGCCCAAATCATTTTTGATACAGGGGCGCAGAGGCGTAGCTACAACGGGGATATCTGGGGTGGCTCGCCCCAGTCACGTGCAGAATTACTAAAATTGGTCCTTATGACAATCACGTGACCGCTACTGCTTAACTCACTTGCTTAACTCACTTGGAGCAGCAGTGGTGTAGGAGGTTAAGAGCTCGTGTATCTAATCTGGAGGAACCGGGTTTGACTCCCAGCTCTGCCTCCGGAGGGGGGAAGGGCAAGGAGATTGTCAGCCCCTTTGAGTCTCCTGCAGGAGAGAAAGGGGGGGGGGGATATAAATCCAAACTCTTCTTCTTGTTCTTCTTCTTGTTGTTCTTCTTCTTGTTGTTCTTGTTGTTGTTGTTGTTCTTCTTCTTCTTCTTGTTGTTGTTCTTCTTGTTGTTGTTCTTCTTGTTGTTCTCCTTCTCCTTCTCTTTCTCCTTCTCCTTCTCCTTCTCCTTCTCCTTCTCCTTCTCCTTCTCCTTCTCCTTCTCCTTCTCCTTCTCCTTCTCCTTCTCCTTCTCCTTCTCCTTCTCCTTCTCCTCCTCCTCCTCCTTCTCCTTCTCCTCCTCCTCCTCCTCCTCCTCCTCCTCCTTCTCCTTCTCCTTCTCCTCCTCCTCCTCCTCCTCCTCCTTCTCCTCCTCCTCCTCCTCCTCCTCCTCCTCCTCCTCCTCCTTCTTCTTCTTCTTCTTCTTGGGTAGAATCAGCATCCTGCAGAGACTTGCCGACAGCCTCTTTTGTGGATGGGTACTCTGAGATCAGTATAAATTAATATAGAAACACGATATACTGAAGTTTCTATTTACCATCTGATGGTGCGGCCCAGGAACACTGGCAATGTGCAGAACGAAGGCATAACAAAAAAAAAATAATATGTTCAAAGACTACATCTAATTTTTCTTGATCGTTTTCACTGAATGCAGAATATGTGGTGGGTCAGACACAGGTACCAGATAATGAAGAAGAAGAAGAGTTTGGATTTATATCCTCCCTTTCTCTCCTGCAGGAGACTCAAAGGGGCTGACAATCTCCTTGCCCTTCCCCCCTCACAACAAACACCCTGTGAGGTTGTGGTGGGCTGAGAGAGTCTCCGTAGAAGCTGTGACTAGCTTCCAAGGTCACCCAGCTGGCGTGTGGAGTGCACAGGCTAATCCGAATTCCCCAGATAAGCCTCCACAGCTCAGGTGGCAGAGCTGGGAATCAAACCCGGTTCCTCCAGATTAGATACACGAGCTCTTAACCTCCTACGCCACTGCCCAACCTACCAATCTGTTTTGAGTAAGTTCTGGTTGAACCGAAGCCCCAGACGTTGCCATCGATGAGGGCGAAGATCTCCACGTCATAAAGGTGTCCTGCTTCGATTGCCTCTGTAAAGAAAGAAAAGGAATCTATGACAGAGATATCCATGTACGTTCATGGGTGTGTCCCCCGATCAATATCATGTGTTTGCCCTCTCACCTAGCTGGTCAGGTTCAGTAGAGCTATAGGACTGGGTCAGTGTTCTGTTTGTGGCAAACCTGAAATCGTTACAGACCAGAAACAGTCATGCAGTGACAGTTTGCACACAGAGACAGACAGGAAAGCATTTAGTCAAGTGGTTGTTGTGGGTTTTCCGGGCTGTGTGGCCGTGGTCTTGTAGATCTTGTTCCTAACGTTTTGCCTGCATCTGTGGCTGGGACCTCCAGAGGTGTATCATAGGGCTTTCCCCACTAGCTAAGGTCGACTCAGTTCCCTTCAGTGGAGGGCGATTCCAGGCTGTCCCCACAGCAACTGAGTTGGCCCCTTGGAAACCTTGAAAGCTAAGTGGGCGGGATCATTAGGGTGCCTGTTTCGGCTTCCTCGCATCGCGTAGATTGGCTTTGTGTTACGGGAGCCGCTTCTTTTCTTTTTACAGTTTTGTAATGCCGTGAAGCTACGTGAAAGCACTAACGTCCGAACTGCTTCCAGTTGGAGCCAATGGGCATTGGTAGCAGTCATATGATCGTGAGCTTCTCAAAACGCCAGAGGAAGTTATTTTTAAAGCAGCGCGCTTTCTGCCAGTTGAATGACTCTCCGTTCTGGCGCATGCCACAAAAGTGGCTGAAGTGATTCGTAGTTGAAACCCGGGATGAGGTGTCGCGTTCGGATGCTTCCCCACTTCAAGCTTTGAAGCTGCATCGACCTTGTTCCGGCAGAAAAGTGTAGTTCAACCATCATGGACAAGGCGATGTCGCCCAGTTCTGAGGGGAGGTGGAACTGAGGACAAGAAGCAATGTTGGAGCTCGGTGGCAGTGGGGATTCACTGAGGCGGACCTAGGTAGAAACCAGTTCAACTCTGTCAGTGGGGAAAGCCCCATAGAGAGAAGTCTGTTACACACTGTCTCCAGTGAGAGTGTCTGTTACAGTGTGTAACAGACTTCCCTCTGTGATACACCTCTGAAGACGCCAGCCACAGATGCAGAGGCGAAACGTTAGGAACAAGATCCACCAGACCATGGCCACACAGCCTGGAAAACCCACCAGAACCAGTTGAATCTGGCCGTGAAAGCCTTGGACAATATATTTAATCAGGGTTTGCTAAAACTGGCATGTAGCCTGGGAGAAGACTGAGACTCAATTTGCCACTCAGTAGGAACTTGAAACGGGATTAGTAAACAAAGCAAAAGTTACAAACATTCTGTGAGTCTCCAAAGCTCTCTTGTAAAGGATTCCTGTGAAACCAGGTGCGTGTCTAGGGTTGGGCAAGCCAGATGCATGCCCTAGGGCAGTGGTGGCGAACCTATGGCACTCCAGATGTTCATGGACTACAATTCCCATCTGTCCCTGCCAGCATGGCCAATTGGCCATACTGGCATGGGGCTGATGGGAATTGTAGTCCATGAACGTCTGGAGTGCCATAGGTTCGCCACCACTGCCCTAGGTCAGGGGTCCGCAACCTGCGGCTCTCCAGATGTTCATGAGCTACAATCCCCATCAGCCCCACCACGTTCCGGAACGCCTCCGCCCCTGGAAGGCCCCTGCACCTGCACGCACCAGGTGCAAGACGTCCTGCCCCTGGGCGCTATGCCACTGCTGCTGGCCAGCCAACCACCTCTCCCCTAGTCTCGGAGGCACCCCACCAGGCCTGGGCACATAGGTGAAGGCAACAGGTGCAGCAGCAAGGCAGGCCGCCCCCATGGGGCTTGGGACAAACGGCTCATCCTGGGCTTGGTGGGGAGACAACATAGCCCCTGCAGGTGGACAGCACACCCCTCCCTCAGTGTAGACCCTGCTCTGGCCCCGGCCTGGTGGAACGCTCTTCCTCCAGCTGTCCGGGCCCTGTGGGACCTTGGTGAGTTTCACAGGGCCTGTAAGACTGAGTTGTTCCACCGGGCCTTTGGAGGGACCAGCCATGGAAGGTGCCCCCCCCTCTTTTGGCTCTTTACATCTAAATCAGCTTCTTTACTTAATGGGACTTACCGCTGGCCCCTCCCTCTTAGGGAGGGAATTTAAATATGGGGTTTTGCCAGATGCCTCTTACCGTTCGTATCACTGTTTTTTAAAGGTTTTAGCAATTATATTTAAAACTGTACTGAGATTTTATGTTGTACGCTGCCCAGAGCCCCTTGGGGATGGGGCGATATAAAAATCTAAACAATAAATAATAAATAGGGTTAGGTGGTTTCAGTAGACTGCATTGCATGTTCTAAAAGCAGTATTTTCTCCCGGGACGCTTAGCCTGCCTGCATCTGTATTGGCATCTTCAGAGTGATGCAGAGTACAAAACATCAGGAGAAGAATGCTGCTAGAATATTCGGACCAGACATCTGGAAACCACACGGCACCCCAGTGATTCCGGCTGTGAAAGCCTTCGACAATAAACTAAATTAATGAATGAATGAATGAATGAATGAATGAATGAATGAATGAATGAATGAATGAATGAATGAATGAATGAAAGATAGATAGATAGATAGATAGATAGATAGATAGATAGATAGATAGATAGATAGATAGATAGATAGATAGATAGATAGATAGATAGATAGATAGATAGATAGATAGATAGATAGATAGACAGATAGACAGATAGATAGATAGAGAGATAGATAGATGTAGGTACGCAGGTAGGCAGGTAGGTAGGTAGGTAGGTAGGTAGGTAGGTAGGTAGGTAGGTAGGTAGGTAGGTAGGTAGGTAGGTAGGTAGATAGGTAGATAGGTAGATAGGTAGATAGATAGATAGATAGATAGATAGATAGATAGATAGATAGATAGATAGATAGATAGATAGATAGATAGATAGATAGATAGATAGATAGATAGATACATTTTTAAAATCTGCACGGCATCCAATCAGAAGCCTGGTTGGGCACTCATGGGAGCCAATCAGAAGCCTGGTTGGGCACTCATGCTGTACAGTGTGAAAGGGGTAAGTCCAAGATTTCATCGTGAGTTTTGTGGAGGGTTTTGACGAGAGAAAGAGGCAACATACACATGGTCTGAGAGCGGGTCCAGGTATTCCAGGCAACGGAGGAGTCATTTAAGGGAGTCGGAAATATTTGTACAACCGGAAGAAGGTCCAGAATAAGGACAGGGTGAAAATCCGAGTGTTGGAAGGGAAGGGGATGGGTTGACAATCTGCAACTCAGTTACCTGTAAGGACCACATGATTGACGGTCCCTGGGTGATAATGCCAGCAGCGCTTCTCCCCCGGTTTGCTGGGCAGCCGGCCCCACTCAAAAACGTAGCTCATCCTTGGGAGAGTGAGGAGAGACCACTGCAGGAGGAGGCCACGGTCACTCACTGGCGATACCACCAACAGCAGCTGGGAAGGCGGCGCTAGGAGAGAAAAGATTTGTCCAGGCCACGGAATGTTCACAAACACTCTGGGGTGCGGAAGGGAAAGGGCGAGCCCCAGAATGTTGGAAAATGCAAAATGAGTGCAGCTTCACACACGGCTTTGGAAGAAAGCAGGGAGCAGGGGCAGGAAGAAGAAGAAGAAGAAGAAGAAGAAGAAGAGTAATTTGGATTTATACCCCCCCTTTCTCTCCTGTAGGAGACTCAAAGGGGCTTACAATCTCCTTGCCCTTCCCCCCTCACAACAAACACCCTGTGAGGTGGGTGGGGCTGAGAGAGCTCCTAAAAGCTGTGACTGGCCCAAGGTCACCCAGCTGGCATGTGTGGGAGTGTACAGGCTAATCTGAATTCCCCAGATAAGCCTCCACAGCTCAAGTGGCAGAGCGGGGAATCAAACCCAGTTCCTCCAGATTAGAATGCACCTGCTCTTAACCACTACACCACTGCTGCAGAAAGGCAGGGAAGCAGGGGGACTGAGGAACAGGGTCATACTCAGGGTCAGGAGCTGTTATAGCTGGCAGCTGCCAAGACCCCATGATCATTTTGCAGCAACCTACACCCAAGGTGTCCAAAATATGGCAGTAGTGTCGGCCATTACATTTGTTAATCAAAATGAACCAGCCCAGATAGCCAGTGTTGAGAATCCACCCAAGTGTCTGCTCCGGTGGTTCTCAACCTTCCTAATGCCGCGACCCTTTAATACAGTTCCTCATGTTGTGGTGACCCCCAACCCTAACATTTATCCATTTTACAGATGGAGAACACAGATGCAGAGAGTCTTAGACAGTGGTTCTCAACCTTCCTAATGCTGCGGCCCTTTAATCCAGTTCCTCATGTTGTGGTTACCCCCAACCCTAACATTTATCCATTTTACAGATGGAGAACACAGATGCAGAGAGTCTTAGGCAGTGGTTCTCAACCTTCCTAATGCCGCAACCCTTTAATACAGTTCCTCATGTTGTGATGACCCCCAACCCTAACATTTATCCATTTTACAGATAGAAAACACTGATGCAGAGAGTCTTAGGCAGTGGTTCTCAACCTTCCTAATGCCGCAACCCTTTAACGCAGTTCCTCATGTTGTGGTGACCCCCATCCCTAACATTTATCCATTTTACAGATGGAGAACACTGATGCAGAGAGTCTTAGGCGACCCCTGTGAAAGGCTTGTTCGACCCCCAAATGGGTCCCAACCCACAGGTTGAGAACCGCTGGTCTGGCCAATGACCAAAAATGCAGACAATTCTCTAACATCAGCTAAGGTGACCCAGCCATTCCAAGCAGTCACCAGAGGTGCCGGATCATTCCTATTCCCTGCTGGGTCTTAGTTCCTTTCTGTTTCAAAACGTGAGGGTCCAGAATCAGCCAATACCCTGGGTTAGATCTTGTGGATCCAGCCCATTAGCGCACAGAGGTTTCCCCCCCAGTGAAGAAGCTTACAAGAACCTCTTCTATTGAGGAACGTGGAACAAATCCACGCCACGTTCACTCACAGTCTGTAGAAGCTCTGTTCTGAATTTCTCTCACCTTGGCTGCCAGATGTTGAGACCACAAGCTTAGTTGGAGGGGATGTGCCCATTGAATTGCGGGCTGTAACGAAGAAGGTAAACACCTCCCCAGCCTGGAGGATGAGTGCGCATTGCAGGTCTTGAGTGAGGCATTGTGGGATAGCAGGCTGCCCCTCTCTCTGGGAATGGAGAGCGTAGGCCAGGATCTCACCATTGGCTTCCTTGGGCTTCAGGGGCTGTGTGGAAGAGGGCGGGCGGGAAAGACTGGTTAATCTTCAAATGCAAGCACCCGGTCATACCATCATCGAATCATAGAGTTGGATGAGACCACAAGGGCTATCAAGTCCAACCCCCTGCCTTGTAGAAACTAAGGCCCCTTCCACACACGCAAAACAATTCTATTAATTAATTAATTGATTGATTAATTAGTTAATTAATTAATTGATTGATTGATTGATTGATTGATTGATTGATTGATTGATTATACTTGTATACCGCCCTCCCCCGGTGGGCTCAGGGCGGTGAACAACAAGATAAACAGGATACACAGATAAAATCAATAAATATCAAAATGAATGAATAATAATTATGGCTCTATATTCATTAAAACCAAGCCCCATTAAAATGCAGCCGCTAAATACCAAGAACCTTCTAAATACCAAACGACCTACTATCAAATCCCCTAAAAGAGGGGAGGGGGGAGGGGGGGGTAGAGTCCATTGATGTTATGGGGGGGGGGCATCAGCGGCCGGCCTCCCCAAAGGCCCGGGTGGAACAGCTCAGTCTTGCAGGCCCTGCGGAACTCTTGGAGATCCCGCAGGGCCCGCACAGCTGGAGGGAGAGCGTTCCACCAGGCAGGGGCCAGAGCTGTAAAAGCCCTGGCCCGGGTGGAGGCTAGCCGCATCATTGAGGGGCCAGGGATCACCAGCAAATTGGCCTCTGCTGAACGCAGAGGCCGATTAGGGACATATGGGGCAAGACGGTCCCGCAGGTACGGAGGCCCCAGGCCGTGTTTTCAAACCACTTTCACCACTGTTTGCAAGTGGATTTTGCCATTCCGCACAGCTTCGAAGAGCACTGAGAGCAGTTTGAAAGTGCATTATTCTGCATGTGCGGAATGAGCCATACAGTCAAAGGACTCCCAATACATGTTCATCCAGCCTCTGTTTGAAAACCTCCAAAGAAGGAGACTCCACCGCTCTCCGAGGCGGTGAATTCCACTGTCAAACAGCCCTTTCCGCACAAAGCTTTTAAATCGTTTGGAGACAGGAAATAAAACACTTCCTCCATGGAGTTGCGTATCTCTTTCCCCCTCTCTGGTTCTGAAAATGGTTTGTTTCCAGCCTCAAAACATGTTCAGTGAATTCCCTTCTAAAACGATTCCTCAGTTGAAACGTTTTCAAAACGACTTCTCTGCTGTGCAGTCATTTTAATACGTTTCCCACACTTCTCTGCTGTCCTGATAAATCCTCCTGGGCACCGTTGCATCACTGAGCTCACCTCTCGCCTGCTTATTTTCATTATTTCTGTTTGTTCTTTTATTGGGGGGGGGGGATCAGTCTTTGACACCTCGAGTGTACGAGGTGTAGAGAATTGAGTATACGAGGTATAGGGAATTGCAGCATGAAGCTGTGAAATACTGAAGGATTGATTCACCAACTAACTCAAAGGAAAAGGGGAAAAACACATAATGAAGAGAAGAAGAGAAGAGTTTGGATTTATATCCCCCTTTTCTCTCCTGTAGGAAACTCAAAGGGGCTGACAATCTCCTTGCCCTTCCCTCCTCCTAACAAACACCCTGTGAGATGGGTGGGGCTGAGAGAGCTCCAAAAAACTGTGACTAGCCCAGTGGTGGCGAACGTTTGGCACGGGTGCCAGAGGTGGCACTCAGAGCCCTCTCTGTGGGCACTCGCACACAGAGTTCATCATGTGGGAGGGGGGTGGAAAATCACCCCCCCAACACATCTAGGCTGGACTGGGCATGATCCTTTACCTGGGAGTAAGCTCAGTTGCTGGCAATGGGGCTTGCTTCTGAGTAAACCCTCCTAGGATCGTGATTCACCCATTTGAAGCATTGCACGGTTGCTTCACTAAGCTTACTCCAGAGTAACGCGTGCCTCAGAGCCAACCGTTTTTTCTAAACTAAAACCTCAGTATTCAGGTTAAATTGCTGTGTTAGCACTTTGCGATAAATAAGTGGGTTTTGGGTTGCAATTTGGGCACTCAGTCTCAAAAAGGTTCACCATCACTGGACTAGCCCAAGGTCACCCAGCTGGCGTGTGTGGGAGTGCACAGGCTAAACTGAATTCCCCAGATAAGCCTCCACAGCTCAAGCGGCAGAGCAGGGAATCAAACCCGGTTCCTCCAGATTAGAGTGCACCTGCTCTTAACCACTACGCCACTGACTGCTGGCAGCCATGAGAGTGTGAGCACAGACATACATCATTGTAAAGACAGCATGGTGTAGCGGTTAAGAGCAGGTGCACTTGAATAGGCCAATAAACCAGGGAGATTGCTTGCTGCAAAATTTAGAAAAATGAGAGAGAACAGATTTATCACAAAGATACAATGGAAAGGTAACTTAGTTTCTGATGAGAAAACAATCAAGAATACCTTTTAAAAATACTATTCATAAGTATTTGAAAGTAATGTCTCAAAGGAAAAGGACAGTGAGGAGTACCTAGTTCAGTGGTGGCAAACCTTTGGCACTCCAGATGTTATGGACCACAATTCCCATCACTGGCGTAATGCCCATTGGGCAAGGTGGGCAGCTGCCCAGGGCATCACCTTGTGGGGGGCATCAAAATGCTGGGTTCGTTTTTGGGTATTTTAGTGGTTTTCCATTTTCGGCCTGCAGGGGGCACAGTTTTTAGGCTAGCGGCACCAAAATTTCAGGGTATCATCAGGAGACTGTCCTTATGCTACCCCCTAAGTTTGGTGAGGTTTGGTTCAGGCAGTCCAAAGTTATGGACCCCCAAAAGGGGTGCCCCTATCCCCCATTGTTTCCAATGGGAGCTAATAGGAGATGGGGCTACAGTTTTGAGGGTCCATAACTTTGGCCCCCCTGAACCAAACTGCACCAAACTTGGGGGGTATCATTAGGGCAGTTTCCAGATGATACCCTGAAATTTTGGTGCCAATACATCCCAAAATGCGCCCCCTACAGGAACATCCCATACATTTGCCCAAGAATCTTTGTTCTGCATTGAGTTTTCTGTATTGCTGTCCATGGGGGTTGCAGGCTGGGGAGGGGGGACATTTCTGAAGGCACAGTCTCAAAACTTTCAGGGTCTCATCAGGAGACTGCCCTAATGATACCCCCCAGGTTTGGTGCAGTTTGGTTCAGGGGGACACTCAAAACTGTAGCCCCCATCTCCTATTCGCTCCCATTGGAAACAATGGGGGATGGGGCACCCCCTTTGGGAGTCCATAACTTTGGACTCCTTGAACCAAACCTCATCAGACTTGGGGAGTAGCATAAGGACAGTATCCTGATGATATGCTGAAATTTTGGTGCTTATATGTCTATAAATGCACCCCCTGCAGGCACCAATGTCCTGGTGCAAAAAAAAATTTGGTCGTGGTGGAGTGGCCGCCCATGGGGTGGGGGCATCCAACTCAGGTTTTGCCCAGGGCTACAGTTTGCCCAGGGCTGCCTCGTTACGCCCCTGATTCCCATCAGCCTGCTTGGATTTGTAGTCCATACCATCTGGAGTGCCAAAGGTTCGCCACCATGGACCTAGTTAAACAAGATATACCCACAACTTTCCAAAGAGAGATAATGAATGGTCCAATCTCAGCTACGGAACTGACAGAGGCTTTGAAGCAGGTAAAGCTCGATAAATCACTGAGGCCTGCATTATATTATAAAACTTTTGCAGATGTATTAATGGAACCTCTTCTTGAAATTATGAATGGGATTTTACAAAAAGGGAAGATCCCGGATTCACGGAGAGATGCCAATAGAAACTCGATACCTAAAAAGGACCAAGATTTAACTGATGCTAAAAACTATAGACCAATATTACTTTAAAATAAAGATATAAACTGTTCACAGCTATCTTGGCAAAAAGATTAAAAAGCTTCTTAAGAACTTTTATACATGATGATCAAAGTGGGGTTGTTGTTTTTTTGCTAAAAAGACATTTGAGAGATATCAATACTGAATGTGAAGCACAGAAGTCAAGCAAGCTGCCCTGCTCTTTTTGGGTGCAGAGAAGACTTTTGACAATGTCTCTTGGCAGTTTATGCTAAGTGTTTTAAGAAAAATGGCCTTTGGAAACAACTTTGTGAAGGGTACAGAGGCAATTTATACCAAACAATATGCTAGAACAATTGTAAATGGAGAAATGTCAGAAAAATGTGAGAAGAACATAAGAACATAAGAACTAGCCTGCTGGATCAGACCAGAGTCCATCTAGTCCAGCATTCTGCTACTCGCAGTGGCCCACCAGGTGCCTTTGGGAGCTCACGTGCAGGATGTGAAAGCAATGGCCTTCTGCTGCTGCTGCTCCTGAGCACCTGGTCTGCTAAGGCATTTGCAATCTGAGATCAAGGAGGATCAAGATTGGTAGCCAGAGATCGACTTCTCCTCCATCAATCTGTCCAAGCCCCTTTTAAAGCTATCCAGGTTAGTGGCCATCACCACCTCCTGTGGCAGCATATTCCAAACACCAATCACATGTTGTGTGAAGAAGTGTTTCCTTTTATTAGTCCTAATTCTTCCCCCCAGCATTTTCAACGAATGCCCCCTGGTTCTAGTATTGTGAGAAAGAGAGAAAAATTTCAACAATATAACAAAAGATAAGGACGTTTTTTCTCACCACTACTTTTTATATTAACATTAGAGATTCTTAACAGAAATATAAGAGAGGATGTCCAAATAAGGATTGAAAGTGGGTAGGCAGAATTAATACATCATTTTATAATTATTTTCTTTCAGGTTATAACATGCTGTAAATTTTATAATCCCTTTTCCATAGTCTCTCCCACTGCTCCAAATTAATATTCCTGCTGATATTTCTGGCCCACTTGATCATTACGGGTTTTACAAGTTCATCTTCTGTCTCCCATTCTAATAATATCTTGTATATTTTAGAAATCAGTTTCTCATCATTTGTACATGTAAACGGAGAAACATGAGATCCCGCTACAACCCCACTGTGCAGTGCAGAGACCCGAGGTAAGCTTTTCATGCATAATGGGCCCATAATTACCGTATATACTCATGTATAAGTCGAATTTTTCAGCACATTTATAATGCTGAAAAAGCTCCCCTCAACTTATATGCGGGTCATTAAAATTATTTGTGTGTTTTTACTTTGCCGGCCAGCAGGGGGTGCAGTTTTTATGCTAGAGGCATTAAAATTTCAGGGTACCCTCAGAAGACACTCCTGATGATACCAGCCATGTTTGGTAAAGTTTGGTTCAGGGGGTCCAAATGGGAGCTATTAGTAGATGGGGCTACCCTTTTGAGGGTCCATAACTTTGGACCCTCTGAACCAAACTTCACCAAACCTGGCTGGTCTCATAAGGAGAGTCTCTTTATGATACCAGCCAGGTTTTGTGAAGCTTGGGTCAGGGGATCCAAAGTTATTGACCCCCAAAGGGGATGCCCCATCCCCCATTGTTTACAATGGAAGCTAATAGTAGATTTTTCATTTCTGATAATATCCCTCTTAAAATCTAAGTTGGGTTACATTTGGACATACAGATGATGATGAGGAATCCATTTTTGAAGGATTTTAACTCTTGTGTTTTAGCTTGGTTGCTGGTTGAGCTAAGGTTTTTGTACTTTTAAAGTTATTGTTGATACCATATTGTTCTTGTTGACCCTCTTTCCACTTACAGAGCCAGTTTAGAAGAAGAAGAAGAAGAGTTTGGATTTATATCCCCCCTTTCTCTCCTGCAGGAGACTCAAAGGGGCTTACAATCTCCTTGCCCTTCCCCCCTCACAACAAACACCCTGTGAGGTAGGTGGGGCTGAGAGAGCTCCGAGAAGCTGTGACTAGCCCAAGGTCACCCAGCTGGCGTGTGTGGGAGTGCACAGGCCAATCTGAATTCCCCAGATAAGCCTCCACAGCTCAGGCAGCAGAGCTGGGAATCAAACCCGGTTCCTCCAGATTAGATATACGAGCTCTTAACCTCCTACGCCACTGCTGCTCTTTGAAATAAATATTCAAAAACATTTAACCTACTGATGCCTCAATTGATGCGGCATTTCCCACCCTCGACTTATACGCGAGTCAATAAGTTTTCCCAGTTTTTTGTGGTAAAATTAGGTGCCTCGACTTATATGCGGGTCGACTTATACACGAGTATATACGGGTAAATTACATAGCTATTCCCACATAAAAATCTTCATTCTGGACACTTTGAGCAAGTAAAACCTTGTCGTGAAACAGATTTCACTCACTCCAAAAAGCCAAAATATTTTACAGCAGTTTTTTTTTTAAAGCATTTCCCCAAATTTCCAGTGTTTTTATTGGGAGAACTGAAACTTTGCAAAAGGCCCCAGGAAAGAAAACATTCCTACCTTCCACATTAGGACAATTTCTCTCTTCCCGTCAGCACCAGGTGGTCCTATTTTTCTCCAAAGGGCTGGGCCTCTGGAGGGAGCTGAGGCAGAAGACATAGAAGGAGACACCAAGAAACCCGTCAAGAGCTTATTTATTTATTTATTTTTATTATTGCATTGATAAACTGCCCATCCCCAAAGGGCTCTGGCCGGTGAACACGAATACTACAAAACAATATAACAATAACAGTAAAATTAAAATAAAATTAAAATAATTGACATCATTAAAATATATAAAATTACAGCGTTTCGTATGAATCGTTTGGCGTCCAGCGTTAAAACTATCAATAAAAACCCCTCCCGAAGAGGGGGACGGGATAGATGTTACAAACTCCCAGAATGTTAAAGGGAGGGACAGGAAGGGCGCACACCATCAGCGGCTGGCCTCCCCGAGGGCCCGGTGAAACAACTCAGTCTTACAGGCCCTGCGGAACTCTCCAAGGTCCCGCAGGGCCCAGACAGTTGGCGGAAGAGTGTTCCACCAGGCCGGGGCCAGGGCCGTAAAGGCCCTGGCCCGGGTGGAGGCCAGCCGTATCATTGAGGGGCCGGGGACCACCAGTAAATTGGCCTCTGCTGAACGCAGAGGCCGTGTAGGGACATATGGGGTAAGGCGGTCCCGAAGGTACGAGGGCCCCAGGCCGCGCAAAGCCTTGAAGGTTAATACCCATACCTTGTGGATGATGTATGAAGTAGGAGGCATCTTTGGGTCCTTTCCCTAATGGAACTGGACATTGTAGCACCCACTCTCCCTCAAGGTCTGTGTGTTCTCCCATGGATACTGCCTGTTTGCCTGCATGCAAAAGCATGTTTCCTTTTTGTTGACACCTCCCCAAGATGTAAAACCCAGCCTGTCCAATAACCAGCATCTTGGGGTACCTTGGTAAGGCTGCTTCTATGCAAGTACAAAGGTCAGAGCTTCCAGTTACTATATTTCCCCCCCAGGTGTGATGTCCTTAGCATGTAAAAGTGGTCTTTTTAATTTTTTTAAATAAAATTTTTATTGTATAGTGTAATTATGTAACAGATACATGCAATGCTTTTAATCAAACAATACATTTCTCCCTTTTTCTCCTTCCTCCCTTCTTCTTTCTCATTTATTCAAGCAAGCAGCAGAAAGTTCATTCCTCGTATTCTTTCCTCCCATATTTCTTCGTTAAATCCAGCTTCCCCCATCCAGTTCTCAAAATTTGACCATATCTTCATAATGTCTCTTAATTTTTCTTGCTATAACATATTTTTTGTCATCATCTCAAACATTTCTTGCTGTATTTGTTCCCATACATATTCCAACCGTTTTGAGATTGTCCATTTCTTTTTGTCTTTCCATCCCAATGCAATCGCCGCATGTGCCGCTCTGATCATAATTTTGTACACTGGTCCATAACTTCTGTTCACTTTTTTTCCCTTCAATTACACCTGCCATTAATAAATCATTATTGAAATCAATTTTAACTTTTACTAATTTTTCTATATACTGTCTTCCGCTTGGCTGAGGACTTTTAGATTCTGGCTGCGAATTCATTTTCTCTCAGACTGTAATTCCCTGATCCACCGTCTGCTCTCTGACACCCATTCCAACCCCTGGTTTTCCATTCCAGAGCCCTTCGGGGAAGGGGCGGTATATAAAACCAATTATAAATAAATAAATAAATAATTGAAGAAAAAATTGCCTCCATTGGACTGTCAGTGGATTCACTTTGCCCTTTGTCCTATTCAGAAGCTTATAGGAAATTAAAAGGTCAACTATTGGATAGAGAGTTCTCTACCCTACTCACCGCAGCCAAGAAAATGTGCTCCCCGTGTATTTTTCTCTCCCATTTGAATGGGGCCACTTGGCATACTACCTGTATTGCTTAATAAACCCTGTTCAAAGGAGAGCCATAATGCTCGCCAGGTTTAATGTTATGCCTTCTGCCTTGTTACATGGCAGATTTAATAAGCAAGAAAAGGCTAAAAGATTGTGCCCATGTAACGATGGCTCAGTTGAATCTCTGGCCCACCAATTACTACACTGTCTCAGATTCAAGGAAATCAGATCCAAGTATGTGAATCTCACTCCTTTACATTTACCCGATCTCCCCGATTTAATTAGATTACACTACTTGTTGGACAATCCTGATCCTTCTCTCTGTACGATAGTGGCAGACTTTCTCCTGGAAATTACTAAACGCCAGTAGATTTCCTGCCACCTAACATTTATTTCCTGTTTTGTATATGCTTTTTAATCCGTTTTTATTATTGTTGTACTGCTGTCTATGCCAATAAAGGCTTGCTTATATACTGTCTTATGGTATCTTACTGGCTGCTCCATTGTAGGCTTTTCTAGCCACCTGGTGAAATAGCCCACTGGGGAAAAGCACATGATTTTTAGGGGGAAAAAATGACGCGAAGCAGCTCCACTTGAAAGAGTCTTTGGCTGAACATCTGTAGGCTTCTGGGAGGCTGGTGACTAGTCGCTGCTTTCAGTTAGCCTTTCCCTTTTCTAACTGTGTTTATCCACTGTAGGCATCACGAACCTGAATCTCAGGGGGAAAGGCAGGGTGTGAATATTTTGAATGAATGAATTTCTCTGCTCAATGCAGCTCCGATTCCTTACCTGCGGGAAGGGTTCTCACAAATCTCTCTGGACTCCACTCGCTCCAGAAGGGGCTCCATTCGCTTTGGTAGGAAGAGATGGGGAGATATTTCGCTCTCACTCGGACCGAGTAGTTGTTGAAGGGGAATACCCCGCAAACGTTTGCCGAAGCGACTGCGTTGTTAATAGCTGTAAAATTCACCTGGACGGGAAGAAAAATGGACAGCCCGTTTAATACATGGGCCCCTTCCGCACACGCAAAATAATAATGCGTTTTCAAACCACTTTCACATCTGTTTGCAAGTGGATTTTGCCATTCCGCACAGCTTCAAAGAGCACTGAAAGCAGTTTGAAAGTGCATTATTCTGCATGTGCGGAATGAGCCATGTTCTCTTATTCATTCGTACTTCAGTTGAGTTGTTGCCGGAAATTTGCCTAAAAGGATTTTCAGAGCAACATGGGGGAAAGAACCATACGTGTATTCCTCCTGCAAGAAATGTCAAGGAGATTCCCAATGAGTTTTAGTTAGGCAGGAATCTATTTGTTCACCACAAAATGCTGGGGGGAAGAATTAGGACTAATAAAAGGAAACTCTTCTTCACACAACGTGTGATTGGTGTTTGGAATATGCTGCCACAGGAGGTGGTGATGGCCACTAACCTGGATAGCTTTAAAAAGGGCTTGGACAGATTTATGGAGGAGAAGTCGATCTCTGGCTACCAGTCTTGATCTGCCTTGATCTGAGATTGCAAATGCCTTAGCAGACCAGGTGCTCAAGAGCAGCAGCAGCAGAAGGCCATTGCTTTCACCTCCTGCACGTGAGCTCCCAAAGGCACCTGGTGGGCCACTGCGAGTAGCAGAGAGCTGGACTAGATGGACTCTGGTCTGATCCAGCAGGCCTGTTCTTATGTTCTTATGTTCTTATGTTCTTAATGCCACAAATCACAAAGCATAACAACAGAATAAATATATACTCCCAATTGCACCTTCTTTTCTTCCTACTGCCCCTCCCCAAAGAGAAAGCAAAATAAAACTGGACAGTAAAAAGAAAGTGCCCCAAGAAACTTAAATTAAATGGCCTCAAAACAGGAGAGTCTGTTTTGCTAAGTCAAACTGGGGATTATTTCTGAATTAGCCCCCTCCCAAATTGGCAGCCAGATACCAGTTTGCAACATGTTCAAATCTGTCAAATCAACATACAAGTAACAAATTCACAAATAACACTTTGGATAAGACCCCCCCCCCCCCCCATTTGAAGAACTCTAAAATCACAGCAATGGCTGACCCAACTGTAAAGATTCACCAATCTACATGGAGGGAGAAAGGCAAGCCCTTGGTTATTAGATAAAGGTTAATTTCAATTGATTTAATTGATTGAACTGCACCCCACCCCAAACTCCTGGTGGAGTTAAAAGAAGAAGAAGAAGAAGAAGAAGAAGAAGAAGAAGAAGAAGAGGAGGAGGAGGAGGAGGAGGAGGAGGAGGAGGAAGAGGAGGAGGAGGAGGAGGAGGAGGAGGAGTTTGGATTTATATCCCCCCTTTCTCTCCTGTAGGAGACTCAAAGGGGCTGACAATCTCCTTTCCCTTCCCCCCCCCAACAACAAACACCCGGTGAGGTGGGTGGGGCTGAGAGAGCTCCAAAGAACTGTGACTAGCCCAAGGTCACCCAGCTGGCTTGTGTTGGAGTGCATAGGCCAATCTGAATTTCCAAGATAAGCCTCCACAGCTCAAGCGGCAGAGCAGGGAATCTAACCGGGTTCCTCCAGATTAGAATGCACCTGCTCTTAACCACTACGCCACTGCTGTTCAGGGCAGTGGTTGTTGGATGCCAGCCAGTGGGGCTTGCCCCGCTCCCAAACTTGACGTGGAGTTCAGGGTGGGGTCCAGTTGTGGGGGGATGACCCCACGTGACCCCAGGAAGTGGTGCCCGGAGCTCTAGTCCCCACGGCCCTCATTATGCTATGGCCGTTCCCTTTTCCACCTAGCACACGGGGAACATTATAAATCAACGAATGCTGGTAATCATCACAGAGCTATCCCTAGGTTTCCCCCTGTCCCTCGACATCTCTGCCACCGGCCTCTCTGGGCTCACCTGCATCCAGGAGGTCTCTGCCAGGTCACGGTATTCGATCTGGTGCTGGGCCTCGGCGACCGACAGGACCTCACCTGCCGAGAGCTGCCATTCCAGCTGGAAGCAACGGCTCTGGATCGCAACAAGACTGGTGACCTCAGGGGGGCTCAATTTCACTGGGGTGTGGAATGAGAAGAAGAAGACCAGGTGTGTGGGGATCTGTCACAAGGAGTCTTTTGCAGTCCAGACCCATGCCCAGCCCACCTCAGTGATGAGTGATGAATTGATGAATTCAGTGATGAATTTTGAAAGAAATGGGTGCTGGGGCACCAGGAACCAAGAAGGCTTATCCTCTTGTCATTTTTTGGATGTGGTTACTGCATTCTCTACAAAGTACCTTTTGCGCATGATCAGTGACAAGCTTAGATTGCCCTCCTGGGAACCTGCGGCTCTCCAGATGTTCATGGACTACAATTCCCATCAGCCCCTGCCAGCATGGCCAATTGGCTGATGGGATTTGTAGTCCATGAACATCTGGAGAGCATTAGCCCGCTACGATCTACCCCTACCCACTTTGATAAGAGCCTGAAGTTTCCAGACTCGATCACTCCTCTTTACATTGTCGTAAAGGGGGGGATTGAAAACGTTTTACAAATGTTTTCAATGATTTGTGTGGAAAAGGCCCTACATGCTTGTGTTTAATGGAGTGACACTTGTAATAAGCATAATAATGTTTTCTTGGAAAGTTCCCTTCAATCAGCAGCCAAAGAACCACACGTTAAAAATTGATTCGGGCAAATCTGTATAATTGATTATCTTAGCGCAGCTGTTGGCCAACAGGAAAAAAATCAGAGATTTAATTATTTGAATATTAGAAGAAGACTTGGATTTATATCTCCCCTTTCTCTCCTGTAAGGAGACTCAAAGGAGCTTACAATCTCCTTTCCCTTCCCCCCCCCCCCAACAAACACCCTGTGAGGTAGGTGGGGCTGAGAGAGCTCCGAAGAACTGTGACAAGCCCAAGGTCACCCAGCTGGCATGTGTCAGAGTGCACAAGCTAATCCGGTTCACCAGATAAGCCTCCACAGCTCAAGTGGCAGAGCAGGGAATCAAATTGGTTCTCCAGATAAGAGTGCACCTGCTCTTTTACCCAACATAGGTATTGCAAAGACACCTTCTATGGAATCAGACCTTTGGGTCATCATCCTGCCTACTCAACTGGCAATGGCTCTCCACGGTCTCAGGTAGAGAAAAGTCTTTCACACCACCTAGTAGCTCAGGGGTCTGCAACCTGCGGCTCTCCAGATGTTCATGAACTACAATCCCCATCACCCCCTGCCAGCATATCCATATGTCGTCCCCCCCTTTTTTCTTAGGGGATTTATTAGTAGGACGCCACCGGTATATCTGATATTAGGACGCTGCATTTTAATGGGGTTGGTTTTTAACATGTATAGAGCCACTATTTAATGATCTATTTAATTAATCTTGATATTATTGATTTTATTTTGTGCTCTATCTATATGTTTTGTTCATCGCCCTGAGCCCTCCGGGTGAGGACGGTTTATAAATATTATTTTTTATTATTATTATTATTATTATTATTATTATTATTATTATTATTATTATTATTATTATTATTATTATTATTATTATTATTATTATTATGCTAATGCTAATGCTAATGCTAATAATAACAACAACAACAACAACAACAACAACAACAACAACAACAACAACAACAATAATAATAATAATAATAATAATAATAATAATAATAATAATAATAATAATAATAATAATAATAAACAACTGGAGAGCCGCAGGTTGCAGACCCCTGTACGAGCTGGTCCTTTAAACTGGAGATCCGGGGATCGAACCTCGGAAGTTTTGTACGCAAAGCAGAGGCTCTTCTAGCGAACCACAGCTTCTTCCCTTGCCTCCACGCTTACCAATGCTCATCCCTTGGACACACTTCTCCTGGACGAGCTGATTCTCTGCCATCAACGCGATTTTGTAAAAGGCAATGAGGTTGCCCACTGGAACGCCACAAGACCGCTCTCCCCGGGCGGCGACACATCGCTTGGCCTCGCCAAAATCCCGCCGACAGTGACCCGCTACCCTGAAACGGGAACAAAACCCAGCTTAGCGGCTCCCGATTCCTTGGCAGGAATTATTTTTTTTAAAAAAAACATGTTCAGATGCAAAAGCTATGTGAAAACAGCTCCTAGAACCAGGCTGGTGTATGGAAATAGTCCACGGTTACAAATGACATGTTCAGCAGCATCAGAATCACCAACATAAGGCAAAAGTGGGAAAGCCAAGCCTCTGGGCATCAGCAGAGTGCACTCCATCTTTCATGTCCACACCCAACTGATTCCCTGCAACTTATCCAAGAGTCCAACTGTAACCCCCATGCTCAGAATGGGTTGACCCAGAAAGGGGTGGAGACTCAAAGCAGCAAGAGGCTGCAGAGCTCATGCAGTTTGGAGGAGACAAGGCTACCAGACTCGGACCTTGATTGGTATAAGCCAGTGGTGGCGAACCTATGGCACGGGTGCCAAAGGTGGCACTCAGAGCCCTCTCTGTGGGCACGTGCAGAGTCGCCCCCACACATCTAGGCTGGCCTGGGCCACTGGGCCCGATTATTAGCATTAAACCTAAGACCTAGTTTTGGGGAAGCTGTGTAGGTAACCCTTTGAAGCGCTGTTAAACCCCACTGATTTTCATGTGAAGAACTACAGCACGATCCTTTACCTGGGAGTAAGCTCGGTTGCTGGCAATGAGGCTTGCTTCTGAGTAAACCCTCCTAGGGTCATGATTCACCCGTTGGAAGAGTTGCACGGTTGCTTCAAAACAAAGCCACTGACTACCACCAAGCTTACTCCAGAGTTATGCACGCCTCAGAGCCAACCGTTTTTTCTAAACTAAAACCTCAGTATTCAGGTTAAATTGCTGTGTTGACACTTTGCGATACATAAGTGGGTTTTGGGTTGCAATTTGGGCACCCGGTCTCAAAAAGGTTCGCTATCACTGGTATAAGCCCTTAACACCTTGTTAAGGTAACTGCAATGTTGTTGGGAACTAAGGTAGTTGTTTATTTTTGCTATGTTGTAAATGTTGGAGTTTATTGTTTCAGGGTTTCTTTTTGTGGTTGTAATGGGTGAGAGTTCTCCTGGAAACCTTCATCATGTTGAATCCTGTTCATCCAGCCCTTGGAGTCTTCAGGAGCCAACCCACTTGCAAAGAAGAATTGGACTTGGCAGTATCAGTAGACTGTAAATAGAAGGACTTGAAAATGCAACCTGAACAGGACCTTGAAGTGTGATGTGAAATGTTGATGTTATATGTTATATGTTAAGAAAGTAAACCATTTTGTTTTTAAAACATGTTGTTGCAAACTCATTCCAAGTTCTGCCCCACAGAACCCACAAGCTGAGGTTACACAACCACACACCCCCTTCAAAAAAAATCTTAATAGTACTGAGACTTGTGGGATTCATTGCAACAACAGAGGCCGTTTCGGCAAGGCCCAAAAACAGCGCCTGAGGGATGGTAAAAACACCCTGCTCACCCCTCCCAAATGGTGGGGAAATGCTGCTTTCAAAACTCGCTCAATGAGCTAGTTTTTTGGAAAGCGGCGTCTTCCCGCCGATGCCGTGTGAAGCGCGCTGGCGTGAGTGCTTTTCGGTGCTTCTGTTTTGTTGTGCGTACCTACTGTGAGGCTGTTGTTGGGTAGATTTCTGCTGTGGTGCCTGGCAGAGCGCCCAGAGTAGTTATCAGTAGCTGCTTGCTTGCCTGTGAGAATGTCTGTGTGAGAAACTGGTTTGCTTCTTATCTGTCTGCTCTTGGAGGGAACTTGTCTGAAGCCCGTAAAAGTGGCTGCTTGGGTCTTGGGAAGTCAGTTCCTGCATTGCCTGTCTTGACTATGAATGCAGCTCAATAAAGAACTTCATACAGTTGCTTTTGGCTGGTTGTTACTGGTTCTTTACACCTACCTTTTCTCCTGCAAAGCTCTGGACAGAGGAAGGGACACGCCCATGCTGCCCTCCGACCCACGGGGGTTGGAGGGCAGCGTGGGCATGTCCCTTCCTCTGTCCAGAGCTTTGCAGGAGAAAAGGTAGTACACACAACAAACTGGAGGCGGCTCTGTGCAGAGGTGGCGCACCACGGCAGCTTCGGGACCGCCCACACGGGACCGTGCGATCGGTCCCAAGGCCAGCCGCTGCTTCCGCCATGCAGAAACGGCCACTGACCGATGGACATTGGCTGAGTTGAATTTAAAAGGGAGGAATAGGGGAATAGGTCTACCATTACAGATTTGCCCAAGTCCATTGGGTTGGGTAGCATGGTGGCCAAGTTTGCAGATGATACCAAATTATGTAGGGTGGTGAGAACCACAAAGGATTGCGAAGAGTTCCAAGTGGACCTTGATAAATTAGGTGAGTGGGCAAAGAAATGGCAAATGCAGTTCAATGTAGCAAAATGCAAAGTGATGCACATAGGGGCAAAAAATCCAAACTTCACACACACTACAAGGGCCAGTGCTATCAGTCACAGACCAGGAAAGGGATTTGGGTGTCTTAGTTGATAGTTCCATGGGAATGTCAACTCAATGCATGGCAGCTGTGAAAAAGGCAAACTCTATGCTGGGGATCATTAGGAAAGGAGTTGATAATAAAACTACAAGAATTGTCATGCCCTTATATAAAGCCGTGGTGCGACCGCACTTGGAGTACTGTGTTCAGTTCTGGTCGCCGCATCTCAAAAAGGATATCGAAGAGATAGAAAAAGTGCAGAGAAGGGCAACGAGGATGATTGAAGGATTGGAGCACCTTCCTTATGAGGAGAGGCTGCAGCGTTTGGGACTCTTTAGTTTGGAGAGGAGACGTCTGAGGGGGGATATGATTGAAGTCTATAAAATTATGCATGGGGTATCCCGGGGACGGGGCGGGATAGAAATTTAAAGTATAAATAAATAAATAAATAAATAAAAATAAAATGTTGACAGAGAGACATTTTTCTCTCTTTCTCACAATGCTAGAACCAGGGGGCATTCATTGAAAATGCTGGGGGGAAGAATCAGGACTAATAAAAGGAAACACTTCTTCACGCAACGTGTGATTGGTGTTTGAAATATGCTGCCACAGGAGGTGGTGATGGCCACTCACCTGGATAGCTTTAAAAAGGGCTTGGACAGATTTATGGAGGAGAAGTCGATCTCTGGCTACCAATCTTGATCCTCCTTGATCTGAGATTGCAAAGGCCTTAGCAGACTAGGGGCTCGGGAGCAGCAGCAGCAGCAGAAGGCCATTGCTTTCCCATCCTGCCTGTGAGCTCCCAAAGGCACCTTGTGGGCCACTGCGAATAGCAGAGTGCTGGACTAGATGAACTCTGGTCTGATCCAGCAGGCTAGTTCTTATGTTCTTATGTTCTTATGTTCATTGAGTTGAATTTAAAAGGGAGAAATAGGGGAATAGGTCTACCATTGGCAATGAGCCTCGATAGCCAAAGGGGCATCCAGGCTGACAGGTAGAAAGTCCCCGATCGGGGGGCGCTCTCGGCGTGCCTGGGATTGGGCTGCCCACTGGCGGTCTGATTGCGCAAAGCTGTTCTTCTTGTCTTTCTCTTATTTAAAAAAATATATCAAAGAATCCCAGGCAAACAACCTGCTGTGCGTCACCACAGTGTGAATATTGATGGGCAGAGTGTAAAAAAAGTCCCGAAGGCTTAAAAACGAGCTTATTATTCATCAGAACTGGCAAGGCATTGCACACCTATAGCTGAGAAGCCGTTCCCCAAAGCGGCAGAAGATATCGGAACAGAAAAAAGCAAGCATTCCACACTGAAGGCAACAGGCAGGCAAGGACCTCATGTTTCCCCACACCCAGAAGAAGAAGAAGAAGAAGAAGAAGAAGAAGAAGAAGAAGAAGAAGGAGGAGGAGGAGGAGGAGGAGGAGGAGGAGGAGGAGTTTGGATTTATATCCCCCCTTTCTCTCCTGCAGGAGACTCAAAGGGGCTTACAATCTCCTTGCCCTTCCCCCCCTCACAACAAACACCCTGTGAGGGGGGTGGGGCCGAGAGAGCTCCGAGAAGCTGTGACTCGCCCAAGGTCACCCAGCTGGCGTGTGTGGGAGTGCACAGGCTAATCTGAATTCCCCAGATAAGCCTCCACAGCTCAAGCGGCAGAGCTAGGAATGAAATCCGGTTCCTCCAGAATAGATACACGAGCTCTTAACCTCCTACGCCACTGCTACGCCAGGCACGCAGGTAAAGGGTGTGTTCAAGAGGTTCAACCCCCCCCCCCCCATTATACACGGTACAATTAATATAATGGCCAGAGGTGCATGGGGGGGGGGATGGCACCTGGAGGCAAATCTTCTCCGAACGCCCCCCCTCGGTGCCTGGGGACAAGGCTCAGGGCAGGCCCGGGGGCAAAGCCCCACCCCCAAGCCTGAGCCCCACCCCCTCCCTCCTTCCCTCCCCACCGCAGCCCAGTTTCTGTCCTTCCCAGAGCCTAGGGAGAACAGAAGCGACTGCCAGCCTCCAGAGATGTGCTTTTATAGGCACAGGGGGCGGGGCTTGAGGGGGCATGGCCACACACATGAGGAGGAGCTTGAAGGCATGGCAAGGCCCACCGAGTCCTGCCCCCGGCCTCCATGCCTATAAACGCACATCTCCAGAGGCTGGCAGGTGCTTCTACTCTCCCCTGGCTCTGGGGAGGGAAGAAGCTGGGCTGTGGGGAGGGAAGGAAGGAAGGAGGGAGGGGGCAAGAAGGGCAGTGCCCTCCCCCCACCCTTGGAGGCCGGCTCCTGCCTTCCCTAGGGTCTGGGAAGGACAGAAGACGAACGAGGGGCAGGGCAGGGTGCCATGCCTTTGGGATCTCTCAGCCCCGCCCATGTCACTCCCATAAGAACATAAGAACTAGCCTGCTGGATCAGACCAGAGTCCATCTAGTCCAGCACTCTGCTACTCGCAGTGGCCCACCAGGTGCCTTTGGGAGCTCACATGCAGGATGTGAAAGCAATGGCCTTCTGCTGCTGCTCCCGAACACCTGGTCTGCTCAGGCCTTTGCCGTCTCAGATCAAGGAGGATCAAGATTGGTAGCCACAGATCGACTTCTCCATCAATCTGTCCAAGCCCCTTTTAAAGCTATCCAGGTGAGTGGCCATCACCACCTCCTGTGGCAGCACATTCCAAACATCAATCACACGTTGCGTCAAGAAGTGTTTCCTTTTATTAGTCCTGATTCTTCCCCCCAGCATTTTCAATGAATGCCCCCTGGTTCTAGTATTGTGAGAAAGAGAGAAAAATGTCTCTCTGTCGACATTTTCTACCCCATGCATAATTTTATAGACTTCAATCATATCCCCCCTCAGACGTCTCCTCTCCAAACTAGAGAGTCCCCAAAGCTGCAGCCTCTCCTCATAAGGAAGGTGCTCCAATCCTTCAATAATCCTCGTTGCCCTTCTCCGCACTTTTTCTATCTCTTCAATATCCTTTTTGAGATGTGGCAACCAGAACTGAACACAGCACTCCAAGTGCGGGGCTAAAGGAACCCAAAGACCAGTGTTCAGGCTTCCTCGGTCCCCGTCCATGTTGCTCAGTCACGGAACCCTCCCCATTAAAAATCTACACCTACGTGCTTGCCCCCACCCCAGTTATCTTAGGCTATTTTGCAAGATCTCAGCTTCAGTCATGCGGCTGAGCCTGGCAGGCCACTGTGGCTGAATGCGCCGTTCTCTTTCAGCGCCTACAGAAGAGCACTGAACAGAACCTAAAAGTTCTCTGGGACCTTCTGCTGGTGGCAGCACTGGCCAAAAGCGCCCTTGATCAGCTTTGACTGGTTAGCCCAGGCTAGCCCAGGGCTAGCAGCATCAAAATTCCAGGGTATCTTTAGGAGACTCTCCCGATGATACCACCCGGGTTTGGTGAAGTTTGGGCCAGGGGGTTCAAAGTTATGGACTCTCAAAGGTGTAGCCCCCATCTCCTGTTAGCACCCCCTTTGGGAGTCCATAACTTTGGACCCCCTGAACCAAACCCCAAAAACTCCCTGGAATTTTGGTGCTGCTAGCCTAAAAACTGCACCCCCTGCAGGCCAAAAACTGAAAAACACTTTTAAAAATACAAAAAAAGAAACCTGAAATTTTTGCTGCCCCCCCAGGCGTGAGCCTGGTGTGACGCATCCCCCCGGTCCCCTTGTAGCTCCGCCTCTGCTCTTCTGAAGCCCCTAGCTTTGGGGGTCTGTTCTGAGGCTGACCCTCCTGGGTTAGGCAGACCTTTATGCTGAAGCAGACGTGTAACTCTTGAGTTACAACAATAAAGAAAGTTTGCTCATCAACTGTTGTCCCTCTCCAGGGATGTAGGTATAGATTTTTTATGGGGGGGGGTTTCGGGGGTGTGGCCACACCCCCACCCACCCCTAGGGCATGGCCACGCCTCCCCAAGCCCCGCCCCTGGCCTAGCGCTTATAAAAGCAGCTCTCCGAGGTTGGGGATGGCAGATTCCCCTGCCCTGCCCCTCCCCTCTGGGCAGAGGCATAGAAGGAAAATGGAGCCTGGTGCAAAATCTGAGTTTTGCGCCCCCCACCCCCACCCGGCAGCCGTTGTGATGCTGGAATCCACCCCCAAACAGCATCACTTTCAATGGTGTTTAAACTAGAGAGCCCAAATTCTCCTTTTAAATCCACCTTAAAGGGAGAATCTGGGGTCCCTGGGTGGTATCAATAAGAGACTCTCCTGATAGTACATCCCAGGTTTGGTGAAGATTTGCTCTTTCTCCCCTGGCTCTCTTCCTACCCATCAAAGTTATGGACCCTCAAAGATGTAGCCTTCATCTTCTATTAGCTCCTATTGAAAACAATGGAGGATGGGGCACTCCCTTTGGGAGACCATCTGGCAGCTTTGAACCCCTGGACCAAACTTCACCAAACCTGGGTGGTATCAATAAGGGACTCTCCTGATAATACATCACAGGTTTGGTGAGTTTGGTTCAGGGGGTCCAAAGTTATGGACCCTCAAAAGTGTAGCCCCCATCTTCTATTAGCTCCCATTGGAAACAATGGAGGATGGGGGCACCCCCTTTGGGAGTCCATAACTTTGGACCCCCTGAACCAAACCTCACCAAACCCGGGTAGTATCATCAGGAGAGTCCCCCAAACAATCCCTGAAGGTTTGGTGCTGCTAGCCCATACAATGCGCCCCCTGCAGGCCAAAAACCGAAAAAGCACTAAAATGTTTTAAAAACCCACAAACAGGTGGGCGGAGCTTCGGACATGAATGGGAGTGTTCAAACCCGAGAACCCCCCCCTTACCTACGTCCATGTCCCTCTCCCAACCAGACTCCTGCAGAACACTCACTCTGTGATACGGAGGGTGAGGAGAGCCGTTTCCGGCACACGGTCCCAGTAGCAAGTGATGTTTTTGTCCCAAAAGCTGACGCAGTACTCAATCTTCAGTTCTCTCGGAACCGCTGAAAGAAACAAGCAGAGAAGTGAGGAGAAAGCCTTAAAGAGACTGGAGGAATTGGTGGTGAAGAACCACCATGTGTAAGGGCAGTCTATCTTTGGTTATCAAATGCTAGGAACAAAACCAGTATCCGTTGCCTTCGTGGCTTTCTTGTGGGCTTCTTGGAGGTGTCTCTGGAGGCCTGCTGATAGTGGCCAAGAAAAACCGTTTCTGCCCCTGAAGTTCTTCTGCACTCCTGCGCCAAATTAGTCTCATCTCTTTTGTCGCCCCGACTCTGCTCTTTCTCCCCTGGCTCTCTTCCCACCCATCAAACCCCTTCCCTTTGATTCCACCTCCATTCCTGCCAACAGCATATCATCCCCCAGCCAAATGGACCTTTCACTGACTACACTTGATCTTAGCCAAAAGGCCCAGAAGCCTTTAGCTCTAGGTATCACCTACATTGGTAATAAGGGGGCTCAATACCCTGCACCAGATAACCGTGCCCAGGCTCCGTAGAGCAATGACGTTGGCCCGTTGCAATGCCCTTCCATCAGCCGTATCCACAGGGAGATTCACTAAAACCCCTTACCGCCCAAGGCTATGCATATGCAACGGGAATTGTGTTGACTCTATAGACCCGTGGTGGCGAACCTTTGGCACTCCAGATGTGATGGACTACAATTCCCATCAGCCCCTGCCAGAATGGCCAATTGGCACTCCATAGGAGCAGCAGTGGCGTAGGAGGTTAAGAGCTCGTGTATCTAATCTGGAGGAACCGGGTTTGATTCCCAGCTCTGCCACCTGAGCTGTGGAGGCTTATCTGGGGAATCCAGATTAGCCTGTACACTCCCTACAGAGCGCCAGCCAAGTGCACTCAGTTGGGCTGTCACAGCTTCACCGGAGCTCTCTCAGCCCCACCTGACTTCTACAGCGGGTGTTTGTTGTGAGGGGGGAAGGGCAAGGAGATTGTCAGCCCCTTTGAGTCTCCTGGCAGGAGAGAAAGGGGGGATATAAATCCAAACTTTTCTTCTTCTTCTTCATTGGCCATGCTGGCAGGGGCTGATGGGAATTGTGTAGTCCACTCACATTCTATGGGAGCTGCCAGCAAGGTTCACCACCACTGCTACCAAGCACCATATTTTACCTTTTTTATTGTCCACTCTTACACAGTACCCAGAGTCAAATACTTTTGTCACCTTCTGCTACTCAAAAAAGGGCAATGATCTGACTTTGCAAAAGATTACGCTTTCTGTTGGATTGGCCCTGTAGTGGACGCATAAACTATGCAGTCAAATTTCAAATCTCTTTCAGATCTGTATATAGAAACGAAGGCGGCTTTTAGGAGCAAATCCTGGAAACATCAGGCCTTCTCTACCTGCAGGCAAAAAAAAAAAAATACTTCATTTTTAGTTTCCCTCTGTTTGCCTAGTGGATCTGTGTATATAATGTTGTTATGCCAATAAAGGTTCTTTGTTGTGTGACCTTTCACTTTCCTGAAAGGAAAGCGGGAGCAATTTGTTAACATTCCAGGGCCAACAGTTTCAGTTGTACCACCAGGAAAGGTCTACGGCTTTAGCTTGGAGAGGAGACGTCTGAGGGGAGATATGATTGAAGTCTATAAAATTATGCATGGGGTAGAAAATGTTGACAGAGAGAAATTTTTCTCTCTTTCTCACAATACTAGAACCAGGGGGCATACATTGAAAATGCTGGGGGGAAGAATTAGGACTAATAAAATGTTCTTATGGCAGAGCAGTTTAAACCCTCGGCATCTCCAGCTAAAAGGATCAGGTGGTAGGCAATGTGGAAAATCTCCACCTCTGACTTTGAACAGTAGCTGCCAGTATGAGCAGACAATACTGACTTCTAGGGCAGTGGTGGCACTCAGAGCCCTTTCTGTGGGCACATGCAAACAGAGTCCCCCCCCCCCCACCCCCCCGGCCACATCTAGGCTGGCCTGGGCCGCGAGCTGACTCAAGGTTATTAGCGGCCAAACGGCGAAGACCTAGTTTTGGGGAAGCAGGGGTTAGGTAACCCTAAATAGAAGTGCTGTTAAACCCCACTTGGATTTTCAATATCGCTAAGAACTGAGGTGCTTTTATCCTTTACCTGGGAAGTAAGCCCTGCCGCTACTGGAGCAATGTCTTGCTTCTGAGTAAAACCTCCTGTGGTCGTGACTAAACCGTTGGAAGAAGAGTTGCACGGTTGCTTCAAAGCAGAGCCACCGACTACCGCTAAGCTTATTCCCAAGTAAATGACGCATTTAAGAGCCAAACCCGTTTTTTTTCTCTAAAACGAAAAACCTCAGTATTCAGGTTAAATTGCCATGTTGGCACTTTGCAATAAAATGTGGGTTTTGTGTTTGCAATTTGGGCACTCGGGTCTGGAAAAGGTTCGCCTATCACTGTTCTAAAGCCGAAGTTGTAGTTAAGGGAAACAGAATTTCCGGTTGTATGGTTGCGGACGGTAGCATTTTCTCTCCTGGCGCTTTACCGCCATGGACCTGTGGCTGGCATCTTCTAGAGGATCTTAGATCTGAATTGAAAAGAGGCCAGCCACAGACGGCAGGCTTAAACGTCAGGAGAAAATGCTACTGGAACACGCCACACAACCCGGAAAAAAACTCCCACAAAAGCCCTAGATTAGCTATTCCGGCCGCAAAGCCTTCAGCGACAGGTACAAACGATGCTGACTTCGATCGGGTAAGCCGAATTTATGCGGACTTTCGAGAAGGCATGTTTATGTGTTCATCTTTGTGTTTACTTCCACCAAACTTGTCTCGGATGAGGGATTGTGTGCGGAGTGTTTTTTAACCCAGTGTTGGCATGCATGTAGGCAGGCAAGCTTTTCATGGCCCAGGTGCACTTCCTGCTAAAGTAGCTGAAAAATTATGCCTTTGCACAAACTGCTAGGGTTTATTTATAACTAGCACAGGAGACAACAGACTCTGGAGTGTTTCTGAACCGTTTCCCTGGCTTCGGCACAATCAGCTCAGCTCTTGTCCTTCTGTTTATGTTCCCCGAAGAATGGTTTGTCATGATATTTTTTTAAAAAAAGGTTCACAAAAGGTTCATTTTCTAGTCAGCAGAAGTTTGCCCAACAAAGAGGCCAGAAACAGCTGTGTCTAGGGCTGGCGATCGACAGTTGAAAGAACTCCTAACATGATTGGTCAGGAGTCTCAATCTGTGGACTCTTCTAGGGACCAATGAGGAAGGCTGTTGCCGGGCAAGGGGAGAAAATGATCCTTGTTGGATGTATGGAAGCAATGCATTGTACCGCCATGCTAAGTTGAGCCCATTAATTCAGAGTGTTAAGTTCTCGCGTAATTGTGTTCACTGTGTTCTTGCTGAAAGAAGGTTCTGTATAGTCTTATAGTCTCTGTACAGCATAGGACTTCCAGTGTAACCTGTACAGCTGCTAAAGTAAAAGTAAAACCTTCCTATGGAAAGAACATCTTATGTGGAGAGAGTCTTCTTTTCCAAGTGTGATAGGAGGCTGCAGTGAGTGCAAGAAGACTACTAAAGACTTCTCATCTTACCCGAGTGTCTCCGCTTTAAACTCTGCTGATAACCTGGCCCCCTTTGAGGTTCTCTGGGCTTGCCATTCTCCCTGCTGACCACCTGCCCCAGATTGCTGCCAAGATCTGTGCTATGATGACAATAAATAACTTTTTCTGTTGCATTTTTTTTAAAAAATTAAGTGATTAATACTAAACTGGAAGGCTGTGGGGAAACTGCCTCGTGTCTCTCCTCCTCCTCTGTGGACAGATGGAAGGATTAGTGGAGCTTGCTCTGGGGGAAAATGTCAGAGAGCCACGTGGAGGGTGAAATTGGGACGCTTACAGCCACCCTCAGCAGTAGCTACCTTGGCAGAGGGAGAGACCAACAGATAGAAAGCGGCAGGCTGCCTCCTCGTCGAGAAGGGACCGGTTTCCATCGCTGCCAAACGATTATCGCGGCAAAGCGGAACAACAACGCGGTGTCACCGTCGTCAGGGTGTGTGTGGAAGGCTTGCGATGTGTTGAGCAAGACAGCACAAGACCAGTGTTGACAAATGGGGAGACTGGAGGCCAAACACAGCAGTGGTTTTACACCTCTGTTTGCTCCAGCGGTAAAGTATGTTGTTTGTGCAGGGGCGGAGTGAGGGGAAACTGTGCCTGGGGCGCGCGTACGCCCTGTGCCCCTGCTGCTGCTGCAGCACCCGCCCCTCCCCCAGAATGCCCCCAGAACACCACGCCCCTGCCACAGCACGTGACTGGGGCATCACTCCTCCTGCACTCCAGTTGGGCGCTCATTTACCACTGCACTGGTGCAACTTCCAAAGCCACCGTGGAGGGGGTTAAAACAGGGGTGTTGTTGTTGTTGTTGTTGTTGTTGTTCTTCTTCTTCTTCTTCTTCTTCTCCTCCTCCTCCTCCTCCTCCCCCCCTCCTCCTCCTCCTCTCCTCCTCCCCTCCTCCTCCTCCTCCTCTCCTCCTCCTCTCCTCCTCCTCCTCCTCTCTTCCTCCTCCTCCTCCTCCTCCTCCAGCCGACAGAACTTAGAGGAGAAGAATCTGGATTAATCCCTCACCTTTCTCTCTTGCAAGGTGGTTCAAGGCGGCTTACACAACTCCTTCCCTTCCTCTCCCCACGCATGAGCAAACCCCCCCTCTTGTGGGAGGGTCGTGGTGAGGCTGAGGAAAGCTGTTGAAAGAACTATATGGATTGGTAGCCTAAGGGTCACCCAGCTGGACTTCAGTAGGAATGGGGAGTAATCCCAGCCCACCAGAATAAGAGTCTACTGCTTGCCTAGGTGGAGGAGCGGGGAATCAAACCCAGTCCTCCAGATCGGAGTCCACCTGCTTTTAACCACTACACCACGCTGGCTCTCGTTGGTCACGACCAATGGGACTCAAGGCAGTCTCCTTGTCTGCTTACTCCCCTTGTCTCTTATCTTGGCCGCGTAAATACGTGACAGGTTTTTACAAAGCTTTTTTTAAAAAATCAGATTTCGGTTGGGATCTTGGATGGTGGAAGAGAGGCTTTCCCAGTCTGATAGACAGTAGGGTATAGCGCAGTGATGGCGAACCTTTTCGAGACCGAGTGCTCAAACTGCAACCCAAAAGCCACTAATGTATCGCAAAGTGCCAGCACATGACTATTGTAACCTGGAATACTGGTGCTCTTATTAGTAAGAAAAAACGGTTGGTTCTCCGAGGGTGTGTGTTACTCCAGGAGTAAAGCTTCGGTGGTAGTCCCGGTGGCTTTGCTTTTGAAGTAACTGTCAGCAACGCGATCCCGAACGGGTGGAATCACAACCCTAGGAGGGGTTTGTACTCTGAAGCAAGCCCCATATTGCACAACAGCAAACCGGTGCTTACTCCCAGGAAAAGGATCACGCTTTTAGTTCTTCCCATGAAAATCAGTAGGGTTTAACAGCGCTTTAACAGGGTTATCTAAGCACTGCTTCCCCAAAAAAACTAAGGTCTTAGGGGTCAATTAATGCCAATAATCTCCCTGAATCTCCAGCCTCACTATCAGCATGACAAACTCTGTGCACAAGCCGCGCTCCACAGACAGGGCTCTGAGGCCACCCTCTGGCACCCTGTTCCATAGGTTCCCAAATTCACTGGTATAGCGGTTAAAGTGCCAGATTAGTATTGTGGAAGTGGTCGTGGTCAGAAGTGCGATCAAGTTGCAGCGCACTAATGACAACTTCAGAGTTTGCAAGGTAAGAGATGTGCAGAGGCATTTTAATATTCCCTGCCTCTGTGCACACCCTGTACTACCTTGGCGGTCTCCCATCCAAGTACTAGCCAGGACCGACCCTCCTTAGCTTCCAAGCTCTGACAAGGTCAGGTTGGTTTGGGACATCCAGGTCAGGATGACATTGTGGAGACCCAAGTTCAGTCCCTTGCCATGGAACTCATTGCCTGATTTGGGTCTTGTGTGATTTTGGGATCTTGTGCTAACCTACCATTTCCTAAAGAAATGGAAAAAGGAGCAGCAATGGCGTAGGAGGTTAAGAGCTCATGTATCTAATCTGGAGGAGCTGGGTTTGATTCCCAGCTCTGCCGCCTGAGCTGTGGAGGCTCTTGTCTGGGGCACTCCAGATTAGCCTGCACTCCCACACACGCTGGGGCTGAGTGACCTTGGGCTAGCCAGCAGCTCTCTGGAGCTCTTCTCAGCCCCACCCCACTCACAGGGCATGAGCTGTGAGGGGGGAAGGCAAGGGAGATTGTGGGGCCCCTTGAGTCTCCCTGCAGGAGAGAAAGGGGGAGATATAACCCAAACTCCTCCCTCCTCCCTCCCTCCTCCTCCTCGCCTCTTTCTTTCTTCTTTCTTCTTCTTCTTTCTTCTTCTTCTTTCTTCTTTCTTCTTCTTCTTCTTCTTCTTCTTCTTCTTCTTTCTTCTTCTTCTTTCTTCTTCTTCTTTCTTCTTTCTTCTTCTTCTTCTTTCTCTTTCTCTCTCCTCCTCCTCCTCTCCCTCCTCATCCTCATCCTCCTCCTCCTCCTCTTCCTCCTCCTCCTCCTCCTCCTTCTTCTTGGAGAAAGATTTGGGGGATGGAGCCTGCTACATAAACTGATAGAGCAGAGCCTCGTGCAGAGAGACAGCGGGCATTCTCCTCGATCGGCCGTTGCAATTATCCAGTCAATTTGTTCTTCAAGCTGTTGATAGCACGCTCTACCGGAGAACGACTGTTGGCGAGGTTTTAACAGATGTTCTTTGCTGATCAAGAGGTGAGCAGTTAAGCCCGGCTGTTTCTGCACATTTGTCTGCCCCCCCCCCCCCACATGGTACTTCACTCCCACAAAGCCACTTGGCGCCTCTGGAGGGGGAGGGGGGGGCTGACGAGCTCAGCTTCCCCTGTGCAAGAACCCGAGGCACTAGATCTGGCCTCGCTGTATTCCAGCAATTCTAAACAGCTTCTGCACACAATGTTCTCTCAGGTTTGGCGGTGAAAATAATAATAACAACAATACATTTTTGGCCATATGGCACAGCACCCAACACGGCTCCAGAGGAGAAAAATAGCTCGCCGCGAACACGCCAGGGCTGGAGGGAGAACCCCAGAGAGCAGCGAAGGAGCTAGCCAAGAAGTACCTCCGCCAACTGGGCGGGGAGCAGTGGCGTACCTAGGCAAACTGGAGCCCTGGGCAAAACCTGAGTTTGATGCCCCCCCCCATGGGCAGCCACAATTCTCTCCCACTCCAAGCGGACTCAAACAACGATTTTTTTCCCCTGACCAGGTCTGAAGTGTTTGTCTAGGGGGGTCCAAAGTTATGGACCCTCAGGTGTAGCCCCCATCTCCCTATTAGCTCCTGCTGGAAACAAATGGAGTGATGGGGACATTCCCTTGTGGGAGTCCATAACTCTTTGGACTCCCTTGAACCAAACCTCACCAAACCTTGGGTGATACCACCAGAGTGGGTCTCCTGAAAATCCCTGAAGTTTTGGTGCGTTGCCAGCCTAAAACGCACCTTTTGCAGGCCAACAAACGGAAAACACCTTCAGAAAATACAAAAAATCCCACAAAACTAACCTGTGCAGTTTTGAAATTGCCTCACAAGCAGCTTCTGGGCAACTGCTCCACTTTGGCTCCAGTCGGGAGTGAACGCCTCTGGAAGGAAAGGGGTGGCACCAAACCAAGCTTCGAGAACCTGCCAGCCTCCTTTGCCTGCTTCTTCCCTTTCCCATCACTGCTCAGAATCTGCTCTCTCTCTCTCTCTCTCTCTCTCTCTCTCTCTCTCTCTCAGGTGGTGGAAAACATTTGCGTCCAAAAAAACTTTAATTTTCACCTCTCTCCTCCAGCATTGGATGCCCTGCGGAGTTTGTATCCTCTTGCATTTAACGGCTCTTGAGTGACACACAATATGGAGGCATTGTGAAAGAAGAAGAGAAGGAGTAGTAGGAGGAATTTGGATGTACCTGTATCAAGACTCATCTCTCCTGTAAGGGAGACTCCTAAGGTGGTTTACGGTGAGTTCCTTTCCCTCTTCCTCTCCTGGCACAAGGACACCTAGTAAGGCAAGGTGGGGCTGAGAGAGTTCCTAGAAGACTCCGGTGACTAGCCTCCAAGGATCACCTTGAAAGCAGGAATGTGGGGAGTGCGAAGCTACATCTGGCTCCTCACCAGGACAAGCCTCTGCCACTCAGGTGGAGGTGAGTATGGAATCAAAACCCAAGCCTGTGATTAGAAACCCACCTGTTCTTAATCACTCACACCAGTGGTTCCTAACCTTCCAGTCGCTGCTGTAATGCACTTTAATACAGTTCTCATGCTGTGGGGACCCCAACCCTAACACACATTGATCCATTTTACAGATGGAGAACGCTTGATGCAGAGAGTCTTAGGCAGGTGGTTCCCTAAACTCCTTCCAAATAAGCTACAATTCCTTTTACTGTTAGTCTCCTCATGTTGTGGTGACCCCCAAACTCCTAACATTTTATCCATTTTTACAGATGGAGAACACTGATGCAGAGAGTCTTAGGCAGTGGCTCTCAACCTTCCTAATGTCACAATCTCTTGAATACAGTCTCCTCAAGTGTTGTGGTGACCTCCCCAATCCTAGCATTGATCCATTTGACAGATGGAGAAACACTCGGATGCAGAGGAGTCTTAGGCAGTGGTTCTCAAACCTTCCTAATGCCGAATTCTTTGAATATTAGTTCCCTGCTATGTTGTGGTGACCCCAACCCTAACATTGATCCATTTGACAGATGGAGAACACTGATGCAGAGAGTCTTAGGCAGTGGTTCTCAACCCTTCCTAATGCTACATTCCTTGAATAATACAGTTCCCTCATGTTGTGATGACTCCCCAACCCTAACACATTGATCCATTTGGATAGATGGAGAACACTGATGCAGAGAGTCTTAGGCAGTGGTTCTCAACCTTCCTAATGTCACTAACCTCTTTGAATACAGTTCCTCATGTTGTGGTGTGACCCTAACTTCTAGCATTGATCCATTTGACAGATGGAGTAAAATCACTGGATGCAGAGAGTCTTAGGTGCAGTGGCTCTCAAACCCTTCTAATCGCCAGCCAATTCTGAATACAGTTCTCATGTTGTGATGACCCCTAACCCTAACACATTGATCCATTTGACAGATGGAGAACACTGATGCAGAGAGTCTTAGGCAGTAGTGGTTCTCAACCTTCCTAATGTCACAATTCCTTGAATACAGTTCCTCATGTTGTGGTGGACCCCAATCCTAGCAATTTCGATCCATTTGACAGATGGAGAACACTAATTCGATGCAGAGTCTTAGGCAGTGGTTCTCAACCTTCCTAATGTCACGACCCTTTGGACATAGTTCCTCATGTTGTGGTGACCCCCAACCCTAACATTTATCCATTTTACAGGATGGAGAACGCTTGATGCAGAGTATTCTAGGCAGTGGTTCTCAACCTTCCTAATGCCGCTGACCTTAATATTAGCACCTCAAGTGTTGTGGTGACCCCTGAACCCCTAACATATATCCATTTTACAGATGGAGAACGCTGGATGCAGAGAGTTCTAGGCAGTGGTTCTCCTAACCTTCCTAATGCCGCGAATTCTTTAATACAAGTTCCTCATGTTGTGGGTGACCCCTCTAACCCTAACATTTACCCATTTTACAGATGGAGAACGCTGGATGCAGAGTCTTAGGGCAGTGGTTCTCAACCTTCCTAATGCCGCACAATTTAATAATATAGTTCCTCATGTTGTGGTGACTCCCCCAACTCCTAACATATATCCATTTTACAGATGGAGAACGCTTGATGCAGAGAGTCTTAGGCAGTGGTTCTCAACCTTCCTAATGCCGCTGACGGTTTAATAGAAGTTCCTCATGTTGTCAGGGCACCCTCAACCCTAACATTTATCCATTTTACAGATGGAGAACAAGCTTGAATGCAGAGAGAGTCTTAGGCAGGTGGTTCTCAACCTTCCTAATGCCGCTACACCCTTGAATATTAGTTCCTCATGTTGTGGTGACCCTCAAATCTCTAACATTTATCCATTTTACAGATGGAGAACGCTGATGCAGAGAGTTCCAGGCAGTGGTTCCCTAATCTTCCTAATGCCAATGGCCTTCTTTAATATGTTCCTCATGTTGTAGGCAGGACTCCCCAACCCTAACATTTATCCATTTTACAGATGGAGAACACTGATGCAGAGAGTCTTAGGCAGTGGTTCTCAACCTTCCTAATGCCGCCACCCCTTGAATACAGTTCCTCTGCGTTGTAGAGGGACCCCCAACTCCTAACATTGATCCATTTTACAGATGGAGAACACTGATGGTGAGAGTCTTTGTGGCAGTGGTTCCCTCAACCTTCCTAATGCCACTCTACCCTTTAATAATACAGTTCCTCAAGTAAGCTTTTGTGAAGGCACTCTCAACCCTAACATGTATCCATTTTACAGATGGAGAATACTGATGCAGAGAGTCTTAGGCAGGTGGTTCTCCAACCCTTCCTAATGCTAATGCACTCCTTTAATACAGTTCCTCATGTTGTGGTGGACCTTCTAACCATAAAATTATTTTCGTTGTATACTCTCGAAATTCTTCAGTGAGGCGGCTTATAAATCCCATAATAAATAAATAAATAAATAAATAAATAAATAAATAACTGTATTATTATATTATTATTTATTACAGTCAAAGACCAGAACAAAAATATATACAGTAATTAAACTGTAATTTTGCTACTGTTATGAATAGTAATGTAAATATCTGATATGCAGGATGTATTTTCACTGTTACAAATTGAACATAATTAAAGCATAGGGACTACCGGTAATCACAAAAAACAATATTATACATTGTGAAATATTTATTTCTAATTACAAATAAATGTGTTTTCCAGTGGTCTAAGGCGACCCCTGTGAAAAAGTCATTTGACCCCCAAAGGGGTCGCGACCCACAGGTTGAGAACCTCTGGCTTAGGGCATTATTCTCCCTGCCTTCATTTTCTCACAACAACAACCTTGTGAAATAGGCCAAGCTGAGAGTTTGCAGTGGGCTCAAGGGGACCCAGTGGGCGTCCATGGTAGAAGAGGGGATTCAGACCTGGGTTGCCCAGGATTCTAGCCTGGCATTCTGTCCGATACATAAACTGGCTGAAACAAAAATGGGAGAAGGAAGGATTTCTAGACACTGGTAATACTGAAAAATTAATAGACAGTTGGAAAAATATAAAGATCGAGAAATATATGGAGTTAGAAAGAAAAGTGGTATTAAAATGGTACAGAACACCAAAACAACTACAACAACAACACACAAGCCTTTATTGGCATATAAAACAGGACAAAATTTTAAAACAAAACAAGGTTAAGAAATACAGTTAAAATTACTAATTTCCAGTATAAAATTTGGTAACAGTTTCAGAAAAGAGTACATCAGGAGCTGTTCAGGAGATTGGGTATCTTATAACACTCATGCCAATTGGAGAGCATTGTGCAAGAAAATGGAATCTCATGTATTTCCATGTGTATCTTATTGCATTTAGGGCATAGAAACAAAAAGAATGGTCAAGTGTTTCAACCTAGGTCCAAAACAACTAGCATATTTGATAAAAGGACTTAGTTCCAAATGCTGGCACTGTGGAGACCAAGAGGCATATGTGGATAGAATGTGCAGAAGTGAATTTTTTTTGGATAACTGTATTAATGTATATCAAGAAACTGGTGAAGATAAATATTGATTTAAATAATGACTTAATGTTCATGGGTGTAATGGAAGACCATGGGTGGATAAACAATATTGTTATATGTATAAAATAATAACCAAAGCAGCCCATGGAACAATAGCCCTTGGGCTGAAAAGAAAGGAAAAATGGATGACTTCAGAAATGGCTAGGAATATATCAGGTAACAAGTGACACTTGATGTTTTCATATACTCAACCAAAAAAATAAGACGTGGCAAGATAAACAGAAATGAAATTTTGAAGATATGGATAATATATGTGGACTGGATGAACCAGAGGCGTTCCTCCCATTGGGCAAAGTGGGCAGTTGGCTCCCTGGGCTAGCCTTGGGAAGGTAGCCTGTTTGTGGATTTTTTTTTGTAGTTCTCAGTGTTTTTCCATTTTTACGCCCGCAGAGGGCGTGAAGTTTTATTAGCAGCACCGTAAAATTCGGATTCTTCGAAAGACTCTCCTGATATCACCCAGGTTTGTTGTGAGGAGTTCAAGTTAAAGCGCGGGACTCCTGAAAAGGAGTGCCCCCATCCTCCATTGTTTCCCAGTGGGAGCTTTCAATAGGAGATGAGAGTTACACCTTTGAGGGTCCATAACTTTGGGACCCCTGAACCAAACTTCACCTCAAACCCAAGGTGCATCACTGTAGGGTCTCTGGCAACGAAGATACTGTGAAATTTTGGTGCTGCTATCTTAATAATTGCATCCCTGACAGCAGGCAACCCCCAAATTTCCTCAGATTCTCCCTTCTTAAATCCACCCCTTCCCTGCCAATGCTTGTTTCTTCTTTCTTTATTCTCTCAATGCCCAATAAAGGTTATTATTATTATTATTATTATTATTATTATTATTATTAAATCCATCCCCTTCTCGGCATAGATTTTAAAGAAAGAATCTGGAGGTCCCCAGCTTCTAAACATTGACAGTGATGTTAATTTCAGGGTGGGAGAATCCACCTCTAAAGAAAGACACTTTCTAATGTCGTGAATTGGGGAACGTAAGACCCTACCCTCCTTTAAGGTGGATTTAAAAGGAGAAATTCTGCCTCCCCTAGTTTAAACACCATTGAAAAATAATGCTGTTTAGGGTGGATTCCAGCATCACTTGTTTAAATCTAGGGGGAGCCCAGATTCTCCTTTAAATCCACCTTAAAGGGAGAATCTGGGGGTCCTCTTGTTTAAATTAACATTGGAAAGTGATGCTGCTCTCCCAATTGGGGATTGGATAGCAACACTATAAAAACGAAAGTTTTCAGTAGCAGTAATAAACATTTCAAAGCATTTTGAAAATGTTCAAAAAATATTGCTAAGGTGTTCAGATTTTCAGTGAGTTGGGGCATGTTCTATAAATGATGATGGTGGACTTTGAAACAACCCGCGGAAAAAAAAAATCATTGTTTGGTTACTGTGGAGAGGTTGGTCAGCCTGTGGGGAAGTGGGGGGGCATCAAACTCAGGTTTTGCCCGGGGCTCCAGTTTGCCTAGGTACGCCCCTGGGATGAACGAAGCTCGAGTCAATGAAGAAATCTGGGAGAAGAGGCGACGGAGAACGAACTTACTGCTGTTTGTGTGACAAAACTATGAAGAAGAAGTAACGGGGGGAGGGAGAAGAGGGGGGGAAAGTATTGTTTGAAAATGTATGAAGAAGGAAATTACTATAAAATTCAAATGATACAATTATAATTTTTTTAAAAAAAGCTACACACACTGACTTTCACAGCTTGTCCAACTGGCTCAGCATCCTAGTGTTTTCTCATCTTGCTTCACCACCTCCAGATATTCACTACTGAAGTCTAGCATTGTTGTGCTGATCCACAGATCTATTGACTACTCACACTACTGCCCTCTGGGTTTACTACCTGTTGCATTCTTACCACCTGATCTAAATTTCTAGGGGGCGCAATAAATCAATGCATTTAGTAATAGGCCATTAGCTCAACACTTCGTTGGAAATTGCCTGCTTGCAAAATATGCCCAAAGAACAGGAGAATGGCTTTCGGTGACCTTCGAGCTGGTCAAGAATGAACAGCCCTAGTTTACTTTTTAAAAATCCCCAATTCGAACAGATAGCCACGAATCCCAGATACAAACTCTCTTCCCTTTTCTCTCTTACCTGAGCAGGAGATGGGGCTGAGTAGAGCCAGGGTCCATGCCAAAATCAACCACATTCTGAAAGTCACAAAGTGAAACAGGTCAGATAGAGGGGGGGAAAAGTCTACTCATATTTTTTTGCTCTTAAACAGTGTGTCAAAGTCAGAGGTTTCAAGGATGATTTAATTCCCCCACCCCACAAACCTGGAACCTTGGAATAAATGTCCTTTGACCGAAACTGACTTTGAACACACCAATAAAAGCGACAGGCTATATTGAAAAGGTTAAAGAAAAGGTTCAGACTTACGCATCAGGCAGACGCGTAACTAGGGAAAATTGAGCTCGGTGTAAAATCTGAGTTTTGCTGCCCCCCCATGTTCGTTCGTGTTTTTTATAATTTTTAGTGTTTTTTCAGCTTTTGGACTGCAGAGGGAGCAGTTTTTAGGCTAGCAGCATAAACATTTCAGGGTACCTTTAGGAGACTCTCCTGATGATACCAGCCAGGTTTGGTGAATTTTGGTTCAGGGGGTCCAAAGTTAAGGACCCTCAAAGATGTAGCCCCCATCTCCTATTAGCTCCCATTGGAAACAATGGAGGATGGGGCACCCCCTTTGGGATTCCATATCTTTGGACTCCCTGAATCAAACCTCACCTCACCTGGATGGTATCATCAGGAGAGTCCTCCAAAAACTCTCTGAAATTTTGGTGCTGCTAGCCTAAAAACTGCACCTCCTGCAGGCCAAAAACTGAAAAACACTGAAAAATACGAAAAACAAACCTGAAATGTTTGCTGCCCCCCCCCCCCCCCGCCCTAGGCGTGAGCCCGGTGTGACGAGCGCACCCCGGCCCCCTTGTAGTTATGCCTCTGGCATCAGGCAAAAGACAAGCAGATGTAATTAAATAATAAAATCCAGCTCCCTAACATTCACTTACACTAAGGTGACCAGATGGTCACCTTTGTGAACTGGGACGGGCGGGTAAGTGGGTGGCCAAGCGTGCATGTGCGCATGGCCGCAGTAGTGCACTGCCTTCTGGGGCGCTCCCGTTTCCCACCCTGTGACAGGGCGGGAAACGAGAGCGCCCCAGAAGATGGTGCGCTCCTGCGGCCACGCACGGGAGGCTGCTGCACTGCCTTGCGCCCCAGAAGGCAGCGCGGCAGCCTTCAAAAAATCGGGACACTTGAAATAACCCGCAGGACGCGGGACAAATTGTTTTAAGGCGGGACTGTCCCACCAAAAGCGGGACGTCTGGTCAGCCTAACTTACACACATGAGGACTGGAAGGTCACAGCCTCTTCAGATCAGCATAAGCAGTGAAGCAGCAGGTGGGAAATGCTGCCAGACCTCCTTGGCCCTTTATGGATCCTGACAGTGTTATTGGGTCATGCTTGGAAAAACTGGTGCTGGATAGTTATAGGGTAAATTGACAGGAAACTGGACCCCCCTGGCCACTATAAGCCAATCAAGAGCAAGATCCGAAAGATGATTCTCGAAGACTCCCTCCTCCCTTCTGACATCACTGAGAGAGGAGTCATGTCGGATCTGAAATGCCAAGGTGCAACCTGCAGCTCTTCACCTCACCTTGGGAACAGCTGAAGGGTTTGTAAGCACTGAATGTGGAACTCTCCCGGTGTTGTTCTTTAACACTCGGGTGACACATCAGGAAGCAGGCGGTTGCGTTAAACGGATGACATCGCCAAAGGCTGATGCCTAGAAGCCGTCAGGTTGATTGATAAGGAGGGGAACAGTTCTCTTGACACGAAGTGCGGGGAGTAGGTGGGAGGGGTGAAGCGCACAGTCGCCGCAATCGATCATTATGACTGTTCTAATAAAAAGCGGATGCTCTGTTTCTTCACTGGAGACATCATCTGGGTAGGACAGGGATGGCGAACCTTTTCGAGACCGAGTGCCCAAACTGCAACCCAAAAGCCACTTATTTATCGCAAAGTGCCAACACGGCAATTTAACCTGAATACTGAGGTTTTAGTATAGAAAAAACGGTGGACTCCAAGGCGTGCGTTACTCGGGAGTAAGCTTGGTGGTAGTCAGTGGCTTTGCTTTGAAGCAACTGTGCAACACTTCGAGCGGGTGAATCACGACCCTAGGAGGGTTTACTCAGAAGCAAACCTCATTGCCAGAAACCGAGCTTATTCCCAGGAAAAGGTTCACGCTTTCATTCTTCCCATGAAAATCAGTGGGGTTTAACAGCGCTTAACAGGGTTGCCTACACTGCTTCCCCAAAACTAGGTCTTAGGTTTAATGCTAATAATCTCCCTGAAATAATTACACTATTATCACATGACAAACTCTGTTTGCACGTGCCCACAGACAGGGCTCTGAGTACCACCTCTGGCACCCATGCCATAGATTCGCCACCACTGGGGTAGGACATCCTCTGGTTTGAGGGCAGAGGAGAGGGGGATGGGAAACGTTCCTGCTCAAAATTATCCATCCTGACCATCCCCCTGGTCGGGAACTCAGGGCTGAGGGCCAAGAGGAATATTTGCAAAATATTCTCTGTTTGTCAGACTGTATGTTGCAGTTCTGGGTTGAAGCTTGAACGAAGAAGTCCACCCGTGGACTCAAGCCACTAACTGACCTGCTGTCTGCTCCCACCGGCAGTGACTCTGGGCCTGCCAAAGCTCACCCTTGGTGTCAGAGGAAGACTCGTTGGGAAAGGAGGAGATTGCTTGAGAGGAGGAGGAGGAGGAGGAGGAGAGTTGGACTGATATCCCCCTTTCTCTCCTGTAGGAGGACTCAAAGGGGCTGTAAGAGGACTCAAAGGGGCAAAGAGCAGCAGTGGCGTAGTGGCTAAGAGCAGGTGCACTTTGATCTGGAGGAACCGGGTTTGATTCCCAGCTCTGCTGCCTGAGTTGTGGAGGCTTATCTGGGGAATTCAGATTAGCCTGTACACTCCCACACACGCCAGCTGGGTGACCGTGGGCTAGTCACAGCTTTCCGGAGCTCTCTCAGCCCCACTTACCTCACAGAGTGTTTGTTGTGAGGGGGGAAGGGAAAGGAGTTTGTAAGCCCCTTTGAGTCTCCTATGGGAGAGAAAGGGGGGATATAATCCAAACTCCTCCTCCTTCTCCTCCTCCTCCTCCTCTTCTTCTTCCTCCAAAGTCCTTTCCCTTCTCCCCTCACAACAAACACCCTGTGAAGTGGGTGGGGCTGAGAGAGCTCTGAGAAAACTGTGACTAGCCCAAGGTCACCCAACTGGCGTGTGTGGGAGTGCACAGGCTAATCTGAATTCCCCAGATTAGCCTCCACAGCTCAAGTGGCAGAGCGGGGAATCAAACCCGGTTCCTCCAGATTCGAGTACACCTGCTCTTAACCACTACGCCACTGCTGCTCCTCCCCCAATGATTCCCATTCAACCCAGAGCTCCTCACTTCCTGAGATTTCTTTCCAGGAGGAACATCCCTAGCCCCCTCTGCCATAGCCAACTTCTGGTACAGACCCAGAGGTTGCCAGAATCCTCTGAAGATGCCAGCCACAGATGCAGGTGAAACGTCAGGAGAAAATGCTACTAGGACACAGCCATACAGCCCGGAAACCACACAGCACCCCAGTCTCTTACAATGTCCATGCTTTAGCATCCCTGGTTATGTAAGGGGTGGTATGCAAGGGAAGGGGAGTGAGGAGAAGAAGAAGAAGAAGAAGAAGAAGAAGAAGAAGAAGAAGAAGAAGAAGAAGAAGAAGAAGAAGAAGAAGAAGAAGAAGAAGAAGAAGAAGAAGAAGAAGAAGAAGAAGAAGAAGAAGAAGAAGAAGAAGAGGAGGAGGAGGAGGAGGAGGAGGAGTAGGAGGAGTTTGGATTTATATCCCCCCTTTCTCTCCTGCTGGAGACTCAAAGGGGCTTACAATCTCCTTGCCCTTCCCCCCTCACAACAAATACCCTGTGAGGTAGGTGGGGCTGAGAGAGCTCTGAAGAACTGTGACTAGCCCAAGGTCACCCAGCTGGCGTGTGTGGGAGTGCACAGGCTAATCTGAATTCCCCAGATAGGCCTCCACAGCTCAGGCGGCAGAGCAGGGAATCAAACCCGGTTAATCCAGCTTACATACACGAGCTCTTAACCTCCTACGCCACTGCTTAGTGAGGGGTGACATGCAAAGGAAGGAAGGGAGGAGGAGGGAGTCCAGCATCTGGACATGGCCCACCCACCCTAGCAGAGGGAGAGGAGGAAGGATGGCATGCAAGGGAAGGGGAGGGAGGGAGGGGTGAGGGGTGGCTCGCAAAGGAAGGGAGGGAGGGGAACTGGGCTTCTGTTGGGAGTGGGCAGGATACAAGCAAAACCGCTTGGGTTGGGACAGCTCCCTCCAGTACACACTTCTTGCCTCTGGTGGAGACACTGGTGGATTCCACACAGCATATGTTTAACAGGTTGCAGTAATTATAAAGGAACCTGTTTTCCGGTCACATGTGCGCCCGTCACCTGTTCAGGAAGCGATTGGAGCCCATGGAACCAATCCAGATTGCTTTTGCACCTTCATTGAGAAGTGGCGCAGGAGGTTAAGAGCTCGTGTATCTAATCTGGAGGAACCGGGTTTGATTCCCAGCTCTGCCGCCTGAGCTGTGGAGGCTAATCTGGGGAATTCAGATTAGTCTGTGCACTCCCACACACGCCAGCTGGGTGACCTTGGGCTAGTCACAGCTTCTCGGAGCTCTCTCAGCCCCACCTACCCTGTTTCCCCTAATATAAGACATCCCCAAAAAATAAGACATAGTAGAGGTTTTGCTGAAGTGCGAAATATAAGGCATCCCCCGAAAGTAAGACATAGCAAAGTTTTTGTTTGGAAGCATGCCCAAAGAACAGAACGCAAAAAAATAAGACATCCCCTGAAAATAAGACATAGCGCATCTTTGGGATCAAAAATTAATATAAGACACTGTCTTGTATTCGGGGAAACACGGTACGTCACAGGGTGTTTGTTGTGAGGGGGGAAGGGCATGGAGATTGTAAGCCCCTTTGAGTCTCCTACAAGGAGAGAAAGGGGGGATATAAATCCAAACTCTTCTTCTTCTATTTCCTGCGACACATGCATAGCTATGCAGTTGTCAGTGGCGTAGCGCCAAGGGGACAGGGGGGAGGGTGTTGTGTGATGCACCGGGTGCACGCCAGTGAGGGGGTGTGGTGGAAGTGTGTGTCATGATATATAAAAAAGAGAGAGTAAAAGTTCACTAAAAGGTCATCTTCTGAGTTAGCAGAGGTTTGCGAACCCAAAGGCCGGAGACAGTCAGTCTGGGGGCAAGAGGTGGTTACAGTAAACCTTTAACATGATTGGTGAGTTCAACTGTGATTCTAGACCAATGAGAGGCTGTTGGGTGGGCGGGGAAAAGTATCCCTGATGTATGCTGAGACTGAGATAGAGACTGAGTTAAGTTCTATGTATGTTGAACTTTGTTCTTGCTGAAGAGTTCTGTATAGTCTGATAGTCTTGGATAGAATAGACTTGTGTAACTCCGGTAAACTGCTAAAGCAAAAGCCTCTCTCATGGTGCAACATCTTGCGTGGAGAGTATTCTTTCCCAAGTGCGCTAGAAGGCGCAGTGAGTGCAAGAGAAGACTATTGGGAACCTTCTCATCTTACCCAGAGTGATTCTGCCTTTGAACTCTGCTGATAGGGCTTATCTCCAAGCACATGAGTAAAATAGGTCTTCGACCCAGTTCCCTGAGGCTGGTACCACCTAGGTCGAAGCCTTTGTTGTTCTCCACTGCAACCAGCTTGGATCCCAGCGCCCGAGGGAAGGAACTATCCCAGCCTTCTCGCCACTCCGTTCTGATTGGCTACTGTTCTAATGCAATTCATGTTCCATCTATCCTCATTAATGCGTTATAAAAAAAACCGCCACAGGGATGAGGGAACGGCGGTATGCGTTTTTTTATTGGCCAGCTTATACGCATGCCCGAAACACTCAGCCGTGATTATTGGAATGGGGGACTCCTGGCACCAGAGATTCCGTGACTTTTACTGGAATCGGTGCTGAGTTCGGGAGCGTAGGTTCCTGAAAAAGTAGTCGTTCCCAACTGGAGTTGGAAATTTGACCGTTACACGGGGCAAAGCTGGTACAAAACCACGTCGATCCCAGTGGTTGTGCGGAGCACTTAGGTCGAACGCAGCTCGAACTTAGGTTGATAACGCAAGTGCGGAATGGACCATAGTGTGGGTGTGGGTGTGGCAGGGACGTTCTAGAGCCGTGGTGGTGAACCTGTGGCACTCCAGATGCCCCGCGCCCAGTTCCCTCTCGCTACGGCTCTGGCAGGCACACAGAAAGGAACCCCCACAATCTGATTGGCTGCACCTATGTAGCTGCGCATGTAGCTGCGCACACAAAAGAAATGGTCAGGCGATAATGAGCGTATTGCTGTAGATCGGTCGTACTCGCTGCCCCAGGGAGAAAATGACATTGGGGGACTTTCAGAGGTGGGATCCAGCAGGTTCTCACAGGTTCCCGAGAGTAGGTTACTAATTATTTGTGTGTGCTGAGAGGGGGTTACTAATTGGTGATTTTGCCACGTGATTTTTGCCTTAGTTACGCCCCTCCTCTCAGCATAGCGCGCAGAACTTGAAGCAGTCTAGCAGGAGGTGCACCGGCATGTGTGGCAGCCTGCGCCATATGCATCTGCTTCAGCCTAAGGACCCCTGCCATGCAGCGGCTGCGTCCACACAGTGCCCTGCTCCAGGGAATGCCCTCACTGAGTGCTCAAGCCACGCCTCTGCCATGTCCCAGCCTCTACTCCCATTGGCGCTATGCCACAGTTGGAATCCCACCACCATGGGAACCTGTTACTAAAATTTTTGGATCCCACCACTGGGGTACTTTGTACACTGTGGGGCGCTCAGAGAATCTGCCAACAAATGTGCTGGGCGACCCGTACAGAATGGGGAGTGGGTGGATTCTCCCTGACGGCGGACAGTACAGAATTTAAAGCCAACAACTGGGAGGGAAACAAAGTGTCTCCTGCTTGTGGTGTTTGCACAGGAGTGCCTCCAACTTGGGATCGTGTAGCAGGATCGCTGGCTTAGTCATTTTTTTTAAAATCCCGGGTTGAGGGGAATAAAATGGGCCAAACTCATTTTGGGAACAGGACCTGTGTGAAGCCCCCCCCCCCCCAACGGTTTATATAACGTCCTACAGCCGTTATATTTGGCCTGTGAGGAAGCCAACACTCTCAAGTCTGCTGTCCCTGCGTCGAACAGTAGCACCCGGTCAGCGTTATCTTGCTGCGTGCCTGGCATGAGAAAGAAAGCACAAAGGCAGGAGTCTCTTGTACCCTGGCCCCTTAGGGAGCAGCAGTGGCATAGTGGTCAAGAGCAGGTGCATTCTAATCTGGAGGAACCGGGTTTGATTCCCGCTCTGCCACTTGAGCTGTGGAGGCTTATCTGGGGAACTAGGTTAGCTTGTGCACTCCCACACATGCCAGCTGGGTGACCTTGGGCTAGTCACAGTTCTTCAGAGCTCTCTCAGCCCCACCTACCTCCCAGGGTGTTTGTTGTGAGGGGGGAAGGGCAAGGAGATTGTAAGCCCCTTTGAGTCTCCTACAGGAGAGAAAGGGGGGATATAAATCCAAACTCCTCCTCCTCCTCCTCCTCCTCCTCCTCCTCCTCCCTCCTCCTCCTCCTCCCTCCTTCCTCCTTCCTCCTCCTCCTCCTCCTCCTCCTCCTCCTCCTCCTCCTCCTCCTCCTCCTTCTCTTCTTCTTTTCTCTTCTTCTTCTTCTTCTTCTTCTTCTTCTTCTTCTTCTTCTTCTTCTTCTTCTTCTTCTTCTTCTTCCTAGGATACTTTTAACTGGAAATGCCAGAAATTGAAGTCAGAACCTCTTGAACACGGAGGGGGGCTCTGCAAAATGGCTTTTGGGGGGGGGTTAAATCTTCCTGTTTTAGTAGATAAGGGAGGGGAACAAGTCGCCGAAGACAAAGTACAGTAAGAATCACAACAGTGGAATTTGCCTTCCCTTAACTCACTGGCCCCTTCCGCACATGCAGAATAATGCACTTTCAATCCACTTTCAATGCATTTGCAGCTGGATTTTACTGTGCAGAATAACAAAATCCAGCTGCAAACAATTGTGAAAGTGGATTGAAAGTGCATTATTCTGCATGTGCGGAAGGGGCCACTGTTACAGGTGTGAACTCTGCTTTTCATTCTATCAACCCTTTTTCTGGTTCTATCCAGGTCATTTATTCATCTTTGGCTCCAGGTAGGCTTTGTGTAACACACAGATCACCTAAGTACGTACACCCAGTGGTGGGATTCAGCCGGTGCGCACCACTTCGGCAGAACCAGTTGTTAAAATGGTGCTTGTAAACAACCAGTTGTTAAATTATTTGAATCCCACCACTGCATACACCCACCTAACTTCCAGCATGGTGTAGTGGTTAAGAACAGGCGGACTCTAATCTGGAGAACAGGGTTCAATTGATTCCACACTCCTCCACGTGAGCGGTGGGCTCTTATCTGGTGAACTGGATTTCCCCCCCTGCTCCTACACATGAAGCCTGCTGGGTGACCTTGGGCCAATCACAGTTCTCTCAAAACTCTCTCAGCCCTACCTCCTGACAAGATGCCTATAGTGGGGAGAGGAAGGGAAAAAGAGTTTGCAAGCTGTCTTTAGTCTCTCTACAGGACAGAAAGCCAGGGTGTAAATAAAAAAACACTGCTTCTTCCCATTTATCTTATGTATGTGTGACCTGTTGCAAATGACGGTCAGCTTTCTTCTGAGTGTCTGTCTCTGTTAGTGAGATAATTAATTTTTCACACAGCTCTGGGCCCTTTGACGTTTTCACGAGGACGAGTAATAAACTAAGGTGGAGGGGAAGATATGGAGCGAGGATTCCTCTGCTGTTTTTTCTTGTGGAGTTTTTGAAGTACTTTCCTGAGTCATGAAATGAGTCAGACCCCCCCCCCCACCAAAAAAAACCCCCAGTGGTAAATTCAGAGGTGGGATCCAGCAGGTTCTCACAGGTTCCCGAGAGTAGGTTACTAATTACTTGTGTGTGCTGAGAGGGGGCTATTTACTGGGGTGATTTTTTGGGTCCTGCGATTTTACTTGAAGTTACACCCTCCCTCAGTTAGGTAGGTGCGGGCGAGAGAGCTCTGAGAAGCTCTGACTAGAACCAAGGTCAACAGAAGTTGGCATGTATGGGAGTGTACAGGCTGGTCTGAGCCTCAGATAAGTTTTTCCGCAGCGTGCAGCAGAGCTGGGAATCAAACCCAGTTCCTCCAGATTAGATACATGAGCTCTTAACTCCTCCTAATGCACTGCTATGAGCAAATGATTGTGTAGCATCCAAGTCATGCAACTTGGTTTTTTTTTTGTTGACCTTTCTTGTAATTTGTTACCACTGCCTGACACACTTTAGCTAAGCGGTTTCTCTTCCTGCATTTATAACAATTCTTTCCAAACGCTGAACGTTTTTGAGGACCGTGCCCAATGCCACCCTGAACACATTTTTTTGGTTGTTATTTCTACACGCAACGTGTCATTTCTTATGTCCAAGTTTCTGGAATCTCTTCACATTACTTGCTGATCGCAGAGGATCCACCAGGTTGCTTAGAAAAAAGTAGCCAGAGTTTGCAGCTGAGCAGAAGTTACTTCAGCCACTTGGCACATCTCAATTGCCTTCTCTAGAGTAAGGTGAGGCTTTCCTTCAGGAGCAGCAGTGGCTAGGAGGTTAAGAGCTCGTGTATCTAATCTGGAGGAACTGGGTTTGATTCCCCGCTCTGCCGCCTGAGCTGTGGAGGCTTATCTGGGGAATTCAGATTAGCTTGTACACTCCCACACACGCCAGCTGGGTGACCTTGGGCTAGTCACAGCTTCTCGGAGTTCTCTCAGCCCCACCTACCTCACAGGGTGTTTGTTGTGAGGGGGGAAGGGCAAGGAGATTGTAAGCCCCTTTGAGTCTCCTACAGGAGAGAAAGGGGGGATATAAATCCAAACTCCTCCTCCTCCTCCTCCTCCTCCGTTGCACTAAATACAATTTTATCTATGGCTAACCTGTGGCTCTCCAGATGTACATGGACTACAACTCCTATCAGCCCCCACCAAGCATGGCCAATTGGCCATGCTGGCAAGGGCTGACGGGAATTGTAGTCCATGAACATCTGGAGAGCCACAGGTTGCAGACCCCTGCGTTAGCTGCTGAACCAAATTCCCTGGCTGTTAGCTTTAAGCTTCAGTTCTGTCACCGACTGCCCAAACGGTATCGCCATATCTCCAAGAGTGATTCCAGAAAGAATAACGTTTGGATGTCACATTCTTTCGAGGAGCACAGTGCTTTTTAAACCGCTCAAGAACTTCCTCCACAATCTTTGGCTGGTCATCAGAAAAAACACACAAACGTATTGCGGACCAACGTTGCTTCCCCTCTCACACAGTTCGGAAAATAGCCCCTTGCCATTTGTCTGCAACATTATCAACACCAGCTGTCATTAGAGTCGAAAGGCTTGCTCCCAATGCCTCCAATTTTCAGTCAAGAGGACGTGGGGGTCGAAAACAGTCCTTATTCTGACACCATGTAATGTCTCTTAGTTGCAGCAAACACAGCAATCCTCAGACATGCTCAAAGGACAGCAGTAGAGTTTAATGGAGAGAGAGAAGCTGGAGACATGAAGTCTCTGAGCATAGACAGAGAACAAGAACCATCATTTCCCAGAAAATAAGCCCTAACATGGTTTTTTCAGGATTTTTGGAGGATGCTTGAAATATAAGCACGACTCCAAAAATAAGCCCTAGTTTCAGATTCCCCAGCGCAGCTGATCTGGTCACACGGGGGGTGCAAAATTATGGGGGGGGGAGACATCCCCTGAAAATAAGCCCTAACACATCTTTGGGAGCAAAAATTAATATAAGACCCTGTCTTATTTTCAGGGAAACAGGGAATAAGAAAGCAACAGCCGGCCTGCTGGGGATGAAACAATTCAAGTCCTATAAAACACTAGGTGTGCTGAGGGAAATAATCCACTTATATAGAAATATCTAAATCACGCTGCCGTTAATCCCACTTTTCCTATGGAGACAATTCAAAAGGCAGCACTCACCTGCAAGAAGAGATTCTGAGAGGTTCCCCGTAGTCCTTTCTATTTGGATAACCGGGTTTTGGGCTTCAAGCCAGCTACGAATCGCTGATCTGGAGACTGTCCACCTTTGTCCCTAAAAGGTGGGGGGGTCTCAGAAGTTGCTTAGGGGTATGGGGAATACACTCTCCACCTGCTGAGAGGAATTTTATTTAGGGTGGTTTGGACACAGAGATCAGGACGATCTGTCTTGGCACAAATGAAGCCTCGAAAGAGACTCAGTCGCTCTGATTTAGCTTTGTAAAACAACCCCCTTCAGAAGTCTCCAAGGATGCAACCAACAGGTGAGTGAGAGAGAATAGGAAAGGTAGACTCACTAGTTGTATGATGAAGGGGAGTGGCCAATGGCCGCTGGCCAATCAGAAGAAAGGAGGGGCAGCCCCAGGGTCTGATTGGTCTGAGAATACCTGATGCCTCAGCAGACGGGAAGTCTACGTGGGAGAAGAGCAAGAGATGTGTCAGGGGGATGATTCTGAATGTTTCAGCTGTGTAGTTCTGACCTGAAAAATCTCTATTTCAGTGTAGTTTCTCCCTTGTACAAATTAACACCATGATTCTTTATTTCCGTCTGGTTTTCCTTTCCTTGCATCAAATCTGTCCCCAGTGCACCACACGGACTTTCCAATAGAAAAGCATCGGTGTACGCATAAATGATGCACCTGTAAATACTGCTGACCTTGTGCTTGTGCGCAAGAGCCATGTAAACCTGCATACGCAACACCAACGAATCGTCAAAGTGACAGCAACCAGTGATGGCAGCAACCAGTAACTCCTTCTGAAAGAATATGTTTGCTCTTCCTCGATCCGTACAGGAAGCTTCGCACTTTTAAGGAGCGCAGGACAGAAGTATTACAAATATATAAGTCGGAGATAGGATGAGAGCCACCACTCGGCAAAATCTCGGTGGTTTAGCAGCAATTTGGGGGCAACGTTTTTACAGTTGTCTTCCTTTTTTTTGCCATCAAGTCATAGTTGACTGACTGCAACCCTGTAGAATTTTCAAGGCAAGAGGAGTTCAGAGGCGGTTTGCCATTACCTACCTCTCCCAAAAGGAGCCGCGTGGTGTAGTGGTTAAGTGCTTGCACTGCCACTCACACGGTCAGGAGTTCGAGCCCCCTGTGGGTCCGATATCCTGGCAGCTGGCTTATGGTCAACCCAGCCATCCACCCATTCCTTGGTCAGTAAATGAGTACCTAGCACAGTGCATCAACAGACCTACGGCACGGGAGCCAGAGGTGGCACTCAGAACCCTCTCTGTGGGCACAAGCAAATAGAGTCCCCCCCCACACACACACATTTAGGCTGGCCTGGGCCGCTGGGCTCGATTATTAGCATTTAACCTAATTTTGGGGAAGCAGTGTAGGTAACCCTGTTAAGCGCTGTTAAACCCCACTGATTTTCATGCCAAGAACTAAAGCGCGATCCTTTATCTGGGAGTAAGCTCAGTTGCTGGCAATGGGGCTTGCTTCTGAGTAAATCCTCCTAGGGTCGTGATACACCTATTGGAAGAGTTGCACAGTTGCTTCAAAGCAAAGCCACCAACTACCACCAAGCTTACTCCCAAGTAACGCACGCCTCAGAGCCAACCGTTTTTCTAAACTAAAACCTCAGTATTCAGGTTAAATTGCTGTGTTGCCACTTTGCGCTAAATAAGTGGGTTTCGGGTTGCCATTTGGGCACTCGGTCTCAAAAAGGTTCACCATCGCTGACCTAGCACATAGCTAGAGGGTAAAGAATAACCGGGGAAAGCAATGGCAAACTACCCACAAAGAGGCTCGCCTATGAAACCACTGCTTGCAGTGGTACCCCAGGGTTGGACACGACTGAAGGGGAAACTTTACCTTTACCTCTGCATTAAGTATCTGGTACCCTGGGAGACGTAGCAAATACCGCAGAAAACAAGAATCAGGATACAGGTAGGTCTGACAAGCTGGAAAATAGGGCTAAAACAAATAAAATTAATTTCAGTGGAGAGAAATACCGAGTTCTGCATTTCGGCAGGAAAAATCAAATGCATAATTATGGGATGGTGAGGAGACTTGTCGTGGCAGTAGTATGTGTGAAAAGAATCTAGGAATGTTCGTAGACCGGATGTTGACCATGAGTCAGTCATGTGATGTGGCAGCAGAAAAGGCAAATGTGATTTTGGTCTGCATCAACAGACCAAGTACTGTCCAGCTGCACAAAGTGATGGAATCGCTTTACTCTGCTCTGGTTACACCTCACCTAGAGGTTTGTTCAGTTTTGGGCGCCACAGTTTGAGAAGGATGTAGACAAGCTGGAACGTGTCCAGAGAAGGGCGATGAAGATGTTGAGGGGTCTGCAGACCAAATCCTCTGAGGAAAGTCTGCAGGAGTTGGGTGTTTAGCCTGGAGAGGAGATGACTGAGAGGTGATATGAAGAATTGGATTTATATCCCCCCTTTCTCTCCTGCAAGGAGGCTCAAAGGGGCTCACAAACTCCTTTCCCTTCCCCCCCCTCCACAACAAACACCCTGTGAGGTAGGTGGGGCTGAGAGAGCTCAGAAAAACTGTGACTAGCCCAAGATCACCCACCTGTATGTGTTGAAGTACACAGGCTAATCTGAATTCCCCAGATAAGCCTCCACAGCTCAAGCGGCAGAGCAGGGAATCAAACCCGGTTCCTCCAGATTAGAGTACACCTGCTCTTAACCACTCCGCCACTGATGATCATCTTCCAGTACTTGAAGGGCTATCATGTTGAGAATATGGTGGAGTTGTTTTCCATTGACCCCGGAAGGTCAAACCAGAACCAATGGATTGAAATTGTCAGAAGACTTTTCAGCTAAACATTAGGAAGAAGAAGAAGAGTTTGGATTCATATCCTCCCTTTCTCTCCTGTAGGAGACTCAAAGGGGCTTACAATCTCCTTGCCCTTCCCACCTTGTAACAAACACTCTGTGAGGTAGGTGGGGCTGAGAGAGCTCAGAAGAACTGTGACTCGCCCAAGGTCACCCAGCTGGCTTGTGTGGGACTGTACAGGCTAATCTGAATTCCTCAGATAAGCCTCCACAGCTCAAGCAGCAGAGCGGGGAATCAAACCCGGTTCCTCCAGATTAGAATGAACCTGCTCTTAACCGCTACTCCACTGCTGCTCACCCTCTCCCACTCCTAGCCACCCATTCCCATATCCCCCACCCTAGCAATCCCTTGACACCCCCTCCAATCCATAGCCACCCCTTCCCACCCTCCCCCCACCCCATGCCATCCCTTGCCACCTTCTCCAATCCCTACACACCCTTTCCCATATTGCAATGAAAGGAGCCCCCAAAATGGTCCCCCATTCTCATAGGATCCCAGATGATAAAGCAAAAACACTCTCACCTTAGCAGTGGTTTCACAGAGGGTGTTGCATGGAACCCACTAAACAAGGATAGCAAGTCTATAGGCATCCTGTTTCACTGGCAAAATTCCTTGCCTCCCAAATTGTGTTCCTGGACACACAAGAGCGTGGCAGGAAGGAATGAAGAACATCTTAAAAATTTAAGCCCCCGTCCAGCATGGTGCAGAGGTTAAGAACAGCGGGCTCTGATCTGGAGAACTGGGTGTGTGTCCCTGCTCCAACACATGAAGCCTGCTGGGTGACCTTGGGCTAGTCACAGTTCTCTCAGAACTCTCTCAGCCCTACCAGGCAGGGCTCTCCAGGTAGATGTTTGCTGTGGGTTCGGAAGGGAAAAGAAGTTTCTAGGGTGTCGTGGGTTTTCTGGGTTGTATGGCCGTGTTCCGGTAGCATTTTCTTCTGACGTTTCACCTGCATCTGCAGCTGGCATCTTCAGAGGAAGATCATCTGAAGATGCCAGCTACAGATGCAGGCGAAACGTCAGGAGAAAATGCTACTGGAGCACGGCCATACAACCCGGAAAACCCACAACACCCTAGTGATTCCGGCCATGAAAGCCTTCGACAATACATCGAAAAGGAGTTTGTAAGCCCCTTGGGTCTGTTCACAGGAAAGGGGGGTATACATCCAGTGGTGGGATCCAAAAATTTTAGTAACAGGTTCCCATGGTGGTGGGATTCAAACAGTGGCGTAGTGCCAATGGGGCTGGGCGGGGCACGATGGGGGCGGGGCGGGGCATTCCGGGGGCGGGGCATTAATAATTTCTCTGTTACTGTAAAAAACTCTTACTGTAAAAAAAGTTCCTAATTTCCAGCTGGTCTCTTTCTGTCCATAATTTAAACTCATGATTCTAGCAAGTCCTATCGTCTACTGCCAACAGAAACCACTACTTCTCCTCTAATTGACTGCCTGTCAAATACTTAATACTTTCAAATACTCAATTTTGTTTCTAGAAATCAAAAGAAGGATACTTTCCTTAAACAAGGAACTTGACCATATTTCTAAAACCTGTTTTTAAAACAGCCCAATGAGGGAGAAATTATCCTGCCAAATTCTACCTTCACTAACTGCCACATAGGGAAAACAATATGGACTTTGGAGGATTTTTGGACCTAATGGAATTTCTAATGGAAAAGCAGACCCAATTAGTAACCCCCCCTCTCGGCACACACAAATAATTAGTAACCCACTCTCGGGAACTGGTAAGAACCTGCTGGATCCCACCTCTGTATACATCCAAACTCTTCTTCACCCATGACAGGTGCAATCAGTAGTCTATGCCGGCCTCATGCAGGGCGCACTGGGGATCCTCTGATGCTTCCCACGCTATGACCAAGATGTCCAGAAGAAGAATCCCAAACACAGGATCCTTGTTCAGAAAATCAGTCAGTCCATCAACTTGGGCTGCCTGGACTGGGCTAGGGAGGCGACTGGCAGAGCCGCCTGGCACCCTCTAGGGAGATGAACAGGCCTTCTGGGCCATGCTGGGCACACGTTATGGGGCAGTCTCGCCTCTTTCCCACCTGCCCGGACAGGCCTAGCCTGGCCCTGGGATGTGCCGCATTCCAACCTGCTTCCTGACTGTGTTAAGGAGACACACCCAAAGCATCCCGTGCAGAGACTGTGTTGGATAAGGCCTTTCTGGCACCAAAGAACTGTCATGATACATATTAAAAAGAGTAAAGGTTCACCAAAAGGTCATCTTCTGAGTTAGCAGAAGTTTGCAAAACCCAGAGGACGGGGACAGTCAGTCTAGGGGCAAAAGTAGCAAAGATTGACCTTTAACATGATTGGTGAATTCAACTGTGATTCTAGACCAATGAGAGGCTGATGTCTGGGCGGGGAAAAGTATCCTGTTGGATGTATGCATTGCATATGCTGTGCTAAGATAGATAGAGTCTGAATTAAGTTCTGTATGTGTTGAGCTTTGTTCTTGCTGGGGAGTTCTGTATATTGTCACAAATATTACACCAATGCGTACTCCAACTCACTGAGTGAGTATCCTTTCAATATTATCTTTCTAAAAAAAAATGTACAAAAACAATTCCACAAGTAAGTTCACCGTCCAGTATGGCTATAAAACCTCTAGATTAGGTTTTTATTTCAGCAGTCCTTTGTCAAGCCAATCTGAAGTGTACAAATACAGGTATCAATATGTAAAAGTCTGTCTAATGCTTTCATTTTCATATAATTAACCAAAAACCCAAACTACCCTTCCATATGGACTTACAATTGTTGTACAAAGTATTTTCTTTCCTTACTCCTCTAGGAGCACAACTGTTTTTTTCTTAAGCTACATAAAAATAAAACATTCATATTATTCAATATTAAACCTAAATTTTCATATGAATAATAATACAATACAACACTTTTCACTGTGAAAATTGACCTACATAATTTCCAAACCGAGTTTCAGATTTCACTTGTATGGCTCTTCTTCTATAAGAGCAAACAAAAGTGGGAGAGGCGGTGAACTAGCTTGTGGAATTGTTTTTGTACATTTTTGATAGAAAGATAACATTGAAAGGATACTCACTCAGTGAGTTGGGAGTACGCATTGGTGTAATATTTGTGACAGTATCTATTGTACACCTGCCTTGATTATTATGGAGGAGTTCTGTATAGCATTATAGTCTTGTATAGAATAGACTTGTGCAACCTTGCAACTGCTAAAGTAAACCCTTCCTATGGAAAGAACATCTTGAGTGGAGAGTATTCTTTTCCAAGTGTGGTAGAAGGTTGCAGTGAGTGCAAGATGACTACTAAACCTTCTCATCTTACCCGAGTGACTCTGCTTTAAACTCTGCTGGTAAGAACAAGGCTCAGATCCTTCTGCCAGCCACAGCTTAGCAACGACTCCATACCAAGAAAGGTTTGGGTGGAACTTAATGGCAACCACTTTGGGGGAGGGGCTGCTCTCTGGTTGTGGCCCACCTTGGGGGAGGGGAAGGGAGGGTGCCGGGCATCTGGTCGTGGCCTACTCACCCTGTGGGGAGGGGTCTCTCTGGTTCTCTCCTTTTCTCAACCCACCAAACCCCCTCCCATCGGCCCCAGCCCGACTTCTGGTTGCCTCCATACCCCGCCCATCCACCGGCCTTCCTCAGCTCTCTTGAGTAAGAAGAAGAAGAGTTTGGATTTATATCCCCCCTTTCTCTCCTGTAGGAGACTCAAATGGGCTTACAATCTCCTTGCCCTTCCCCCCTCACAACAAACACCCTGTGAGGTAGGTGGGGCTGAGAGAGCTCCAAGAAGCTGTGACTTGCCCAAGGTCACCCAGCTGGCGTGTGTGGGAGTGTACAGGCTAATCTGAATTCGCCAGAGAAGCCTGCACAGCCTAGGGCGGCAGGGGAGCCAGAATCAAACCCGCCCTCCCAGACTAGATATTATTGCTCTTAACCTCCTACGCCACTGCTGCTCCTAAGATGATGTGGGTTGCTGCCACTGGAGAGGAAGGATCTCTCTCCCTCTGTCTCCACAATTGCACGGCCCAAGAGCACTAGACGGATTTTTTTTAAATTAAAACAGAAAAAGAAGACGGATTCGACACGCAGGGTGGTTTTTCAACGTAGGCCTTTTAATTAAATAAATAAATGGTGAAGGGTATTTCAAGGCATCAGAACTTCACAGTGGAGGCTTCCTAGCTGCCGGGAGGGGGGGGAGGGGAATGTAGGACACAGGAAGTTGGAAGGAAGCCGCTTTTTCGCATGATGCCCCCCCTCCCCGAAAGAAGCAAGCCCCCAAGAGCTGTCAGTTCCTCCCACTTCCTGGCGGATAGCCCACCCACGCTTTACCTCCCTTTTTAAAGGCAGCCTGCCTCCCCCAAATTTGTAAACGAAACTGAAATATATATATATATTTATACGTATAAATAATAAGACATATTTGAAATATGAAAATGGAAATGAAAACAGATCGTGGTGGGCGGAGCGAGAGAGAGAACGAGGAGGCTCCCCGTGCCGCCAACCTGCAGAGCACCGAACATGTCCCTTTGGAGGCCGGGAAGACGTGTTTGGCAAAGGGGTCGTCATGAACCGGGACGCCCGGGGCTCCTTACTGAAGATAAGGGGTTGAGTTTGGTTTCCCTTTTCCATTGGCTGCTTTCCCTTTTCCACTGGCCCTTCAGGAGCAAAGGCCGCACGGGAATTGCTCCTTGGCCCGGTTTTGCCCTGAGGGACGGGGACTGCAAGGACCACACTGCTTGTTCCGTGCGTTGGCTCACTGGCAGGCAGAAAGGGGTGCAATTCCGTTTGGGGCACCGGCGCACTGGTTCCGGAAGCCCTCCATCCTGAGGAAGCACAACTGTGCAAAACTGACCGACGCCCCCGTTTCGGGAAGGGTGAAAACGGCCAGCCCTGCTCTCCCGGCCCCTCCAAACCAAAGCCCCGCCGTGTGCAAAATGACCCTCAAGCCACAAGGGCTGGCGTGCGAAACCTAGAGGACCCAGGACATTCACAGGAAGTGGAAGTACCACGGAAGAAATGGAAGCCCTGAGCATAGTGAACTGACCGAGGGGCAAAGAGCAAAATCTCCCCCCGCCCCCAAAACAAAGTGGGGCCGAGAAATGGGTCAAAGGAAAAGAGGCCGGGCTACGGCTTGCCTGGCAATGCCCACCTCTTGACAGACGCTGCGATGCCGTCAGAGACGGGGTTGACAATCAGCCACTGAACCGTCAGATACAAAGGCAGCAAAGTGCCAGGCCAGAAGTCACCCAGGGCGGGAGGGAGGGGGGGTAAATGGGAGGCGGTGCGGGGAACGACAGTAGCAGAATGCTACTCAGGACTCTCAGGCAAAACTATACGCTGAGACGTCAGAGGGGACAGAAGCAGGTGTGAGCATTTCCATGAGTCTCAGTCACCTCTTCCTCTGTTCCTTTGGCAACCAATCCTGGCCAGTTTTCTTACCCCTGTTCCCAGGTAGGCACGGGTCCCCCGGAGTCTCTCCCGAGTGTTCGCACATCTGGTGTGAACCGTGGAAGGAGGGGATGAGGGCTAGTAATATGCGTATTACGGGTGGGGTATGGAGGCAACTGCTATATGCCTGCATCCTAATTCTGCTGCCCCCAATGGCTGGATGCTCTTTTTAAGGGGTTTTTTTTGGGGGGGGGGGTCCTGGCAGGGATGAAGCTGGGAGAAAAATAGCAGAAGGGCGTTTTTCACATTTCCTTGCCTGATATGCCTGCAGAAATCATGGGGGGCAGACGTACAATGCGCTGGCTGCGTGTGCAACGGATGTAGGAGGAAGCCCAGAAGAAGCCGGGGCACAGGATCTTTTCCAAAGGGCACTGGGCTAAGGGGACGACGGCTACACCAGAGCCAGCCTGCCCTGGCCAAGGATCGGTAGGGAGGGGGGCTGCCCTCCTCTGTGCTAACACCCCACACACACACACACAATTTCAGTTTGGCACCTTTCAACGTTTCCCGGTTGCCGTCAAAGCTCTGGGAAAAGTGAACACATTCTTTCGCTGACTTTGATCCCCCACCCCTAAGCTTGCTACAGAAGGTACAGCTTGGCCTTGCTGAATACCGGGAGCCGTGCTGGGACGCCGGCACCCCAAGATGCCCCCGGTGGACGCCACAGTTCTGGAATGTGCCCCCTGCTGGGCCTGTGAGCCAGGGAGCTTGGGCAAGAGAGCGGCAGCCCCTTCGTGGTCGTTCTCTGTGGCCACCCCCCCTGCCTTCGCTCCAGCCTCCCTCTGTGCGTGTGCCACACAGGCAGCAGCTCAGCACCTGAGCCTTGAAAAGCCACATGGTAAACAGGTGTCCTTGCCGGGACGGGATGGGTGGGTGGGGACGATGAGCCAAGCCGGAAAGGGTCTTCCCCTTTCTGGGCAATCGAGAATAAGAGGGCAGATGAGGCTCTAAGGTGGACAAACAGAAGCAAAGATAGGTCACCCAGCCTAGAGGCGTGGGACACAGTTTTAAGATTTGGCAACGTTGCCCCCCCCCCAATCCAAAAAATATGAAGAAAAATACAAGAAAAGAAAAGAAGAGGTACCTATTTCTGCTGCTGCAACCTGAAACTGAGGATCTCCCTCCATTTTCTGATTCTTACCTCTATGGCCAACTGCCCGAAGCCCCTCCGCCTCACCCTAACCTAGCCTCCCCCTTCAAAAGGTGCTCAAGGATCCCTTCTGCTCTCCCACCGCCCTGGGGCATCCCTTTTTGTGCTGGAGCACCTCGGCTGGCGACACGGGATGCTTGGCTTGGGGGAGAGTCCACAGCTCCTCCGCCCTGCGCATGGCTTTGGCCTCCCGTCAACGGTGACCCCATGGGGGTCGTAGGCCCCCTTCTACCGGCTTGGTAAAGCTGCACCAGAGTGCGCTGGAGGCGTTTGGTTCCGATGGAGAGCAATCGGGACGTCAAGGAAGGGCAGAAGGAAGTAGCTGACCTGCCAGCGGTTCGGGAAGGCGCACCGCCCAGGGAAGGGGGACGACCGACCCGCCACTCCAACCTGCCTCCGTGCTCCCCAGGGATTTCGATCCAGTCCGGTCCAAATCAACACTTGGTCCGCAACGAACCCATCCTCGGGGACTTTCACTGCGACAAGGATTCCGAGCGAGTCACTGGTGTCGGGCAGGCCTGCGGCGCGGCCAGGAAGGTATTTACATCTCCGATGCCGAGGAGGCTGAAGTCAGGGACCGATAAGGACACTTGAGTGGGAGCCGCCGACGTCTCTGGGCCCCGGCCCAGTCCCACGTGGCCCGAAATTAACGGCAGCCCCTCTGAAACGTTCCCTGGGAGGGCGAAGTCCACAGCGATGGCCTCCCCAGTGCATTGCACAGTTTCTTGTTTGTCTGCAGCCGCTAGCGGGTAGAACCCAGCTTCCGAGGGGTTGGGCGGGTGCTGCAGGAAAGCAGGTGTGCTGCCGCCACCGCCCACGGGTATCTCTTCGGTGGGGTCGAAGGAACAGTTTGTTTCCGAAGGGGTGCTGCACTCGTACCCGTGCCCCGACTCGCTTGTGCTGCCCAAGCTGCACGCGGCGCTCTCGATGCTCAGGGGCTCTGCAGAGGGGCAAACGACAGATTCATACATGAATGTGTGCCTTTAACGGAGTCCACCGGGCTTGGCGTAGCCCACTCAGACTGGCAGCGGCACTCGGGGGTTTCAGGCAGAGACGTCTGCCGTATCCTCTACTACTCAAGACAATTCGACTCATCCAGTAATGGGTCTAAGTATGTTTAGAGCATAAGCAATTAACTTCTCTCTTCCTTATTATGCCACCTTACTTTAATATTTTATTGCTACACTACAATATATTAACCTTGGAATTTAGCATGTCTCTGTAGCAGCTCTGAAATGTTTATCTGCGGTATTAATTGTAGATTTAATGTGTGTCTTAATTTCTGTCTCTTGCTAATAGTAATCATAACAAACATGGCCAGTATGATGCAGACAGAATTTGCTTGTTGTTGGGTGGTTCGGGCCCAGTGGAATGTGAATTGGTGGCCTTCTTTTTGTTGAAGATGTGAACATGGACTGATGTGTCTTGCGGGTTTGCATTGGATGTGTTTTGCTGTATTGGTTTGTTTTGTAGCTGCGGCGTTCTTTTAACATGCCAATAAAGGCTTTCTGGAAAAAAAAAAGACTCATCGTATTCCCTATGACTACATCTGGGTGTGAAAGTTGACAATGCTGATGGGAAGGAAGTCGGTTCCTTTGAAATGGGGTGTTGGAGGAGTGTTTCACCAACCACCTGTCAGTGTGTGTTAATGTCTGGGGCCCTCTTTGGGTTTCCGAGTCTTCCTTTATTCCTTTGCACTCCCTTTGCTTGCTTGAAACAGTAGATAACAGAGGCACCTCTGGTCTTCTCCACAAAACCGGGGGGGGGGGGGTTGTCCTCTCGCTTTTCCCATTTTTACTTTTTGTAGTTGGGGGCAGGGGAAGAAGAAGAAGAGTTGGATTTATACTCCACCTTTCTCTCCTGTGAGGAGACTCAAAGGGGCTGATAAACTCCTTTCCCTCCCCACCCCCACAACAAACATCCTGTGAGGTAGGCGGGGCTGAGAGAGCTCAGAAGAACTGTGACTCGCCCAAGATACCCAGCTGGCATTTGTTGGAGTGCACAAGCTAACCTGAATTCCCCAGATAAGCCTCCACAGCTCAAGTGGCAGAGCGGGGAATCAAACCCAGTTCCTCCAGATTAGAGTATACCCGCTCTTAACCACGACGCCACTGCTGCTCCACTGCTGAGGGAATGGACAGAAGAGGTAATAAAGCTATGGGCATTTGGTGTGTGTGTGTGTAGGGGGGGGAGGTGCATCAGAACTGGCTTTGCAAAAGCCAGGGATTCAGTGTTCAGGTCAATCAAGAGTACTACGTGATAAATCCCAGAGTCCATCATCGAATGAATCCTAGACCTGAAACCACCGAAAAAGACAAATCAGTGGGTCCTAGATCAGGGGTCTGCAACCTGCGGCTCTCTAGATGTTCATGGACCACAATTCCAATTGGCCATGCTGGCAGGGGCTGATGGGAATTGTAGTCCATGAACATCTGGAGAGCCGCAGGTTGCAGACTCTTGTCATAGGTGAAGGTACAAAGGGATGGGGGTGCGCCACGCACCGGGCGCACGCCTGGGGTGGTTGCGGAAAATTGCACCATCCCCCATGCCCCCCCCTTACCTTAGTTCTTTGTTTCAGGCTGAAAAGCAGACTGTTCCGTTCAGGCTGAAATGGGCCCTTGTGGGAACTACACTAACCAGGAGACCTTGAGGGCCCCAAGGTCTCCTGGGTAGTGTAGTTCCCACCTGGGCTTTTCAGCCTGAAACTAAGCCTCCGAGATGCAGCACGTTAATCCACTAGGGCAGGGGTGTGCAACCTGTGGCTCTCCAATTGGCCATGCTGGCAGGGGCTGATGGGAATTGTAGTCCAGGAACATCTGGAGAGCCACAGGTTGCAGACCCCTGCAGTGGCATAGGAGGTTAAGAGCTCGTGTATCTAATCTGGAGGAACCGGGTTTGATTCCCAGCTCTGCCGCCTGAGCTGTGGAGGCTTATCTGGGGAATTCAGATTAGCCTGTGCACTCCCACACACGCCAGCTGGGTGACCTTGGGCTAGTCACAGCTTCTCGGAGCTCTCTCAGCCCCACCCACCTCACAGGGTATTTGTTGTGAGGGGGGAAGGGCAAGGAGATTGTAAGCCCATTTGAGTCTCCTACAGGAGAGAAAGGGGGGATATAAATCCAAACTCTTCTTCTTCTTCTAGATGAACTCAAGACTGAACTTCCACAAGAGGCTAAAATCACCAAACTGAGGCTATCGTACTTCGGCCACATTACGAGAAGACAAGTCTCCTTGAAATAGACTGACGTGGATTCCGCACAGCGTATGTAGAATGAGTTGCCGTCATTATAAAGGAATCTATTTTCCTTTCTCCCATTTGCATGTGTGCCCTCCCCCCCGTTTAGACAGCAATTGGAGCCCATGGAAACAATCCGGGTTGTTTTTGCGCCTTCACGCAGAGACGCGTCTCTCTTTGTTTCCTGCGACACGTGTGCAGCTGCGCAAGCATACAGAAACGAACCCCCGCAGCCATGCAACGCGATTGGCTGCACCTGCATAGCTGCCCGTGTAAAAAGATAAGGAAAAGGGACCTCCCGGCAATAATAAATGCATTGCCATAGATCGGTCATGCTCATTGCCATGAAGGCTCACCAGGTGATCCCAGGCCAGCCCCTCATTCTCAGCCTAACCAGCTTCATAGGGTTGTTGTGAGAATAAAAGTGGATGGGTGTCATGGATACCAGAGGAAGAGTGGAATAAAAGCATGTTAAGACATCAACAGCTATACGACGGCCCATTCACAGAGGCAAGTGGCTGCCGAGCGGGTGCAGTTGGCTTCTTTGTTTAAACAGGGCTCTCCGCTCAGATCTCATCCTGCTCGTCTGATCAGACACCTTCGGCAATCCCCTCTTCTCCCAGCCTTGTGCAAAAAAGATCTAGGCATTCAAAAAATGGCAATTACTGAAACCCAAACACACACACACACACACACACACACACACATCTCTGTGTGTGTGTGTGTATTGAAGAAGAGTTTGGATTTATATCCCCTCTTTCTCTCCTGCAGGAGACTCAGAGGGGTTTACAATCTCCTTGCCCTTCCCCCCTCACAACAAACACCCTGCGAGGCGGGTGGGGCTGAGAGAGCTCCGAGAAGCTGTGACTAGCCCAAGGTCACCCAGCTGGCGTGTGTGGGAGTGCGCAGACTAATCTGAATTCCCCAGATAAGCCTCCACAGCTCAGACGGCAGAGCTGGGAATCAAACCCGGTTCCTCCAGATTAGATACACGAGCTCTTAAACTCCTACGCCACTGCTGACTGCTGACTCATTTAAGTCAATATATTTGGGTCTCAGTAATTGCCAGCCAGTGTACTAGGCGTTTTTTTTAATGCCTATATTTTAGTACGTAGTACACATACCTGTTGTATTGCCAAAAAAGGTCTAGGACAGGGGTATGCAACCTGTGGCTCTCCAGATGTTCATGGACTACAATTCCCATCAGCCCCTGCCAGCATGGCCAATTGGTTTGCCATCACCTTCCTCTGAAAAGTTTTCCTTGGTAGTCTCCTTTCCGTGTACTGACTGTGCTTAGCTTCTGAGATCTGAGAAGATCAGACTATATCAGGCTATATACTTGAAGAAGGGCAGATTAAAGGTTGGTTGGCTGGTGGGTAGGAACGAGAGATGGAAACAGGGAAAGCTGAGATATGGGGACAGCCAGGAATCATAAAGTTGGAAGAGACCCCAAGGGCCATCAAGTCCAACCCCCTGCAATGCAGGAAACCACAATCAAAGCACTCCCGACATATACAGTGGCACCTCAGTTTTCGTTGACAATTCGTCCGAAAGGAATTGATGAAAAATGAAATCGACGAAAACCGAGGCACCATTTCCCATGGAATCAATGCAAATCAAATTAACCCGCTGGAGGCACTCCAAAAAGTGGGTTTCCTCAAACCCCAGCCAGCTGGGAGACAGAGGGAGCTCCTTATTTGGGCAGTGACACCCCCTGATGTCACTGCCCAAATAAGGAGCTCCCTCTGCCTCTCCGCTGGCTGGGGTTTGAGGAAGCCCAGCCAGGAGGCAGAGGGAGCTCCTTATTTGGGCAGTGACATCAGGGGGTGTCACTGCCCAAATAAGGAGCTCCCTCTGCCTCCCGGATGGGCTTCCTCAAACCCCAGCCGGTTTCGGCTTTCGTGGACTTTTCGTGGGTTTCGGGTTTTGTGGACTTTTTCTGAGCAAATTTTTTCTGGGTTTGAAGACAAAAACCAAGGGAATCGACGAAAACCGAGACAAATTTTGCCCAGAAAAAGTCGACGAAAACCGAAGTCAACGATAACCGAGGTACCACTGTATTCATCCAGCCTCTGTTTAAAGACCTCCAAAGAAGGAGATTCCACAATTCTCCAAGGCAGTGAATTCCACTGCCGAACAGCCCTGACATTCAGGAATAGGCTTGGAGATTCAGGTGCACCGAATCCCAGATTTGGCCCGAATCTGGGCGCATTTGAGTATATTCAGGCCTGAATTGGCCCGAATATGTCCTGCCCGAATATGAACGAATCCGAATGCAAGGCATTTGGGCTTTTTAAAGTATTTTTCACATTTCAGCCTGCAGGGGGTGTATTTTTAAAGCTAGCGGCACCAAAATTTCAGGATATCATTTGGAACTGTCCTGATGATGTCACCTAAGTTTAGTGAAGTTTGGTTGGGGGGGGCAAAGTTATCGACCCCCATCCCCCATTGTTTCCAATGGGAGCTAACAGGAGATGGGGGCTACCCTGAACCAAACTTTGGACTCCCTGGACCAAACTTCACCAAACTCAGGTGGTATCATCAGGACAGTTTTGGTGTCAGTAGCTTTAAAAATGCGCCCCTGATGGGCACCCCAATAAATCTGCCCAGATTCTCTGCTCTGCAGTGCCTTGGCTCCATTGTAGCCAATGGGGAACTTCTGAGTGCAAGCAGGCCGCACATTTTTGAAGATAGAGGCACCAGACTTTCAAGGTGGCTCTAGGAGGCACTCCTGCTAATCGCATCCTGGCTTGGTGAACTTTGCTTCTGGGGGTTCAATTTTATGGGCCCCCAAAATACTTATTTTGTTTTCCCGCTCGTACACGTGAAGCCTGCTGGCTGAGTTCTCTCAGAACTTTCTCAACCTCCCCCCGCCTCCCGAAGCAAAGTTTACCAAGTGTGGATGCTATTACCAGGAGGGCCTCCTGGAGCCACCTTGAAAGTCTGGTGCCTCTATCTTCAAAAATGTGCAGCCTGCACAGAAATTCCCCATGGGCTTAGTCTCTGGACCGAAAAAGGCTAGCCTTCTCTCAACCACTTCCATTCTCACCATCGAGGCCAGACTGAGGTCAACAGACCTTGCTCAGTGCAAGGAAGCGATGGCATGTTTTAAAAAGTTGTTGCTGCTGCTGTTCTTCATTCAATTTATAAGACACCCTTCCCCATGTGGGCTCAGAGCATCATACAACATAAAAAGTTGGGATAGGGCAGGATAAAAAACATGAAAAATAAATAAATAAATATAATAAATGCATTAAAAATCATCTAACATTCACCTTCATAATACAGTATCCTAAGCGGAGGGATGATAAGACTGTACTCATAACTCCATTCCTACTGGCTCGGGGAAAGGGGCAAAATAAAATAAAATGGAAAGGGGAAGGGGAAGGAAAAGCGAAGGGCAAGTGAGAGGAAAGGGGAGGTCAAACAGATGTAATACCATTGATGTCTACGCCCAAAGGCCAGGTGGAATACCGCTGTCTTACATGCCCAGCAGCACTGTGGCAAATCCTGCAGGGTCCTGGTCTCATTTGACAAAGCATTCCGCCATATTGGAGTCAGGGCCGACGAAGTCCTGGCCCTGGCTGAGGACAGGCGGACTGCTTTTGGCCCGGGGATCACCAGCAAGAACATAAGAAAAAGCCTGCTGGATCAGACCAGAGTCCACCTAGCCCAGAATTCTGCTACTCGCAGTGGCCCACCAGGTGCCTTTGGGAGCTCACCTGCAGGATGTGAAAGCAATGGCCTTATGCTGCTGCTGCTCCCGAGCACCTGGTCTGCTCAGGCATTTGCAACCTCAGATCAAGGAGGATCAAGATTGGGAGCCAAAGATCGACTTCTCCTCCATAAGTCTGTGCAAGCCCTTTTTAAAGCTATCCAGGTGAGTGGCCATCACCACCTCCTGTGGCAGCATATTCCACAGCAGGAGGCTCTTTGGGGAGCCTATCTGGAGAGGCGGCCCCGCCACGCAAGGCTCCAGGCCACCCTATTTCTTTCTACTGCTTCTTGGAAGGAGCGACTGCTACTTCCCGCCCACAGAGAGGAAGGGGCTGTTTCTCTCTGAGTTGAGCGCTGAAAGGAGCAGCAGGCGGGTTAGATGCACTGAATCAGTGACAGATTCTTTTTTAAGCAATGGGCTTTCTCTCACGTGACCAGGGTGGCAGGTCACTTCCCAGCCCCCCGCCTGAAGTCCAGTGGCTCCTCCGCTGCTCACCAGGAAGGTGACAGGTGGAACCTATGCGTGGAGAGGCTGAGGAGCGCTGCTTCACAGGGCAGCTGGTCATGCTCACTGAGTCACTGAGCGATTCCAAGGAAGAGCCAGATAAAACGAACGAGGTGATTGCAGGTAATACTTGCAAAGAACTCTGCTGTTAGCTTCATCGTACAAATTAAGTTAACAGCAGGGGGTCAATGGGATCAGGATCCCCAACGTGGTGCCCACCAGTACTTACCTGGTCTTCCAGTGAGGTTTTCGGCAAGTGGGTGCGACTATTGTAACAAAGAGCTTGCACTGGTGGTCATAGGCCAGGGGTCTGCAACCTGTGGCTCTCCAGATGTTCATGGACTACATTTCTCATCAGCTGATGGGATTTGTAGTCCATGAACATCTGGAGAACCGCAGGTTGCAGACTCTTGTCATAGGCGAAGCTACAAAGGTATGGGGGTGCGCCATGCACCGGATGCACACCTGGGGTGGGGGTGGAAAATTGCCCCTCCCTCCATGCCCCCTCTTACCTTAGTTCTTTGTTTCAGGCTGAAAAGCAGACTGTTCCATTCAGGCTGAAATGGGCCCTTGTGGGAACTACACTACCCAGGAGACCTTGAGGGCCCCAAGGTCTCCTGGGTAGTGTAGTTCCCACCCGGGCTTTTTCCAGCTTGAATGGAACAGGCCGCTTTTCAGCCTGAAACTAAGCCTGAAACTAAAAACTAAGGTAAGTGGGGGGGGGGGGGCTGCGGGGCAGGGCAGGAGAAGGGCCCAAGGGGCAAGGGGGGGCAGAACCTACAGAGCCTGCTCCGGGCGCAGTTTGACCCAGCTACGCCTCTGCTGGTGGTCATCATTCACATGAAAGGGTTTTCCACATAAGAGCACCTGGGCTTTCCTTTGTCAGTGTGGTTCCATTCAACCTTCAGGACTTCCTTCTTCCCAGAAGATGTGAGGAGGGAGGTATTCCATTGGGTTCTCCCTTGCATGAAAGCCCTTTTCTGGTATGGTCAAAATTCCAAACATGCCCACAGACTCAAAAACACTGGGGCCCCCAACCCTACCCTACCCTACCTAACCCTACCCTACCTTACCCTACCCTATCTTACCCTACCCTACCCTACCCTACTTTACCCTACCCTACCCTACCCTACCCTACCCTACCTTACCCTACCCTACCCTACCCTATTCTTTTAAGGAAAACAATGTCAGGCCCGGATGCTGAATCTCTCATAGAGGCCAGGAGCTGCCAGTCCTCCACACACAGAAGCAAGGAAAAATCCTCTAAGCAACTGCAGACTGCCCTCCTCTAAATGTCCACGGAATGACAGTCCACGCAACCACACATGCGTTCCTGCGCCTGGGAGTTTTCTGGGCCTCGAGGCCAACAGCAAGGCAGTCCCAACCTGAAGGCATTACCTGCACTCTCCATTGCCAGGTGATCTGGATTGAAGCGAGGATCCAGGCACCCTGTGGCCGAAGGGAGGGGTGGGGAGCCACGGGAGCGGCCGCCGCTTTCGACTTCGCCGCCGTCTAGAAAATTATCCGCATAATCTCTGCAGGGGTGACAAAAGACGCAGAGATTATTACCGGCGAATCCCTGTGAGTAGGGCAGAGGCACGGCAGGGCTGGCGTTGCGGCTGCCAGAGCCACACATGTACTCAATACCCTAGTGCAGGGGCCTGCAACCTGTGGCTCTCCAGATGTTCATGGACTACAATTCCCATCAGCCCCTGCCAGCATGGCCAATTGGAGAGCCATAGGTTGCAGACCCTAGTGCCGTGGTGGCAAACCTTTGGCACTCCAGGGGGGACAAAAGACGCAGAGATTATTACCGGCGAATCCCTGTGAGTAGGGCAGAGGCACGGCAGGGCTGGCGTTGCGGCTGCCAGAGCCACACGTGTACTCAATACCCTAGTGCAGGGGTCTGCAACCTGTGGCTCTCCAGATGTTCATGGACTACAACTCCCATCAGCCCCTGCCAGCATGGCCAATTAGAGAGCCACAGGTTGCAGACCCTAGTGGATTAACGTGCCGCATCAGAGGCTGCTGTTTAAAGAGAGGCCAAAAAACAAGGATGCTGTCTGGTTACATTCCCCTTGCACAGCTGAGACTTCCATTGCCCTCAGCTCTCTGGCTCCAGCCACAGACTGGTCTCAAGATGGGAGACGCCAAACAGGAAGGCTACCAGAAAGGCAACCAGGTGAGCTTCCTCGCAAGCTGCCTGTCACCCACCTCCCTCCCGCCTGCTTCCCCATCTGCTGCTCCCCCATTCCAGCTCTCTGCAAGACAGGCCGCCTCAGGCTCGCAAACTGGTTCCTGCTTCCAGGTTGACTTGTGCTCTGGACCTGTCCCAGCGCTCCCGGCTCTGCTCCTGCCGGAGCTTGGGCACTGGGCTCCCCTGTGCTCGGCTTCTTAAGGCCCAGCCGTGATAAACATTACTGATCAAGGTCCACGCACGTGGCTCCAGGTTGGAGGACGTACTTCTTCCTTCCGAACCGTGTCTGCTGGGCGAAGTAATCGTAGCGCTCCGACTTCTTCCACATGTAATAGTACTCCACGCACTCGCCCACTGACCGGGTGCGGACCTGTGGAGACAGAGGAGGAGGAGAGGTACAGAAAACCCACAGGACAGCTGGTCAGGAACTGACCCCCCCCCCGAGGCCCCGAACCAGAGGGGGGCGCACGTTGCACTGGGCCGGGGAGGAAATCACCCCTGCCCTTACCGCGGTGCCGCCCCACACTTACCTTAGTGAAGCAGTGCAGGCTGCAGAAGCGGCCTGTTCCCTTCAGGATGAAAACGGCCTGGTGGGAACTACACTTCCCAGGAGACCTTGCAAACCCCAAGGTCTCATGGGAAGTGTAGTTCCCACCAGGTCGTTTTCAGCCTGAAGGGAACAGGCCAATTCTCAAGCCAGCACTGTTTCACTAAGGAAAGTTTGTGAGGGGTGGGGCGGGGGCGGGGCATCGCGGGGGGCGGGGCAGGGGCGGAAAACACAGCGTGCGCACTGGGCACAGTATGGCCCAGCTATGTCTCTGCCCTGAACAGCGGGGTGTCGAGTGGGGAGAACCACAAGGAGGAGAAGCACAGGGAGAAGTCTCCTTACGCAAACAGGTGTGATTTTCCTGGGCTCTGGGAAGGCTTCCTGGACAAAATACCTTGTAGGCCAGAGTGACAAGTCCCAGAATGACCTAATTAGCAGTGCAGATGCCATACCAAGCCCCGGTCACCACGGCAGGTTTCTACTTTCTCTGCTTTGCCCTATCCTTGACTGCAGCAGAATGAGCGGCAGAGCAGACTGAGAAAGCTACTTTGCCCATTTTCACACTGGGGGGTGGGCATTTCCAGACATGCCCTCCACATTGTCAGGCACCAATTATTCACAGCAGAACTAGAACGTGAAGCCAGAAATCCTAGCTCCGCAGTCAACCCGCCCGCCCCTGACATCTTGTGGGGAATTCTATGCCCTGATTGGTTCCTAGCCAGAGCTTGTTTGGTTGGAAGCTGTATATGATCTTTGGTTGTCCAGGCGGACTGTCAGAATGGACCCACCACGCAGCTAAACACGCTGTGAGGATCCGCGTCAACTAGAATCCTAAATGGGACTAGCAGTGATGAGAAGAAGAAGAAGAAGAAGAAGAGGAGGAGGAGGAGGAGGAGGAGTAGTTTGGATTTATATCCCCCCTTTCTCTCCTGTAGGAGACTCAAAGGGGCTTACAATCTCCTTGCTCTTCCCCCCTCACAACAAACACCCTGTGAGGTAAGTGGGGCTGAGAGAGCTCCGAGAAGCTGTGACTAGCCCAAGGTCACCCAGCTGGCGTGTGTGGGAGCACACAGGCTAATCTGAATTCCCCAGAGCAGCCTCCACAGCTCAGGCGGCAGAGCCGGGAATCAAACCCGGTTCCTCCAGATTAGATACATGAGCTCTTAACCTCCTAGATAAGCCCAGTTATATGTCAGCCAAGCTGGCATCTTTGCAGATTGTGGGCCCAGCTGAAAAATCAGTTTGAACCTGTTAGCAATCCTGAGAGTCAGGGACCAAAAACATGGAAAGACTGGCTCTCTTTGGATGAGTAAAACTACAACTGATAGAGTGACAAGCTTGGTAGATGAAGGGAATGCTGTGGACGTAGCATACCTTATATACTTGCATATAAGTCTACTTTTTCAGCAGATCTTTTGTGCTGAAAAAGCCCCCCCTCGACTTATGCGTGAGTAAGGGTCCCACTTAATTCATGTGTGGCATTCCCCCTCTCCCGTCTTCGCTCTCTCCTGCCTTCTTCTCTTTCCTCCCCCTTTCAGCTGCTTTCTCTGCCTCTGCTTCGCTCTCCTCTGCCTTCTTCTCTGCCTCCCCCCTTTCAGTCGCTTTCTCAGCCTCCTTCTCTGCTTCGCTCTCCTCTGCCTTCTTCTCTGCCTCCCCCCTGGGGGTGGGGGGGGGGGGGGGTGGGGGGGGGGGGGGGTGGGGGGGGGGGGGGGTGGGGGGGGGGGGGGGTGGGGGGGGGGGGGGGTGGGGGGGGGGGGGGGTGGGGGGGGGGGGGGGTGGGGGGGGGGGGGGGTGGGGGGGGGGGGGGGTGGGGGGGGGGGGGGGTGGGGGGGGGGGGGGGTGGGGGGGGGGGGGGGTGGGGGGGGGGGGGGGTGGGGGGGGGGGGGGGTGGGGGGGGGGGGGGGTGGGGGGGGGGGGGGGTGGGGGGGGGGGGGGGTGGGGGGGGGGGGGGGTGGGGGGGGGGGGGGGTGGGGGGGGGGGGGGGTGGGGGGGGGGGGGGGTGGGGGGGGGGGGGGGTGGGGGGGGGGGGGGGTGGGGGGGGGGGGGGGTGGGGGGGGGGGGGGGTGGGGGGGGGGGGGGGTGGGGGGGGGGGGGGGTGGGGGGGGGGGGGGGTGGGGGGGGGGGGGGGTGGGGGGGGGGGGGGGTGGGGGGGGGGGGGGGTGGGGGGGGGGGGGGGTGGGGGGGGGGGGGGGTGGGGGGGGGGGGGGGTGGGGGGGGGGGGGGGTGGGGGGGGGGGGGGGTGGGGGGGGGGGGGGGTGGGGGGGGGGGGGGGTGGGGGGGGGGGGGGGTGGGGGGGGGGGGGGGTGGGGGGGGGGGGGGGTGGGGGGGGGGGGGGGTGGGGGGGGGGGGGGGTGGGGGGGGGGGGGGGTGGGGGGGGGGGGGGGTGGGGGGGGGGGGGGGTGGGGGGGGGGGGGGGTGGGGGGGGGGGGGGGTGGGGGGGGGGGGGGGTGGGGGGGGGGGGGGGTGGGGGGGGGGGGGGGTGGGGGGGGGGGGGGGTGGGGGGGGGGGGGGGTGGGGGGGGGGGGGGGTGGGGGGGGGGGGGGGTGGGGGGGGGGGGGGGTGGGGGGGGGGGGGGGTGGGGGGGGGGGGGGGTGGGGGGGGGGGGGGGTGGGGGGGGGGGGGGGTGGGGGGGGGGGGGGGTGGGGGGGGGGGGGGGTGGGGGGGGGGGGGGGTGGGGGGGGGGGGGGGTGGGGGGGGGGGGGGGTGGGGGGGGGGGGGGGTGGGGGGGGGGGGGGGTGGGGGGGGGGGGGGGTGGGGGGGGGGGGGGGTGGGGGGGGGGGGGGGTGGGGGGGGGGGGGGGTGGGGGGGGGGGGGGGTGGGGGGGGGGGGGGGTGGGGGGGGGGGGGGGTGGGGGGGGGGGGGGGTGGGGGGGGGGGGGGGTGGGGGGGGGGGGGGGTGGGGGGGGGGGGGGGTGGGGGGGGGGGGGGGTGGGGGGGGGGGGGGGTGGGGGGGGGGGGGGGTGGGGGGGGGGGGGGGTGGGGGGGGGGGGGGGTGGGGGGGGGGGGGGGTGGGGGGGGGGGGGGGTGGGGGGGGGGGGGGGTGGGGGGGGGGGGGGGTGGGGGGGGGGGGGGGTGGGGGGGGGGGGGGGTGGGGGGGGGGGGGGGTGGGGGGGGGGGGGGGTGGGGGGGGGGGGGGGTGGGGGGGGGGGGGGGTGGGGGGGGGGGGGGGTGGGGGGGGGGGGGGGTGGGGGGGGGGGGGGGTGGGGGGGGGGGGGGGTGGGGGGGGGGGGGGGTGGGGGGGGGGGGGGGTGGGGGGGGGGGGGGGTGGGGGGGGGGGGGGGTGGGGGGGGGGGGGGGTGGGGGGGGGGGGGGGTGGGGGGGGGGGGGGGTGGGGGGGGGGGGGGGTGGGGGGGGGGGGGGGTGGGGGGGGGGGGGGGTGGGGGGGGGGGGGGGTGGGGGGGGGGGGGGGTGGGGGGGGGGGGGGGTGGGGGGGGGGGGGGGTGGGGGGGGGGGGGGGTGGGGGGGGGGGGGGGTGGGGGGGGGGGGGGGTGGGGGGGGGGGGGGGTGGGGGGGGGGGGGGGTGGGGGGGGGGGGGGGTGGGGGGGGGGGGGGGTGGGGGGGGGGGGGGGTGGGGGGGGGGGGGGGTGGGGGGGGGGGGGGGTGGGGGGGGGGGGGGGTGGGGGGGGGGGGGGGTGGGGGGGGGGGGGGGTGGGGGGGGGGGGGGGTGGGGGGGGGGGGGGGTGGGGGGGGGGGGGGGTGGGGGGGGGGGGGGGTGGGGGGGGGGGGGGGTGGGGGGGGGGGGGGGTGGGGGGGGGGGGGGGTGGGGGGGGGGGGGGGTGGGGGGGGGGGGGGGTGGGGGGGGGGGGGGGTGGGGGGGGGGGGGGGTGGGGGGGGGGGGGGGTGGGGGGGGGGGGGGGTGGGGGGGGGGGGGGGTGGGGGGGGGGGGGGGTGGGGGGGGGGGGGGGTGGGGGGGGGGGGGGGTGGGGGGGGGGGGGGGTGGGGGGGGGGGGGGGTGGGGGGGGGGGGGGGTGGGGGGGGGGGGGGGTGGGGGGGGGGGGGGGTGGGGGGGGGGGGGGGTGGGGGGGGGGGGGGGTGGGGGGGGGGGGGGGTGGGGGGGGGGGGGGGTGGGGGGGGGGGGGGGTGGGGGGGGGGGGGGGTGGGGGGGGGGGGGGGTGGGGGGGGGGGGGGGTGGGGGGGGGGGGGGGTGGGGGGGGGGGGGGGTGGGGGGGGGGGGGGGTGGGGGGGGGGGGGGGTGGGGGGGGGGGGGGGTGGGGGGGGGGGGGGGTGGGGGGGGGGGGGGGTGGGGGGGGGGGGGGGTGGGGGGGGGGGGGGGTGGGGGGGGGGGGGGGTGGGGGGGGGGGGGGGTGGGGGGGGGGGGGGGTGGGGGGGGGGGGGGGTGGGGGGGGGGGGGGGTGGGGGGGGGGGGGGGTGGGGGGGGGGGGGGGTGGGGGGGGGGGGGGGTGGGGGGGGGGGGGGGTGGGGGGGGGGGGGGGTGGGGGGGGGGGGGGGTGGGGGGGGGGGGGGGTGGGGGGGGGGGGGGGTGGGGGGGGGGGGGGGTGGGGGGGGGGGGGGGTGGGGGGGGGGGGGGGTGGGGGGGGGGGGGGGTGGGGGGGGGGGGGGGTGGGGGGGGGGGGGGGTGGGGGGGGGGGGGGGTGGGGGGGGGGGGGGGTGGGGGGGGGGGGGGGTGGGGGGGGGGGGGGGTGGGGGGGGGGGGGGGTGGGGGGGGGGGGGGGTGGGGGGGGGGGGGGGTGGGGGGGGGGGGGGGTGGGGGGGGGGGGGGGTGGGGGGGGGGGGGGGTGGGGGGGGGGGGGGGTGGGGGGGGGGGGGGGTGGGGGGGGGGGGGGGTGGGGGGGGGGGGGGGTGGGGGGGGGGGGGGGTGGGGGGGGGGGGGGGTGGGGGGGGGGGGGGGTGGGGGGGGGGGGGGGTGGGGGGGGGGGGGGGTGGGGGGGGGGGGGGGTGGGGGGGGGGGGGGGTGGGGGGGGGGGGGGGTGGGGGGGGGGGGGGGTGGGGGGGGGGGGGGGTGGGGGGGGGGGGGGGTGGGGGGGGGGGGGGGTGGGGGGGGGGGGGGGTGGGGGGGGGGGGGGGTGGGGGGGGGGGGGGGTGGGGGGGGGGGGGGGTGGGGGGGGGGGGGGGTGGGGGGGGGGGGGGGTGGGGGGGGGGGGGGGTGGGGGGGGGGGGGGGTGGGGGGGGGGGGGGGTGGGGGGGGGGGGGGGTGGGGGGGGGGGGGGGTGGGGGGGGGGGGGGGTGGGGGGGGGGGGGGGTGGGGGGGGGGGGGGGTGGGGGGGGGGGGGGGTGGGGGGGGGGGGGGGTGGGGGGGGGGGGGGGTGGGGGGGGGGGGGGGTGGGGGGGGGGGGGGGTGGGGGGGGGGGGGGGTGGGGGGGGGGGGGGGTGGGGGGGGGGGGGGGTGGGGGGGGGGGGGGGTGGGGGGGGGGGGGGGTGGGGGGGGGGGGGGGTGGGGGGGGGGGGGGGTGGGGGGGGGGGGGGGTGGGGGGGGGGGGGGGTGGGGGGGGGGGGGGGTGGGGGGGGGGGGGGGTGGGGGGGGGGGGGGGTGGGGGGGGGGGGGGGTGGGGGGGGGGGGGGGTGGGGGGGGGGGGGGGTGGGGGGGGGGGGGGGTGGGGGGGGGGGGGGGTGGGGGGGGGGGGGGGTGGGGGGGGGGGGGGGTGGGGGGGGGGGGGGGTGGGGGGGGGGGGGGGTGGGGGGGGGGGGGGGTGGGGGGGGGGGGGGGTGGGGGGGGGGGGGGGTGGGGGGGGGGGGGGGTGGGGGGGGGGGGGGGTGGGGGGGGGGGGGGGTGGGGGGGGGGGGGGGTGGGGGGGGGGGGGGGTGGGGGGGGGGGGGGGTGGGGGGGGGGGGGGGTGGGGGGGGGGGGGGGTGGGGGGGGGGGGGGGTGGGGGGGGGGGGGGGTGGGGGGGGGGGGGGGTGGGGGGGGGGGGGGGTGGGGGGGGGGGGGGGTGGGGGGGGGGGGGGGTGGGGGGGGGGGGGGGTGGGGGGGGGGGGGGGTGGGGGGGGGGGGGGGTGGGGGGGGGGGGGGGTGGGGGGGGGGGGGGGTGGGGGGGGGGGGGGGTGGGGGGGGGGGGGGGTGGGGGGGGGGGGGGGTGGGGGGGGGGGGGGGTGGGGGGGGGGGGGGGTGGGGGGGGGGGGGGGTGGGGGGGGGGGGGGGTGGGGGGGGGGGGGGGTGGGGGGGGGGGGGGGTGGGGGGGGGGGGGGGTGGGGGGGGGGGGGGGTGGGGGGGGGGGGGGGTGGGGGGGGGGGGGGGTGGGGGGGGGGGGGGGTGGGGGGGGGGGGGGGTGGGGGGGGGGGGGGGTGGGGGGGGGGGGGGGTGGGGGGGGGGGGGGGTGGGGGGGGGGGGGGGTGGGGGGGGGGGGGGGTGGGGGGGGGGGGGGGTGGGGGGGGGGGGGGGTGGGGGGGGGGGGGGGTGGGGGGGGGGGGGGGTGGGGGGGGGGGGGGGTGGGGGGGGGGGGGGGTGGGGGGGGGGGGGGGTGGGGGGGGGGGGGGGTGGGGGGGGGGGGGGGTGGGGGGGGGGGGGGGTGGGGGGGGGGGGGGGTGGGGGGGGGGGGGGGTGGGGGGGGGGGGGGGTGGGGGGGGGGGGGGGTGGGGGGGGGGGGGGGTGGGGGGGGGGGGGGGTGGGGGGGGGGGGGGGTGGGGGGGGGGGGGGGTGGGGGGGGGGGGGGGTGGGGGGGGGGGGGGGTGGGGGGGGGGGGGGGTGGGGGGGGGGGGGGGTGGGGGGGGGGGGGGGTGGGGGGGGGGGGGGGTGGGGGGGGGGGGGGGTGGGGGGGGGGGGGGGTGGGGGGGGGGGGGGGTGGGGGGGGGGGGGGGTGGGGGGGGGGGGGGGTGGGGGGGGGGGGGGGTGGGGGGGGGGGGGGGTGGGGGGGGGGGGGGGTGGGGGGGGGGGGGGGTGGGGGGGGGGGGGGGTGGGGGGGGGGGGGGGTGGGGGGGGGGGGGGGTGGGGGGGGGGGGGGGTGGGGGGGGGGGGGGGTGGGGGGGGGGGGGGGTGGGGGGGGGGGGGGGTGGGGGGGGGGGGGGGTGGGGGGGGGGGGGGGTGGGGGGGGGGGGGGGTGGGGGGGGGGGGGGGTGGGGGGGGGGGGGGGTGGGGGGGGGGGGGGGTGGGGGGGGGGGGGGGTGGGGGGGGGGGGGGGTGGGGGGGGGGGGGGGTGGGGGGGGGGGGGGGTGGGGGGGGGGGGGGGTGGGGGGGGGGGGGGGTGGGGGGGGGGGGGGGTGGGGGGGGGGGGGGGTGGGGGGGGGGGGGGGTGGGGGGGGGGGGGGGTGGGGGGGGGGGGGGGTGGGGGGGGGGGGGGGTGGGGGGGGGGGGGGGTGGGGGGGGGGGGGGGTGGGGGGGGGGGGGGGTGGGGGGGGGGGGGGGTGGGGGGGGGGGGGGGTGGGGGGGGGGGGGGGTGGGGGGGGGGGGGGGTGGGGGGGGGGGGGGGTGGGGGGGGGGGGGGGTGGGGGGGGGGGGGGGTGGGGGGGGGGGGGGGTGGGGGGGGGGGGGGGTGGGGGGGGGGGGGGGTGGGGGGGGGGGGGGGTGGGGGGGGGGGGGGGTGGGGGGGGGGGGGGGTGGGGGGGGGGGGGGGTGGGGGGGGGGGGGGGTGGGGGGGGGGGGGGGTGGGGGGGGGGGGGGGTGGGGGGGGGGGGGGGTGGGGGGGGGGGGGGGTGGGGGGGGGGGGGGGTGGGGGGGGGGGGGGGTGGGGGGGGGGGGGGGTGGGGGGGGGGGGGGGTGGGGGGGGGGGGGGGTGGGGGGGGGGGGGGGTGGGGGGGGGGGGGGGTGGGGGGGGGGGGGGGTGGGGGGGGGGGGGGGTGGGGGGGGGGGGGGGTGGGGGGGGGGGGGGGTGGGGGGGGGGGGGGGTGGGGGGGGGGGGGGGTGGGGGGGGGGGGGGGTGGGGGGGGGGGGGGGTGGGGGGGGGGGGGGGTGGGGGGGGGGGGGGGTGGGGGGGGGGGGGGGTGGGGGGGGGGGGGGGTGGGGGGGGGGGGGGGTGGGGGGGGGGGGGGGTGGGGGGGGGGGGGGGTGGGGGGGGGGGGGGGTGGGGGGGGGGGGGGGTGGGGGGGGGGGGGGGTGGGGGGGGGGGGGGGTGGGGGGGGGGGGGGGTGGGGGGGGGGGGGGGTGGGGGGGGGGGGGGGTGGGGGGGGGGGGGGGTGGGGGGGGGGGGGGGTGGGGGGGGGGGGGGGTGGGGGGGGGGGGGGGTGGGGGGGGGGGGGGGTGGGGGGGGGGGGGGGTGGGGGGGGGGGGGGGTGGGGGGGGGGGGGGGTGGGGGGGGGGGGGGGTGGGGGGGGGGGGGGGTGGGGGGGGGGGGGGGTGGGGGGGGGGGGGGGTGGGGGGGGGGGGGGGTGGGGGGGGGGGGGGGTGGGGGGGGGGGGGGGTGGGGGGGGGGGGGGGTGGGGGGGGGGGGGGGTGGGGGGGGGGGGGGGTGGGGGGGGGGGGGGGTGGGGGGGGGGGGGGGTGGGGGGGGGGGGGGGTGGGGGGGGGGGGGGGTGGGGGGGGGGGGGGGTGGGGGGGGGGGGGGGTGGGGGGGGGGGGGGGTGGGGGGGGGGGGGGGTGGGGGGGGGGGGGGGTGGGGGGGGGGGGGGGTGGGGGGGGGGGGGGGTGGGGGGGGGGGGGGGTGGGGGGGGGGGGGGGTGGGGGGGGGGGGGGGTGGGGGGGGGGGGGGGTGGGGGGGGGGGGGGGTGGGGGGGGGGGGGGGTGGGGGGGGGGGGGGGTGGGGGGGGGGGGGGGTGGGGGGGGGGGGGGGTGGGGGGGGGGGGGGGTGGGGGGGGGGGGGGGTGGGGGGGGGGGGGGGTGGGGGGGGGGGGGGGTGGGGGGGGGGGGGGGTGGGGGGGGGGGGGGGTGGGGGGGGGGGGGGGTGGGGGGGGGGGGGGGTGGGGGGGGGGGGGGGTGGGGGGGGGGGGGGGTGGGGGGGGGGGGGGGTGGGGGGGGGGGGGGGTGGGGGGGGGGGGGGGTGGGGGGGGGGGGGGGTGGGGGGGGGGGGGGGTGGGGGGGGGGGGGGGTGGGGGGGGGGGGGGGTGGGGGGGGGGGGGGGTGGGGGGGGGGGGGGGTGGGGGGGGGGGGGGGTGGGGGGGGGGGGGGGTGGGGGGGGGGGGGGGTGGGGGGGGGGGGGGGTGGGGGGGGGGGGGGGTGGGGGGGGGGGGGGGTGGGGGGGGGGGGGGGTGGGGGGGGGGGGGGGTGGGGGGGGGGGGGGGTGGGGGGGGGGGGGGGTGGGGGGGGGGGGGGGTGGGGGGGGGGGGGGGTGGGGGGGGGGGGGGGTGGGGGGGGGGGGGGGTGGGGGGGGGGGGGGGTGGGGGGGGGGGGGGGTGGGGGGGGGGGGGGGTGGGGGGGGGGGGGGGTGGGGGGGGGGGGGGGTGGGGGGGGGGGGGGGTGGGGGGGGGGGGGGGTGGGGGGGGGGGGGGGTGGGGGGGGGGGGGGGTGGGGGGGGGGGGGGGTGGGGGGGGGGGGGGGTGGGGGGGGGGGGGGGTGGGGGGGGGGGGGGGTGGGGGGGGGGGGGGGTGGGGGGGGGGGGGGGTGGGGGGGGGGGGGGGTGGGGGGGGGGGGGGGTGGGGGGGGGGGGGGGTGGGGGGGGGGGGGGGTGGGGGGGGGGGGGGGTGGGGGGGGGGGGGGGTGGGGGGGGGGGGGGGTGGGGGGGGGGGGGGGTGGGGGGGGGGGGGGGTGGGGGGGGGGGGGGGTGGGGGGGGGGGGGGGTGGGGGGGGGGGGGGGTGGGGGGGGGGGGGGGTGGGGGGGGGGGGGGGTGGGGGGGGGGGGGGGTGGGGGGGGGGGGGGGTGGGGGGGGGGGGGGGTGGGGGGGGGGGGGGGTGGGGGGGGGGGGGGGTGGGGGGGGGGGGGGGTGGGGGGGGGGGGGGGTGGGGGGGGGGGGGGGTGGGGGGGGGGGGGGGTGGGGGGGGGGGGGGGTGGGGGGGGGGGGGGGTGGGGGGGGGGGGGGGTGGGGGGGGGGGGGGGTGGGGGGGGGGGGGGGTGGGGGGGGGGGGGGGTGGGGGGGGGGGGGGGTGGGGGGGGGGGGGGGTGGGGGGGGGGGGGGGTGGGGGGGGGGGGGGGTGGGGGGGGGGGGGGGTGGGGGGGGGGGGGGGTGGGGGGGGGGGGGGGTGGGGGGGGGGGGGGGTGGGGGGGGGGGGGGGTGGGGGGGGGGGGGGGTGGGGGGGGGGGGGGGTGGGGGGGGGGGGGGGTGGGGGGGGGGGGGGGTGGGGGGGGGGGGGGGTGGGGGGGGGGGGGGGTGGGGGGGGGGGGGGGTGGGGGGGGGGGGGGGTGGGGGGGGGGGGGGGTGGGGGGGGGGGGGGGTGGGGGGGGGGGGGGGTGGGGGGGGGGGGGGGTGGGGGGGGGGGGGGGTGGGGGGGGGGGGGGGTGGGGGGGGGGGGGGGTGGGGGGGGGGGGGGGTGGGGGGGGGGGGGGGTGGGGGGGGGGGGGGGTGGGGGGGGGGGGGGGTGGGGGGGGGGGGGGGTGGGGGGGGGGGGGGGTGGGGGGGGGGGGGGGTGGGGGGGGGGGGGGGTGGGGGGGGGGGGGGGTGGGGGGGGGGGGGGGTGGGGGGGGGGGGGGGTGGGGGGGGGGGGGGGTGGGGGGGGGGGGGGGTGGGGGGGGGGGGGGGTGGGGGGGGGGGGGGGTGGGGGGGGGGGGGGGTGGGGGGGGGGGGGGGTGGGGGGGGGGGGGGGTGGGGGGGGGGGGGGGTGGGGGGGGGGGGGGGTGGGGGGGGGGGGGGGTGGGGGGGGGGGGGGGTGGGGGGGGGGGGGGGTGGGGGGGGGGGGGGGTGGGGGGGGGGGGGGGTGGGGGGGGGGGGGGGTGGGGGGGGGGGGGGGTGGGGGGGGGGGGGGGTGGGGGGGGGGGGGGGTGGGGGGGGGGGGGGGTGGGGGGGGGGGGGGGTGGGGGGGGGGGGGGGTGGGGGGGGGGGGGGGTGGGGGGGGGGGGGGGTGGGGGGGGGGGGGGGTGGGGGGGGGGGGGGGTGGGGGGGGGGGGGGGTGGGGGGGGGGGGGGGTGGGGGGGGGGGGGGGTGGGGGGGGGGGGGGGTGGGGGGGGGGGGGGGTGGGGGGGGGGGGGGGTGGGGGGGGGGGGGGGTGGGGGGGGGGGGGGGTGGGGGGGGGGGGGGGTGGGGGGGGGGGGGGGTGGGGGGGGGGGGGGGTGGGGGGGGGGGGGGGTGGGGGGGGGGGGGGGTGGGGGGGGGGGGGGGTGGGGGGGGGGGGGGGTGGGGGGGGGGGGGGGTGGGGGGGGGGGGGGGTGGGGGGGGGGGGGGGTGGGGGGGGGGGGGGGTGGGGGGGGGGGGGGGTGGGGGGGGGGGGGGGTGGGGGGGGGGGGGGGTGGGGGGGGGGGGGGGTGGGGGGGGGGGGGGGTGGGGGGGGGGGGGGGTGGGGGGGGGGGGGGGTGGGGGGGGGGGGGGGTGGGGGGGGGGGGGGGTGGGGGGGGGGGGGGGTGGGGGGGGGGGGGGGTGGGGGGGGGGGGGGGTGGGGGGGGGGGGGGGTGGGGGGGGGGGGGGGTGGGGGGGGGGGGGGGTGGGGGGGGGGGGGGGTGGGGGGGGGGGGGGGTGGGGGGGGGGGGGGGTGGGGGGGGGGGGGGGTGGGGGGGGGGGGGGGTGGGGGGGGGGGGGGGTGGGGGGGGGGGGGGGTGGGGGGGGGGGGGGGTGGGGGGGGGGGGGGGTGGGGGGGGGGGGGGGTGGGGGGGGGGGGGGGTGGGGGGGGGGGGGGGTGGGGGGGGGGGGGGGTGGGGGGGGGGGGGGGTGGGGGGGGGGGGGGGTGGGGGGGGGGGGGGGTGGGGGGGGGGGGGGGTGGGGGGGGGGGGGGGTGGGGGGGGGGGGGGGTGGGGGGGGGGGGGGGTGGGGGGGGGGGGGGGTGGGGGGGGGGGGGGGTGGGGGGGGGGGGGGGTGGGGGGGGGGGGGGGTGGGGGGGGGGGGGGGTGGGGGGGGGGGGGGGTGGGGGGGGGGGGGGGTGGGGGGGGGGGGGGGTGGGGGGGGGGGGGGGTGGGGGGGGGGGGGGGTGGGGGGGGGGGGGGGTGGGGGGGGGGGGGGGTGGGGGGGGGGGGGGGTGGGGGGGGGGGGGGGTGGGGGGGGGGGGGGGTGGGGGGGGGGGGGGGTGGGGGGGGGGGGGGGTGGGGGGGGGGGGGGGTGGGGGGGGGGGGGGGTGGGGGGGGGGGGGGGTGGGGGGGGGGGGGGGTGGGGGGGGGGGGGGGTGGGGGGGGGGGGGGGTGGGGGGGGGGGGGGGTGGGGGGGGGGGGGGGTGGGGGGGGGGGGGGGTGGGGGGGGGGGGGGGTGGGGGGGGGGGGGGGTGGGGGGGGGGGGGGGTGGGGGGGGGGGGGGGTGGGGGGGGGGGGGGGTGGGGGGGGGGGGGGGTGGGGGGGGGGGGGGGTGGGGGGGGGGGGGGGTGGGGGGGGGGGGGGGTGGGGGGGGGGGGGGGTGGGGGGGGGGGGGGGTGGGGGGGGGGGGGGGTGGGGGGGGGGGGGGGTGGGGGGGGGGGGGGGTGGGGGGGGGGGGGGGTGGGGGGGGGGGGGGGTGGGGGGGGGGGGGGGTGGGGGGGGGGGGGGGTGGGGGGGGGGGGGGGTGGGGGGGGGGGGGGGTGGGGGGGGGGGGGGGTGGGGGGGGGGGGGGGTGGGGGGGGGGGGGGGTGGGGGGGGGGGGGGGTGGGGGGGGGGGGGGGTGGGGGGGGGGGGGGGTGGGGGGGGGGGGGGGTGGGGGGGGGGGGGGGTGGGGGGGGGGGGGGGTGGGGGGGGGGGGGGGTGGGGGGGGGGGGGGGTGGGGGGGGGGGGGGGTGGGGGGGGGGGGGGGTGGGGGGGGGGGGGGGTGGGGGGGGGGGGGGGTGGGGGGGGGGGGGGGTGGGGGGGGGGGGGGGTGGGGGGGGGGGGGGGTGGGGGGGGGGGGGGGTGGGGGGGGGGGGGGGTGGGGGGGGGGGGGGGTGGGGGGGGGGGGGGGTGGGGGGGGGGGGGGGTGGGGGGGGGGGGGGGTGGGGGGGGGGGGGGGTGGGGGGGGGGGGGGGTGGGGGGGGGGGGGGGTGGGGGGGGGGGGGGGTGGGGGGGGGGGGGGGTGGGGGGGGGGGGGGGTGGGGGGGGGGGGGGGTGGGGGGGGGGGGGGGTGGGGGGGGGGGGGGGTGGGGGGGGGGGGGGGTGGGGGGGGGGGGGGGTGGGGGGGGGGGGGGGTGGGGGGGGGGGGGGGTGGGGGGGGGGGGGGGTGGGGGGGGGGGGGGGTGGGGGGGGGGGGGGGTGGGGGGGGGGGGGGGTGGGGGGGGGGGGGGGTGGGGGGGGGGGGGGGTGGGGGGGGGGGGGGGTGGGGGGGGGGGGGGGTGGGGGGGGGGGGGGGTGGGGGGGGGGGGGGGTGGGGGGGGGGGGGGGTGGGGGGGGGGGGGGGTGGGGGGGGGGGGGGGTGGGGGGGGGGGGGGGTGGGGGGGGGGGGGGGTGGGGGGGGGGGGGGGTGGGGGGGGGGGGGGGTGGGGGGGGGGGGGGGTGGGGGGGGGGGGGGGTGGGGGGGGGGGGGGGTGGGGGGGGGGGGGGGTGGGGGGGGGGGGGGGTGGGGGGGGGGGGGGGTGGGGGGGGGGGGGGGTGGGGGGGGGGGGGGGTGGGGGGGGGGGGGGGTGGGGGGGGGGGGGGGTGGGGGGGGGGGGGGGTGGGGGGGGGGGGGGGTGGGGGGGGGGGGGGGTGGGGGGGGGGGGGGGTGGGGGGGGGGGGGGGTGGGGGGGGGGGGGGGTGGGGGGGGGGGGGGGTGGGGGGGGGGGGGGGTGGGGGGGGGGGGGGGTGGGGGGGGGGGGGGGTGGGGGGGGGGGGGGGTGGGGGGGGGGGGGGGTGGGGGGGGGGGGGGGTGGGGGGGGGGGGGGGTGGGGGGGGGGGGGGGTGGGGGGGGGGGGGGGTGGGGGGGGGGGGGGGTGGGGGGGGGGGGGGGTGGGGGGGGGGGGGGGTGGGGGGGGGGGGGGGTGGGGGGGGGGGGGGGTGGGGGGGGGGGGGGGTGGGGGGGGGGGGGGGTGGGGGGGGGGGGGGGTGGGGGGGGGGGGGGGTGGGGGGGGGGGGGGGTGGGGGGGGGGGGGGGTGGGGGGGGGGGGGGGTGGGGGGGGGGGGGGGTGGGGGGGGGGGGGGGTGGGGGGGGGGGGGGGTGGGGGGGGGGGGGGGTGGGGGGGGGGGGGGGTGGGGGGGGGGGGGGGTGGGGGGGGGGGGGGGTGGGGGGGGGGGGGGGTGGGGGGGGGGGGGGGTGGGGGGGGGGGGGGGTGGGGGGGGGGGGGGGTGGGGGGGGGGGGGGGTGGGGGGGGGGGGGGGTGGGGGGGGGGGGGGGTGGGGGGGGGGGGGGGTGGGGGGGGGGGGGGGTGGGGGGGGGGGGGGGTGGGGGGGGGGGGGGGTGGGGGGGGGGGGGGGTGGGGGGGGGGGGGGGTGGGGGGGGGGGGGGGTGGGGGGGGGGGGGGGTGGGGGGGGGGGGGGGTGGGGGGGGGGGGGGGTGGGGGGGGGGGGGGGTGGGGGGGGGGGGGGGTGGGGGGGGGGGGGGGTGGGGGGGGGGGGGGGTGGGGGGGGGGGGGGGTGGGGGGGGGGGGGGGTGGGGGGGGGGGGGGGTGGGGGGGGGGGGGGGTGGGGGGGGGGGGGGGTGGGGGGGGGGGGGGGTGGGGGGGGGGGGGGGTGGGGGGGGGGGGGGGTGGGGGGGGGGGGGGGTGGGGGGGGGGGGGGGTGGGGGGGGGGGGGGGTGGGGGGGGGGGGGGGTGGGGGGGGGGGGGGGTGGGGGGGGGGGGGGGTGGGGGGGGGGGGGGGTGGGGGGGGGGGGGGGTGGGGGGGGGGGGGGGTGGGGGGGGGGGGGGGTGGGGGGGGGGGGGGGTGGGGGGGGGGGGGGGTGGGGGGGGGGGGGGGTGGGGGGGGGGGGGGGTGGGGGGGGGGGGGGGTGGGGGGGGGGGGGGGTGGGGGGGGGGGGGGGTGGGGGGGGGGGGGGGTGGGGGGGGGGGGGGGTGGGGGGGGGGGGGGGTGGGGGGGGGGGGGGGTGGGGGGGGGGGGGGGTGGGGGGGGGGGGGGGTGGGGGGGGGGGGGGGTGGGGGGGGGGGGGGGTGGGGGGGGGGGGGGGTGGGGGGGGGGGGGGGTGGGGGGGGGGGGGGGTGGGGGGGGGGGGGGGTGGGGGGGGGGGGGGGTGGGGGGGGGGGGGGGTGGGGGGGGGGGGGGGTGGGGGGGGGGGGGGGTGGGGGGGGGGGGGGGTGGGGGGGGGGGGGGGTGGGGGGGGGGGGGGGTGGGGGGGGGGGGGGGTGGGGGGGGGGGGGGGTGGGGGGGGGGGGGGGTGGGGGGGGGGGGGGGTGGGGGGGGGGGGGGGTGGGGGGGGGGGGGGGTGGGGGGGGGGGGGGGTGGGGGGGGGGGGGGGTGGGGGGGGGGGGGGGTGGGGGGGGGGGGGGGTGGGGGGGGGGGGGGGTGGGGGGGGGGGGGGGTGGGGGGGGGGGGGGGTGGGGGGGGGGGGGGGTGGGGGGGGGGGGGGGTGGGGGGGGGGGGGGGTGGGGGGGGGGGGGGGTGGGGGGGGGGGGGGGTGGGGGGGGGGGGGGGTGGGGGGGGGGGGGGGTGGGGGGGGGGGGGGGTGGGGGGGGGGGGGGGTGGGGGGGGGGGGGGGTGGGGGGGGGGGGGGGTGGGGGGGGGGGGGGGTGGGGGGGGGGGGGGGTGGGGGGGGGGGGGGGTGGGGGGGGGGGGGGGTGGGGGGGGGGGGGGGTGGGGGGGGGGGGGGGTGGGGGGGGGGGGGGGTGGGGGGGGGGGGGGGTGGGGGGGGGGGGGGGTGGGGGGGGGGGGGGGTGGGGGGGGGGGGGGGTGGGGGGGGGGGGGGGTGGGGGGGGGGGGGGGTGGGGGGGGGGGGGGGTGGGGGGGGGGGGGGGTGGGGGGGGGGGGGGGTGGGGGGGGGGGGGGGTGGGGGGGGGGGGGGGTGGGGGGGGGGGGGGGTGGGGGGGGGGGGGGGTGGGGGGGGGGGGGGGTGGGGGGGGGGGGGGGTGGGGGGGGGGGGGGGTGGGGGGGGGGGGGGGTGGGGGGGGGGGGGGGTGGGGGGGGGGGGGGGTGGGGGGGGGGGGGGGTGGGGGGGGGGGGGGGTGGGGGGGGGGGGGGGTGGGGGGGGGGGGGGGTGGGGGGGGGGGGGGGTGGGGGGGGGGGGGGGTGGGGGGGGGGGGGGGTGGGGGGGGGGGGGGGTGGGGGGGGGGGGGGGTGGGGGGGGGGGGGGGTGGGGGGGGGGGGGGGTGGGGGGGGGGGGGGGTGGGGGGGGGGGGGGGTGGGGGGGGGGGGGGGTGGGGGGGGGGGGGGGTGGGGGGGGGGGGGGGTGGGGGGGGGGGGGGGTGGGGGGGGGGGGGGGTGGGGGGGGGGGGGGGTGGGGGGGGGGGGGGGTGGGGGGGGGGGGGGGTGGGGGGGGGGGGGGGTGGGGGGGGGGGGGGGTGGGGGGGGGGGGGGGTGGGGGGGGGGGGGGGTGGGGGGGGGGGGGGGTGGGGGGGGGGGGGGGTGGGGGGGGGGGGGGGTGGGGGGGGGGGGGGGTGGGGGGGGGGGGGGGTGGGGGGGGGGGGGGGTGGGGGGGGGGGGGGGTGGGGGGGGGGGGGGGTGGGGGGGGGGGGGGGTGGGGGGGGGGGGGGGTGGGGGGGGGGGGGGGTGGGGGGGGGGGGGGGTGGGGGGGGGGGGGGGTGGGGGGGGGGGGGGGTGGGGGGGGGGGGGGGTGGGGGGGGGGGGGGGTGGGGGGGGGGGGGGGTGGGGGGGGGGGGGGGTGGGGGGGGGGGGGGGTGGGGGGGGGGGGGGGTGGGGGGGGGGGGGGGTGGGGGGGGGGGGGGGTGGGGGGGGGGGGGGGTGGGGGGGGGGGGGGGTGGGGGGGGGGGGGGGTGGGGGGGGGGGGGGGTGGGGGGGGGGGGGGGTGGGGGGGGGGGGGGGTGGGGGGGGGGGGGGGTGGGGGGGGGGGGGGGTGGGGGGGGGGGGGGGTGGGGGGGGGGGGGGGTGGGGGGGGGGGGGGGTGGGGGGGGGGGGGGGTGGGGGGGGGGGGGGGTGGGGGGGGGGGGGGGTGGGGGGGGGGGGGGGTGGGGGGGGGGGGGGGTGGGGGGGGGGGGGGGTGGGGGGGGGGGGGGGTGGGGGGGGGGGGGGGTGGGGGGGGGGGGGGGTGGGGGGGGGGGGGGGTGGGGGGGGGGGGGGGTGGGGGGGGGGGGGGGTGGGGGGGGGGGGGGGTGGGGGGGGGGGGGGGTGGGGGGGGGGGGGGGTGGGGGGGGGGGGGGGTGGGGGGGGGGGGGGGTGGGGGGGGGGGGGGGTGGGGGGGGGGGGGGGTGGGGGGGGGGGGGGGTGGGGGGGGGGGGGGGTGGGGGGGGGGGGGGGTGGGGGGGGGGGGGGGTGGGGGGGGGGGGGGGTGGGGGGGGGGGGGGGTGGGGGGGGGGGGGGGTGGGGGGGGGGGGGGGTGGGGGGGGGGGGGGGTGGGGGGGGGGGGGGGTGGGGGGGGGGGGGGGTGGGGGGGGGGGGGGGTGGGGGGGGGGGGGGGTGGGGGGGGGGGGGGGTGGGGGGGGGGGGGGGTGGGGGGGGGGGGGGGTGGGGGGGGGGGGGGGTGGGGGGGGGGGGGGGTGGGGGGGGGGGGGGGTGGGGGGGGGGGGGGGTGGGGGGGGGGGGGGGTGGGGGGGGGGGGGGGTGGGGGGGGGGGGGGGTGGGGGGGGGGGGGGGTGGGGGGGGGGGGGGGTGGGGGGGGGGGGGGGTGGGGGGGGGGGGGGGTGGGGGGGGGGGGGGGTGGGGGGGGGGGGGGGTGGGGGGGGGGGGGGGTGGGGGGGGGGGGGGGTGGGGGGGGGGGGGGGTGGGGGGGGGGGGGGGTGGGGGGGGGGGGGGGTGGGGGGGGGGGGGGGTGGGGGGGGGGGGGGGTGGGGGGGGGGGGGGGTGGGGGGGGGGGGGGGTGGGGGGGGGGGGGGGTGGGGGGGGGGGGGGGTGGGGGGGGGGGGGGGTGGGGGGGGGGGGGGGTGGGGGGGGGGGGGGGTGGGGGGGGGGGGGGGTGGGGGGGGGGGGGGGTGGGGGGGGGGGGGGGTGGGGGGGGGGGGGGGTGGGGGGGGGGGGGGGTGGGGGGGGGGGGGGGTGGGGGGGGGGGGGGGTGGGGGGGGGGGGGGGTGGGGGGGGGGGGGGGTGGGGGGGGGGGGGGGTGGGGGGGGGGGGGGGTGGGGGGGGGGGGGGGTGGGGGGGGGGGGGGGTGGGGGGGGGGGGGGGTGGGGGGGGGGGGGGGTGGGGGGGGGGGGGGGTGGGGGGGGGGGGGGGTGGGGGGGGGGGGGGGTGGGGGGGGGGGGGGGTGGGGGGGGGGGGGGGTGGGGGGGGGGGGGGGTGGGGGGGGGGGGGGGTGGGGGGGGGGGGGGGTGGGGGGGGGGGGGGGTGGGGGGGGGGGGGGGTGGGGGGGGGGGGGGGTGGGGGGGGGGGGGGGTGGGGGGGGGGGGGGGTGGGGGGGGGGGGGGGTGGGGGGGGGGGGGGGTGGGGGGGGGGGGGGGTGGGGGGGGGGGGGGGTGGGGGGGGGGGGGGGTGGGGGGGGGGGGGGGTGGGGGGGGGGGGGGGTGGGGGGGGGGGGGGGTGGGGGGGGGGGGGGGTGGGGGGGGGGGGGGGTGGGGGGGGGGGGGGGTGGGGGGGGGGGGGGGTGGGGGGGGGGGGGGGTGGGGGGGGGGGGGGGTGGGGGGGGGGGGGGGTGGGGGGGGGGGGGGGTGGGGGGGGGGGGGGGTGGGGGGGGGGGGGGGTGGGGGGGGGGGGGGGTGGGGGGGGGGGGGGGTGGGGGGGGGGGGGGGTGGGGGGGGGGGGGGGTGGGGGGGGGGGGGGGTGGGGGGGGGGGGGGGTGGGGGGGGGGGGGGGTGGGGGGGGGGGGGGGTGGGGGGGGGGGGGGGTGGGGGGGGGGGGGGGTGGGGGGGGGGGGGGGTGGGGGGGGGGGGGGGTGGGGGGGGGGGGGGGTGGGGGGGGGGGGGGGTGGGGGGGGGGGGGGGTGGGGGGGGGGGGGGGTGGGGGGGGGGGGGGGTGGGGGGGGGGGGGGGTGGGGGGGGGGGGGGGTGGGGGGGGGGGGGGGTGGGGGGGGGGGGGGGTGGGGGGGGGGGGGGGTGGGGGGGGGGGGGGGTGGGGGGGGGGGGGGGTGGGGGGGGGGGGGGGTGGGGGGGGGGGGGGGTGGGGGGGGGGGGGGGTGGGGGGGGGGGGGGGTGGGGGGGGGGGGGGGTGGGGGGGGGGGGGGGTGGGGGGGGGGGGGGGTGGGGGGGGGGGGGGGTGGGGGGGGGGGGGGGTGGGGGGGGGGGGGGGTGGGGGGGGGGGGGGGTGGGGGGGGGGGGGGGTGGGGGGGGGGGGGGGTGGGGGGGGGGGGGGGTGGGGGGGGGGGGGGGTGGGGGGGGGGGGGGGTGGGGGGGGGGGGGGGTGGGGGGGGGGGGGGGTGGGGGGGGGGGGGGGTGGGGGGGGGGGGGGGTGGGGGGGGGGGGGGGTGGGGGGGGGGGGGGGTGGGGGGGGGGGGGGGTGGGGGGGGGGGGGGGTGGGGGGGGGGGGGGGTGGGGGGGGGGGGGGGTGGGGGGGGGGGGGGGTGGGGGGGGGGGGGGGTGGGGGGGGGGGGGGGTGGGGGGGGGGGGGGGTGGGGGGGGGGGGGGGTGGGGGGGGGGGGGGGTGGGGGGGGGGGGGGGTGGGGGGGGGGGGGGGTGGGGGGGGGGGGGGGTGGGGGGGGGGGGGGGTGGGGGGGGGGGGGGGTGGGGGGGGGGGGGGGTGGGGGGGGGGGGGGGTGGGGGGGGGGGGGGGTGGGGGGGGGGGGGGGTGGGGGGGGGGGGGGGTGGGGGGGGGGGGGGGTGGGGGGGGGGGGGGGTGGGGGGGGGGGGGGGTGGGGGGGGGGGGGGGTGGGGGGGGGGGGGGGTGGGGGGGGGGGGGGGTGGGGGGGGGGGGGGGTGGGGGGGGGGGGGGGTGGGGGGGGGGGGGGGTGGGGGGGGGGGGGGGTGGGGGGGGGGGGGGGTGGGGGGGGGGGGGGGTGGGGGGGGGGGGGGGTGGGGGGGGGGGGGGGTGGGGGGGGGGGGGGGTGGGGGGGGGGGGGGGTGGGGGGGGGGGGGGGTGGGGGGGGGGGGGGGTGGGGGGGGGGGGGGGTGGGGGGGGGGGGGGGTGGGGGGGGGGGGGGGTGGGGGGGGGGGGGGGTGGGGGGGGGGGGGGGTGGGGGGGGGGGGGGGTGGGGGGGGGGGGGGGTGGGGGGGGGGGGGGGTGGGGGGGGGGGGGGGTGGGGGGGGGGGGGGGTGGGGGGGGGGGGGGGTGGGGGGGGGGGGGGGTGGGGGGGGGGGGGGGTGGGGGGGGGGGGGGGTGGGGGGGGGGGGGGGTGGGGGGGGGGGGGGGTGGGGGGGGGGGGGGGTGGGGGGGGGGGGGGGTGGGGGGGGGGGGGGGTGGGGGGGGGGGGGGGTGGGGGGGGGGGGGGGTGGGGGGGGGGGGGGGTGGGGGGGGGGGGGGGTGGGGGGGGGGGGGGGTGGGGGGGGGGGGGGGTGGGGGGGGGGGGGGGTGGGGGGGGGGGGGGGTGGGGGGGGGGGGGGGTGGGGGGGGGGGGGGGTGGGGGGGGGGGGGGGTGGGGGGGGGGGGGGGTGGGGGGGGGGGGGGGTGGGGGGGGGGGGGGGTGGGGGGGGGGGGGGGTGGGGGGGGGGGGGGGTGGGGGGGGGGGGGGGTGGGGGGGGGGGGGGGTGGGGGGGGGGGGGGGTGGGGGGGGGGGGGGGTGGGGGGGGGGGGGGGTGGGGGGGGGGGGGGGTGGGGGGGGGGGGGGGTGGGGGGGGGGGGGGGTGGGGGGGGGGGGGGGTGGGGGGGGGGGGGGGTGGGGGGGGGGGGGGGTGGGGGGGGGGGGGGGTGGGGGGGGGGGGGGGTGGGGGGGGGGGGGGGTGGGGGGGGGGGGGGGTGGGGGGGGGGGGGGGTGGGGGGGGGGGGGGGTGGGGGGGGGGGGGGGTGGGGGGGGGGGGGGGTGGGGGGGGGGGGGGGTGGGGGGGGGGGGGGGTGGGGGGGGGGGGGGGTGGGGGGGGGGGGGGGTGGGGGGGGGGGGGGGTGGGGGGGGGGGGGGGTGGGGGGGGGGGGGGGTGGGGGGGGGGGGGGGTGGGGGGGGGGGGGGGTGGGGGGGGGGGGGGGTGGGGGGGGGGGGGGGTGGGGGGGGGGGGGGGTGGGGGGGGGGGGGGGTGGGGGGGGGGGGGGGTGGGGGGGGGGGGGGGTGGGGGGGGGGGGGGGTGGGGGGGGGGGGGGGTGGGGGGGGGGGGGGGTGGGGGGGGGGGGGGGTGGGGGGGGGGGGGGGTGGGGGGGGGGGGGGGTGGGGGGGGGGGGGGGTGGGGGGGGGGGGGGGTGGGGGGGGGGGGGGGTGGGGGGGGGGGGGGGTGGGGGGGGGGGGGGGTGGGGGGGGGGGGGGGTGGGGGGGGGGGGGGGTGGGGGGGGGGGGGGGTGGGGGGGGGGGGGGGTGGGGGGGGGGGGGGGTGGGGGGGGGGGGGGGTGGGGGGGGGGGGGGGTGGGGGGGGGGGGGGGTGGGGGGGGGGGGGGGTGGGGGGGGGGGGGGGTGGGGGGGGGGGGGGGTGGGGGGGGGGGGGGGTGGGGGGGGGGGGGGGTGGGGGGGGGGGGGGGTGGGGGGGGGGGGGGGTGGGGGGGGGGGGGGGTGGGGGGGGGGGGGGGTGGGGGGGGGGGGGGGTGGGGGGGGGGGGGGGTGGGGGGGGGGGGGGGTGGGGGGGGGGGGGGGTGGGGGGGGGGGGGGGTGGGGGGGGGGGGGGGTGGGGGGGGGGGGGGGTGGGGGGGGGGGGGGGTGGGGGGGGGGGGGGGTGGGGGGGGGGGGGGGTGGGGGGGGGGGGGGGTGGGGGGGGGGGGGGGTGGGGGGGGGGGGGGGTGGGGGGGGGGGGGGGTGGGGGGGGGGGGGGGTGGGGGGGGGGGGGGGTGGGGGGGGGGGGGGGTGGGGGGGGGGGGGGGTGGGGGGGGGGGGGGGTGGGGGGGGGGGGGGGTGGGGGGGGGGGGGGGTGGGGGGGGGGGGGGGTGGGGGGGGGGGGGGGTGGGGGGGGGGGGGGGTGGGGGGGGGGGGGGGTGGGGGGGGGGGGGGGTGGGGGGGGGGGGGGGTGGGGGGGGGGGGGGGTGGGGGGGGGGGGGGGTGGGGGGGGGGGGGGGTGGGGGGGGGGGGGGGTGGGGGGGGGGGGGGGTGGGGGGGGGGGGGGGTGGGGGGGGGGGGGGGTGGGGGGGGGGGGGGGTGGGGGGGGGGGGGGGTGGGGGGGGGGGGGGGTGGGGGGGGGGGGGGGTGGGGGGGGGGGGGGGTGGGGGGGGGGGGGGGTGGGGGGGGGGGGGGGTGGGGGGGGGGGGGGGTGGGGGGGGGGGGGGGTGGGGGGGGGGGGGGGTGGGGGGGGGGGGGGGTGGGGGGGGGGGGGGGTGGGGGGGGGGGGGGGTGGGGGGGGGGGGGGGTGGGGGGGGGGGGGGGTGGGGGGGGGGGGGGGTGGGGGGGGGGGGGGGTGGGGGGGGGGGGGGGTGGGGGGGGGGGGGGGTGGGGGGGGGGGGGGGTGGGGGGGGGGGGGGGTGGGGGGGGGGGGGGGTGGGGGGGGGGGGGGGTGGGGGGGGGGGGGGGTGGGGGGGGGGGGGGGTGGGGGGGGGGGGGGGTGGGGGGGGGGGGGGGTGGGGGGGGGGGGGGGTGGGGGGGGGGGGGGGTGGGGGGGGGGGGGGGTGGGGGGGGGGGGGGGTGGGGGGGGGGGGGGGTGGGGGGGGGGGGGGGTGGGGGGGGGGGGGGGTGGGGGGGGGGGGGGGTGGGGGGGGGGGGGGGTGGGGGGGGGGGGGGGTGGGGGGGGGGGGGGGTGGGGGGGGGGGGGGGTGGGGGGGGGGGGGGGTGGGGGGGGGGGGGGGTGGGGGGGGGGGGGGGTGGGGGGGGGGGGGGGTGGGGGGGGGGGGGGGTGGGGGGGGGGGGGGGTGGGGGGGGGGGGGGGTGGGGGGGGGGGGGGGTGGGGGGGGGGGGGGGTGGGGGGGGGGGGGGGTGGGGGGGGGGGGGGGTGGGGGGGGGGGGGGGTGGGGGGGGGGGGGGGTGGGGGGGGGGGGGGGTGGGGGGGGGGGGGGGTGGGGGGGGGGGGGGGTGGGGGGGGGGGGGGGTGGGGGGGGGGGGGGGTGGGGGGGGGGGGGGGTGGGGGGGGGGGGGGGTGGGGGGGGGGGGGGGTGGGGGGGGGGGGGGGTGGGGGGGGGGGGGGGTGGGGGGGGGGGGGGGTGGGGGGGGGGGGGGGTGGGGGGGGGGGGGGGTGGGGGGGGGGGGGGGTGGGGGGGGGGGGGGGTGGGGGGGGGGGGGGGTGGGGGGGGGGGGGGGTGGGGGGGGGGGGGGGTGGGGGGGGGGGGGGGTGGGGGGGGGGGGGGGTGGGGGGGGGGGGGGGTGGGGGGGGGGGGGGGTGGGGGGGGGGGGGGGTGGGGGGGGGGGGGGGTGGGGGGGGGGGGGGGTGGGGGGGGGGGGGGGTGGGGGGGGGGGGGGGTGGGGGGGGGGGGGGGTGGGGGGGGGGGGGGGTGGGGGGGGGGGGGGGTGGGGGGGGGGGGGGGTGGGGGGGGGGGGGGGTGGGGGGGGGGGGGGGTGGGGGGGGGGGGGGGTGGGGGGGGGGGGGGGTGGGGGGGGGGGGGGGTGGGGGGGGGGGGGGGTGGGGGGGGGGGGGGGTGGGGGGGGGGGGGGGTGGGGGGGGGGGGGGGTGGGGGGGGGGGGGGGTGGGGGGGGGGGGGGGTGGGGGGGGGGGGGGGTGGGGGGGGGGGGGGGTGGGGGGGGGGGGGGGTGGGGGGGGGGGGGGGTGGGGGGGGGGGGGGGTGGGGGGGGGGGGGGGTGGGGGGGGGGGGGGGTGGGGGGGGGGGGGGGTGGGGGGGGGGGGGGGTGGGGGGGGGGGGGGGTGGGGGGGGGGGGGGGTGGGGGGGGGGGGGGGTGGGGGGGGGGGGGGGTGGGGGGGGGGGGGGGTGGGGGGGGGGGGGGGTGGGGGGGGGGGGGGGTGGGGGGGGGGGGGGGTGGGGGGGGGGGGGGGTGGGGGGGGGGGGGGGTGGGGGGGGGGGGGGGTGGGGGGGGGGGGGGGTGGGGGGGGGGGGGGGTGGGGGGGGGGGGGGGTGGGGGGGGGGGGGGGTGGGGGGGGGGGGGGGTGGGGGGGGGGGGGGGTGGGGGGGGGGGGGGGTGGGGGGGGGGGGGGGTGGGGGGGGGGGGGGGTGGGGGGGGGGGGGGGTGGGGGGGGGGGGGGGTGGGGGGGGGGGGGGGTGGGGGGGGGGGGGGGTGGGGGGGGGGGGGGGTGGGGGGGGGGGGGGGTGGGGGGGGGGGGGGGTGGGGGGGGGGGGGGGTGGGGGGGGGGGGGGGTGGGGGGGGGGGGGGGTGGGGGGGGGGGGGGGTGGGGGGGGGGGGGGGTGGGGGGGGGGGGGGGTGGGGGGGGGGGGGGGTGGGGGGGGGGGGGGGTGGGGGGGGGGGGGGGTGGGGGGGGGGGGGGGTGGGGGGGGGGGGGGGTGGGGGGGGGGGGGGGTGGGGGGGGGGGGGGGTGGGGGGGGGGGGGGGTGGGGGGGGGGGGGGGTGGGGGGGGGGGGGGGTGGGGGGGGGGGGGGGTGGGGGGGGGGGGGGGTGGGGGGGGGGGGGGGTGGGGGGGGGGGGGGGTGGGGGGGGGGGGGGGTGGGGGGGGGGGGGGGTGGGGGGGGGGGGGGGTGGGGGGGGGGGGGGGTGGGGGGGGGGGGGGGTGGGGGGGGGGGGGGGTGGGGGGGGGGGGGGGTGGGGGGGGGGGGGGGTGGGGGGGGGGGGGGGTGGGGGGGGGGGGGGGTGGGGGGGGGGGGGGGTGGGGGGGGGGGGGGGTGGGGGGGGGGGGGGGTGGGGGGGGGGGGGGGTGGGGGGGGGGGGGGGTGGGGGGGGGGGGGGGTGGGGGGGGGGGGGGGTGGGGGGGGGGGGGGGTGGGGGGGGGGGGGGGTGGGGGGGGGGGGGGGTGGGGGGGGGGGGGGGTGGGGGGGGGGGGGGGTGGGGGGGGGGGGGGGTGGGGGGGGGGGGGGGTGGGGGGGGGGGGGGGTGGGGGGGGGGGGGGGTGGGGGGGGGGGGGGGTGGGGGGGGGGGGGGGTGGGGGGGGGGGGGGGTGGGGGGGGGGGGGGGTGGGGGGGGGGGGGGGTGGGGGGGGGGGGGGGTGGGGGGGGGGGGGGGTGGGGGGGGGGGGGGGTGGGGGGGGGGGGGGGTGGGGGGGGGGGGGGGTGGGGGGGGGGGGGGGTGGGGGGGGGGGGGGGTGGGGGGGGGGGGGGGTGGGGGGGGGGGGGGGTGGGGGGGGGGGGGGGTGGGGGGGGGGGGGGGTGGGGGGGGGGGGGGGTGGGGGGGGGGGGGGGTGGGGGGGGGGGGGGGTGGGGGGGGGGGGGGGTGGGGGGGGGGGGGGGTGGGGGGGGGGGGGGGTGGGGGGGGGGGGGGGTGGGGGGGGGGGGGGGTGGGGGGGGGGGGGGGTGGGGGGGGGGGGGGGTGGGGGGGGGGGGGGGTGGGGGGGGGGGGGGGTGGGGGGGGGGGGGGGTGGGGGGGGGGGGGGGTGGGGGGGGGGGGGGGTGGGGGGGGGGGGGGGTGGGGGGGGGGGGGGGTGGGGGGGGGGGGGGGTGGGGGGGGGGGGGGGTGGGGGGGGGGGGGGGTGGGGGGGGGGGGGGGTGGGGGGGGGGGGGGGTGGGGGGGGGGGGGGGTGGGGGGGGGGGGGGGTGGGGGGGGGGGGGGGTGGGGGGGGGGGGGGGTGGGGGGGGGGGGGGGTGGGGGGGGGGGGGGGTGGGGGGGGGGGGGGGTGGGGGGGGGGGGGGGTGGGGGGGGGGGGGGGTGGGGGGGGGGGGGGGTGGGGGGGGGGGGGGGTGGGGGGGGGGGGGGGTGGGGGGGGGGGGGGGTGGGGGGGGGGGGGGGTGGGGGGGGGGGGGGGTGGGGGGGGGGGGGGGTGGGGGGGGGGGGGGGTGGGGGGGGGGGGGGGTGGGGGGGGGGGGGGGTGGGGGGGGGGGGGGGTGGGGGGGGGGGGGGGTGGGGGGGGGGGGGGGTGGGGGGGGGGGGGGGTGGGGGGGGGGGGGGGTGGGGGGGGGGGGGGGTGGGGGGGGGGGGGGGTGGGGGGGGGGGGGGGTGGGGGGGGGGGGGGGTGGGGGGGGGGGGGGGTGGGGGGGGGGGGGGGTGGGGGGGGGGGGGGGTGGGGGGGGGGGGGGGTGGGGGGGGGGGGGGGTGGGGGGGGGGGGGGGTGGGGGGGGGGGGGGGTGGGGGGGGGGGGGGGTGGGGGGGGGGGGGGGTGGGGGGGGGGGGGGGTGGGGGGGGGGGGGGGTGGGGGGGGGGGGGGGTGGGGGGGGGGGGGGGTGGGGGGGGGGGGGGGTGGGGGGGGGGGGGGGTGGGGGGGGGGGGGGGTGGGGGGGGGGGGGGGTGGGGGGGGGGGGGGGTGGGGGGGGGGGGGGGTGGGGGGGGGGGGGGGTGGGGGGGGGGGGGGGTGGGGGGGGGGGGGGGTGGGGGGGGGGGGGGGTGGGGGGGGGGGGGGGTGGGGGGGGGGGGGGGTGGGGGGGGGGGGGGGTGGGGGGGGGGGGGGGTGGGGGGGGGGGGGGGTGGGGGGGGGGGGGGGTGGGGGGGGGGGGGGGTGGGGGGGGGGGGGGGTGGGGGGGGGGGGGGGTGGGGGGGGGGGGGGGTGGGGGGGGGGGGGGGTGGGGGGGGGGGGGGGTGGGGGGGGGGGGGGGTGGGGGGGGGGGGGGGTGGGGGGGGGGGGGGGTGGGGGGGGGGGGGGGTGGGGGGGGGGGGGGGTGGGGGGGGGGGGGGGTGGGGGGGGGGGGGGGTGGGGGGGGGGGGGGGTGGGGGGGGGGGGGGGTGGGGGGGGGGGGGGGTGGGGGGGGGGGGGGGTGGGGGGGGGGGGGGGTGGGGGGGGGGGGGGGTGGGGGGGGGGGGGGGTGGGGGGGGGGGGGGGTGGGGGGGGGGGGGGGTGGATCCAATTGGCCATGCTGGCAGGGGCTGATGGGAATTGTAGTCCATGAACATCTGGAGAGCCGCAGGTTGCCGACACCTGTATTAGCTGATCCACCATATTGGGCTTCGCCATCTTTATACAACCTTCGGCCTAGTCAACTGTAAGGAAACCCACAGGGAAGAGATGCTCATTGAGTCTAGGGCACACATTTCCAATCTGACCTACAGGAACTACAGAAGCACACTGAAGTTCATAGTTACATTACCATGGAAGCAGAGCCAGGAGTTAAACCATCAAAGAGTCTGCGTCTTGAAAACAATAACAAAAATGTAATATTGGAGTACCAAGTTTCAAGAGGCTGCCATGGGAATAGCCCTTCATCGCCTACTAGGAAACTCTTGCAGAGAGGACACTATCGGCTTAAAGCCAAGAGTCAACCTGTGTAGCAATGTAACACTCCCCAGTGTCTTATTAGCAACTGAGGAGGTATCCCCTTTGGAGACCATCTTATCTGCCTGCTGAGAGAATCCAATGGATACTAGGAAGTGAAGTTAGGAATTGAGAGCACAGTCCAAGAGAAATCCTCTGTGGAGTCTCTTCCACCAAGAAAGGGGACCAAGAAACTGGAAAACGATGGTGGTTGGTATGCGAGGATTTGTATACGAATCCCTTTAACTAAAAGGTCACTTGCAAAGTACCTCTTAAGCCAAGAGATTCCTACAAGCGAGGTGCTAGGACATGTAAGCTGAAGTGTGGCATATAAGAAGAATTAAAAGGCACCTGCATTTCCACGACAGCCGCAGCTATTACTTCATAGGAAGCCAGAAATATTTTTTCCCCCACACCTGATCATGAGACATGAAATTTGGAATACAGTCAATTTTAGAATGTTTCAAATGACAGCTCCAAGAAATCCAACTGATTCTGTCGGAGTGATTTGATCGATGCTCTTTGTCACATGGATAATGGCAATAAATGAAGAATGATTAGCCCGATCTTAAACAGGGAGACTTTTGCGCCAGCGCCCCTTGACCCTACAGGACCATGCTAACATCTGATTCCACTAACACCTCTTCCTCTTCCATTCTGGGGCCTCCAATGACTCTCCACAACCATCAAATGAACCTCAAAGCCCTGGAGGATCTTCACAAGGACTTCCATCAACAGTGGCATTCCAGATGACATTCAAGTTCTAAAGAATGGTCCTTGCATAAAATGCACTCTGTTGTGCTGATGATGCAGCTGATGGTCTTCATCACCTTCCAAACTTTAGTCACGCTCTAGGTTTCTTCTGACATCTCGAGAAGACACCAAGTCAAATGTCCACCAAAACCAAAGTTACCGGAAACAGGGCTCCAGGAAACTTCTTCCCGAGAAAGAACTGCCTCAATCCACAGCATATCACTGCTCCTTTATAATGAAAGGGGAAGATTCCACTGATTCCACCACAGAAGCGCTACCAGTGCAGAGGTTCTACCCCAGTTGCGTCAACTAGTTTTTCCTAGGTGCAGCAGTGGCGTAGGAGGTTAAGAGCTCATGTATCTAATCTGGAGGAACCGGGTTTGATTCCCTGCTCTGCCGCTTGAGCTGTGGAGGCTTATCTGGGGAATTCAGATTAGCCTGTGCACTCCCACACACACCAGCTGGGTGACCTTGGGCTAATCACAGCTTCTTGGAGCTCTCTCAGCCCCACCCACCTCACAGGGTGTTTGTTGTGAGAGGGGAAGGGCAAGGAGATTGTAAGCCCCTTTGAGTCTCCTGCAGGAGAGAAAGGGGGGATATAAATCCAAAGTCGTCGTCCTCCTCGTCCTCGTCCTCGTCCTCGTCCTCGTCCTCGTCCTCGTCCTCCCTCCTCCCTCCCTCCTCCTCCTCCTCCTCTTCTTCTTCTTCTTCTTCTTCTTCAATTTAACCTTCTTCTTCTTCTTCTTCTTCTTCTTCTTCTTCTTCTTCTTCTTCTTCTTCTTCAACTTCTTCATCCGTACGCCAAGAATCTATACATAGCCATGTTCCTTGAAGGCGCAAACAGTAGAACGTGGAATCAGGAATACACTTTTCAGGTGTGTTTTTAATTCTATAAGGGCAACTGTTGAATGTGCTGAAAGACTGCCAGAAAAATCTCATCCTTGAGAGGGAAGAAGGTGGAACTGACATCAAAGGAATCAATATGCAATATGGTTTACTGCTCAGCCCTGGGTCTAAAGCTGACATATCGGCTCTAGTGGCCAATCTTTGTCAGGAGATCACACAAGAACATTTCCCGATGCCTGATTCAGCATTAACCATGGAGTTGTCCAATTCATGGAGTCAGATATTTAAGATGAAGACTACATTTATTCTCATCAGCAACCCTGCCAGAATGGCCAATGCTGGCAGGGGCTGATGGGAACTGTAGTCCATGAACATCTGGGGCGCCAGAGTTGGACACCCCTGAATTAGACCCTCAGTGGCATTTGATCACAGTATTCCACTGGATTATCTTCAGGAATTGGCAAAGGTGAATGAAGCGGAAGGAATCTTGTATTAGACATGCCTTTGAGTAAACCCAGAATTTGGATTTTTATATTGGATTTTTTCCCCTCACCTTTCCAGGATTTATTATTCTATCTTATTTTCACTGCTGTTTATCATCACATGGCTGGGAGACGCTGGTCCAAGATTAGCCTAGGAATGCAAATTTATCGACGACTCCTAATTTTGTTTTTCACTTACATTGATACAGGGAACAGCAGCCGCTTCCCATAACCAGTAGACGGAAGCGGCGGTAGAATGGATAGAGATAAACAAATGGAGACTGGATACGGACAAGATTAAAAACAGGGTCCTACCCTCCAAAAGGGCAAAAGTTAGACCAGGAGTTTGGATTTCTGGTCTAAAATCCAGGCGTAGTAGCTAAGAGCAGGGGCTAAGAGCAGGTGCACTCTGATCTGGAGGAACCGGGTTTGATTCCCAGCTCTGACACTTGAGTTGTGGAGGCTTATCTGGGGAATTCAGATTAGCCTGTACACTCCCGTACACTCCCACACACGCCAGCTGGGTGACCTTGGGCTAGTCACAGCTTCTCGGAGCTCTCTCAGCCGCACCTACCTCACAGGGTGTTTGTTGTGAGGGGGGAAGGGCAAGGAGATTGTAAGCCCCTTTGAGTCTCCTTAAGGAGAGAAAGGGGGGATAGAAATCCAAACTCTTCTTCTTCTTCTCTCAGGCAGACTGTTGCTAAAAGAGCACTCTACCAAATGTACCTGGTACAACTGTTGTTGCCACTGCCTGGGAAGACAGGATCTGGTTATCCATGCCTCAGTTTGTACTCAGTTTGCAAGACAAAGAGTTGGTCCATCAGGTTCCCACAGTTGAGAGCAGCAACAATTTGAGTCATCCTGCTGGTCACCCTAGTTTCTGCTCTCCTTGCCTTAGTATTCGCCTTTTTCTGCCATGGATACTTACACACCACACTGAACTTCACTGTAAGACATTTCATTGTTTTACTGATTTTGTGGATTGATTGATTGATTGATTGATTGATTGATTGATTGATTGATTGATTGATTGATTGATTGATTGATTGATTGATTGATTGATTGATTGATTGATTGATTGGACTTCTCACCGTCCTCCACCGGGAGGCTCAGGGTGGTCTCCAACATTTTATAAAACCATAGAAAAACCATAATACTTTAAAACAATCCTATAAAATCATATACATTTACAATACAGATGGCATAAAACTCCCAGAATCAGTTTAACTTGCATCTCCACCTCTAATATCCAATTTAGGCGGGACCCCAGCAGAAAAAAATCAGGGGGCCGGAAAAAAATTTGGAAAGAAAGAAAGAAAGAAAGAAAGAAAGAAAGAAAGAAAGAAAGAAAGAAAGAAAGAAAGAAAGAAAGAAAGAAAGAAAGAAAGAAAGAAAGAAAGAAAGAAAGAAAGAAAGAAAGAAAGAAAGAAAGAAAGAAAGAAAGAAAGAAAGAAAGAAAGAAAGGGTGAAGGGGAAGGAGGAGGAGGAAAGGCAGATGCTGTGAGCCTGCTTCGGCAAGGACAACGGGTTCTAAGTTCAATTAATAATGATATTATTATTCCAGGACAGTCCTGGAAAAGCATTTGGGGACTGCAGCTAATACAGTGCATGATCTTACAATTGAGAATAACCTGCTGGTCTTACAATAGGAATAAGCCACTCATGTTATGACAGCCAGTGAGATGCAGTAGTTAAGAATACCAGTCTGGTATTTGAACTACCGTGTTTCCCCAAATATAAGACAGTGTCTTATATTAATTTTTGCTCCCAAAGATGCGCTATGTCTTATTTTCAGGGGATGTCTTATATTTCTGTATTCTGTTTGTCAGGCATGCTTCCAAACAAAAACTTTGCTACGTCTTACTTTTGGGGGATACCTTATATTTTGCACTTCAGAAAAACCTCTACTACGTCTTATTTTCCGGGGATGTCTTATATTCGGGGAAACAGGGTAGAATCTGGTTGAAATCCCTACTCTACTCCGAAGCTTACTGGGCAACTTGGGACAGTCGCTCTCTCTCAGCTGCCTAGCGTACCTCGCAAGATTACTGTGACAATATCGTGTAGGGAAAACCATGCTTGCCCCATTAACTTCCTGGCAGAAAGGACGAATAAAAATAAAATGACAAAATGTTGAATATGGAGCAACCAACACCTCTAATTGTGTAGCCTCCTCTCCTCATGGTCTCTTAAACTGTAGTTCTTCCCATTTCATCATCCTTGTTCCAGTAGCGCTCCCCTTCAAACCCAAATTACGACAACACCAGGGGACATCAAACTTCTGCCAAGAAACCCCCCAAACGTATTTCCCTGGATCTCAATGGTCCACTTTGCCAGACCTTGCAAGTTAAGAGGACTAGATATGTTTTCTGAATGCAGTGGATTTCCACAAGGCATGCCAGTGGTCGTGTGCTCCAATGCCGAAAAGGCACTGTGGACAGATGTTGCTCAGGAACGCTCACAACATCTGTTTCCTAGGAGAAGCCCCATTGATTTATTTACCTCCCCAAAAAAACTTGCAATGGAGCACAAGAAGTCAGAAAGAACAGCGCACACTATCCAAAGGAAGAAACTAACTTCAGTGTTTAAAAATTCACATAACACTCCACCTCACAGGTGTCAAACTCACGGGCCCCCAGATGTTATGGAATACAGTTCCCATCATCCCCTGCCAGCATGATGCTGGCAGGGGATGATGGGAACTGTAGTCCATAACATGTGGAGGGCAGCGAGTTTGACACCTATGCGTTCACCTGATCAATTCTGCCATTCCTTAAAAAGTCCTTACCCAACGGAGACTGAGCAAACCCTCCAATCTATTCCTACTCTGCTCTCATGGTCTTTCCCATCTCTGCTGCCTATCTGCACCCCCAAACCCATCCAGACCCCAACCATTTAATCTGATTCTGCACACACAGACTCCCCACAGCCCCCATCAAGGGATCCAACCGAGCCCCTCCAGCTTTCTCACGTCCCAGGTATGCCTACAGCATTTCACATTTCCGCCTACTTCTGTTGCACCAATCCCTCCTGAAAGTTTCCATACATCCCAGCTACGCCAAAGCCAATTTTCATTCAAGAAACAATCCTTTCATAATGTCTGTTTGATACAAGTGTCCGATAGCACAGTCGCGCTTTTCTAGACGTTTATGCCAGGTGCTTTCTTGGAGCCATTTGCAAAAACTTGCATTTCCCCAACCATTCCAAGAGAAACCTTGTCTGCTTTTCTCCACCCCCATTCCAGTTATAACCCCAAACTCCCCAAGTCACAGTTATTGGTTGACTCTTTCACTCCAGCCAGGGGTGGCCAACCTATGGTGCTCCAGATGTTCATAGACTACAATTCCCATCAGCCTCTGCCAGCATGGCCAATTGGCTGGCAGGGGCTGATGGGAATTGCAGTCCACGAACATCTGGAGTGCCATAGGTTGGCCACCACTGCAGACTATTCCACTGAGCAGACATCCAAAGACCTGCCTGTACCCTCTTGCCTCCAAACACTGCCTCCAAGATGCCAATGGTGTCATGCCCATCACCTGAGCCCCAACACACAAACCCCCAGAATCCTCAGTCGTACCATCTTCCCCAGCAGATTCCTTGCGGATCCACCCTAAAAGTTCCAGTTGGTGTCACAACCCGCATCCCCTGCCCCTACACCCCATAACCTTTGGTGCACCCCACCCCAGTAATGGATGAGCCCTCTTGATAAGTCACTGCGGCTGGAAAGTTCCCCGAACTCCAGATGCTTCATGTCCATCAGCAGCATCTCCCAAGTCATGGATGGTCTCCCAAGACAAGCCCCCCAAAAGTCATGTAGGATACATCAAACCCCCCCCCCCGCCGCCCCGAGCTCCCCAAACTCTAGATGTTTCATGCCTACCAGGAACATCCCCCTGCTAAGACACCCCCCATAATACCTTAGAAGCCATCCTCCTCATTCCTGCACCCCCAAACTCCTTGCAGCCCCCCAGCTCTACCTGCTTCCTGCCCATCAGGTTCAGCAACACTACCTATGACCCCCCCCATCCCAAAAGTCCCAGGGCGCCCTCCCCCCCCACACACACACACAAAAGTCCCCGCCGTCCTTTCCCCCTCCTGCCCCCCCCCAAAGCTCCCGCCCCCAAGTCCCGCAGCTTCACACCCATCCTCACCTGCCCTCCCAAGTCCCACACCTGAGCAAAGCCCCTCCACCTGTGGCTAGCGCCCTCGACAGCCCCCTCCCCTGTGTTTCCTAAGACCCCCTCCCAAAAAAAAACACTTGCCGCCAGACCTCCCACACTCTCCCCATGGGGGAGGGGGGGCAGAGAGACCGACACCCCCCCCCCTCCCCACACTCTTGGGTCCCTCATCCACACACTCACCTCCGCCATAGCCGAGAGTACGAAAGGCGGCGGGGGGGGGGGGGAGAGCCCCGGATGTGGAGCCGCCCGCGGATTGGCTGCCACGCACGGGCGCTGGAGGGGGAGGGGAGAGGGGGGTTGGGGGGCGGCTGAGGCGCGATGGGGGGCAGGGAGGAGAGAGGGGGACGCAGGGGCGAAGGGGGAGGCACTGAGACGGGAGGGGTGGGAGGAGCTTGGTGGGCCCCTTGAGGGGGGGGAGGGGAAATGGCTGAGGAAATATGAGGGGGGGGGGTCTGGGGCGAGTGGGAGAGATGGGAAGGGGAAGAGCTGAGGGGAGAGTTTGGCGGGGGGGTCAAGAAGTGGGGGAAATGGAGGAGAAAGGGGTTGGGAGGGAGCGAGGGGGCAGAGCTGAGGTAAAAGATGGGGGTAAGGAGAGAGGGAATGGGGCAGGCAGGCTGAAGAAGGGGAGAAATGGAAAGTATGGGGGGGGGTTGGGGGGGAAAACTGAGGTGAAATGGATTGGGAAGGAGAGCATGAGGGGTCGGGAGCAAGCAGAGGTCGAGAGGTGGGGGCTCCAGTGCCAAGGAGGGGAAGTTGAGGTAAAATGCGGGGTGGGGATTGAAGGGTGGAAGTTGAAGTTGTGGAGCCGAGGGAGTCGGGCCAGGGGAATTGTGCCAATGGAGAGATAGGGGATGTGGGTGGATGGCCAAACTGAGACAGAACTGGACAGGTGAGGAAAGGATGAGATGGGATGAGGGGTATATAACAGGTGACCCAAAAAGCAAAGAGAAAGGTGGAATAGGATGGAGAGGGGAGCTGGATTTCTTGTTTTGCCAACCCAGCAGCCTGCGTGAAGTTTCTGAACTGGATGAGTCCTGCAGGGCAGGGTGCAAATGTCAAATGGATGAATCACCCCATAATTTCCTTGCAGCTTCTTCCGAAGTATCTCGGGTTGGCTGATGTCCAAGATGGCACGGCCTATTTCATAAGCCAAGAAGACTATGCAGGCCTACTGGAAGGCGCTCTAAAACCCTTCTGACAGGTGCCCCGCCTTCCAATTCAAGATGCACAGATGTAGGACACCAGTTTATGGGTGAGATAATGGCACATGACCCATGCTCAGAGGCACTTCATCTCTTCAGAAAATCTGGAGGAGCAGAAGGAAGAAATATTCCATCTGTGTGGGATATCACATTCAGCCCTGGGCTCCCCAATCCAGAAAGGATGTTGACTTTCAGATCTGGTTCAGACCTGCCTATTCATCAATCAACAATTTCAAAAATTGATCGGTGACTTCCATTGAGACTGACGTATTGCTGACCAAATGTCACAGACAGCAATCATATTGCTTTGCATCATTCATATCACTCAAATACATAACTTTTTTTGCAAAATCCATCCTTTATTAACATAATAAGTTTTTCATACAATTACAATATAATAAAGTAACACATATTACATGATGATACCACTATCCAACGTTGCTAATAAGAAAAATGCCAATTAAAACATTATATTAAACTGTTTCCAGTTACCTTCACCATCTTTCTTCAATCTTATATATAATTATCTATTAATAACATATTTATAACTATTTATAACATTATGCAACCAACTACAATGTTATCATTCTTGTAATCTTGTAAGATATAATCTACTCATTCTTTCCACTCTAATTTGTATTCCATATCAGACTTACATGAAATGTAACTGTCAGTTTAGTCAATCTTATAGACTCCATGACTTTAAATTGCTATTCTTGCACCATTGGAATCTTTGAAGTTTTCCAATTTTTGACCCAAATTATTCTTGCAGCAGTAGCAGGTCAGCATGTCTTTCTTTGCATCTAAAATTCCTAGCAAGTAAATTTCAGGTTTCATCTCCATCCTACCAAATTGAAATTTTTGATATTTCTTTATGGATCTGTTGCCAAAAAAGCCCTCTAGCCTTCCTGCATGTCTACCAAATAGAGTTCCTAATTCTTCTCCGTATTTACAACACCGGTCAGAACTTTTTTTATCTTAGCCAGTTTGTGAGGTGTTATGTACCAGCAAAAGAAAAATCTTATAATAGTTTTCTTTAATATAGTAACTCTTACCAAAACTTAAATCTTTGGTCCAAACTTTTTTTCCAGGACTCTATCATAATATTATGCCCCACATTTCTAGCTCAACCCATCATATAATCCTTTACATTCTCCTCCATAACTAAAACTGGGCAAGCTTCGTACATCTTTTTATCAGATGTAAATCCATCTTCAATAATTGATTCTCTAATACATCTGAGTTTGTTACCATCTTGACAGATTTGTTATCTGTATCAAAACATTCTTGAGCTGCCAGTCACAATTTCTCCATACTATGTTTATCTCCTGTGACCTTAGTCTGTATTCTAATTGTCCACTTCTTGTTTTCCATCTATATCTGAATATCTTATCCACCTAAGTATCGACCATTCAGTGCTTCATTTGGTGAAACCCAAAGCAACCCAAAGCAGTGAATGGGGGTAAAGTCTCTGTTTATATTTCTTCCAGATTCTTAACAGAGCAAACCTAACAGGATGATGGAGAAATTGCTTGTTAGCTTTATCCTTATCATACCAGAGATAGGTGGGCCAACTGAATCTAAGGCTCACACCTTCCAGCACCTTCCAGCACCTTCTAAGGCTCACACCTTCCAGCACCTTCTGGTGTTCTTCAATATAAACTACTCTGAAAGCCAAACTGAACATGTAGCCTCAAAAGACAATTTAAGATTCGGTAGCATCAAGCCCCGTCTGTTCTTTGCATCACACAATATTTTATATTTTACCCTGGGCACCCGCCCCATACAAATTTCGTTAAATCTTTTTGCCAGCTTTTAAACAGCATATTGGAGTTAATGATTGGGATATACTGGGGAAAAAATTCTTAGCGGGATATTCATCTTTATTACAGAGATTTTCCCCATCAATGATAGTTTTAATATCTGCCAGCTTTTTAAATCATTCTTCACATCCATAATTTTTCATAATTATTCTAAAAAGTGTCAAATTAGTTGTCGATATTATAATTCCTAAATATTTAACCCTTGTAATCTGACAGCTCATCAGTTTCATTAATTGCTGGGGGGTTGTTTGGGGAGGCATCCATATTTTTCACTAATATTTTGGATTTTTTTTTCTATTCATATTCAAGCCTGAAACTTCCCCAAAACTCAAAATTTTCTTTTACATATGCAATAGAATTAATTCGGCCTTCCGAAATCAAAACTAGATCACCATCATGATCTAGTTTTCGATACAATCAGTTCACAAGATTCAACTGCATCATGAAATGACAACAGAACTGCAAAAATACCAAAATAACTAGGAATGAGAACTCCTAAAAGAACTGGAGAATGAAAATAGTTTTCACAACTTTCAGGCATCCTAGACAGAAGTTGGAGAATAATTGCTTGAGATACACATTTTGGGTCAGCTAGATAGACTTCTTAAAGAGGCTTAGATTTCAGGATGGAGCAGCTGCTTTGGAAACAGGTTCCAGACACAACTTTTAGTTCATCTTTAGTCCATGGCTAAAAGAGAAAAGTGCCTGTAGAGACCTAAGTGGAGCAGCAGTGGCGTAGGAGGTTAAGAGCTCGTGTATCTAATCTGGAGGAACCGGGTTTGATTCCCAGCTCTGACGCCTGAGCTGTGGAGGCTGATCTGGGGAATTCAGATTAGCCTGTACACTTCCACACATGCCAGCTGGGTGACCTTGGGCTAGTCACAGCTTCTCGGAGCTCTCTCAGCCCCACCTACCTCACAGGGTGTTTGTTGTGAGCGGGGAAGGGCAAGGGGATTGTAAGCCCCTTTGAGTCTCCTCCAGGAGAGAAAGGGGGGATATAAATACAAACTCTTCTTCTTCTTCTTTATGCAGACCTTGATTAGGGAGCGCTAAGCAGGGCTGACGAAAGTGACTATGGGAATGTGAATTGTGAGGAAGGATGGTGGACTAGGAGCTGGTGAGGGAAAGATGCTCCTATAGAACCTGCAGCTGGTATTCTTTAACTTGGCCCACTCTCCTTCCATCCTGAAATGCATTGTGATCTGAGGTGATGCATTCTCAATCTTCCAGTCAGAGGCCCATGGGAAAGTAATGATAACATCTGTTCGGATGGATCTAATGGTTCCACCCAACCACCAGAAGATCTATGATTAAGCAGCTCAACCCACCAATAAAACCTCACACCTAGTTTGAGGGGTGCAGAAATTCTTTAATGGCCTAAATTGGCTGAGAAACAACCACATTGTTTATGCCACCTTGCCTTTTACAGGACGGCTGATTTCAAGAATGCGAGGACTAGGAACATATTGGAGAGCTGCCTCGGAAATCTTGTATGGATCACGGATATCCAAGATGTAGATCCGGGGTTTGGAGAGTTCGTCATACTTTGCAGGCCTGAAAACACGACCATGGGCTGTTTTTTTGGGTTCATCTGCAGCAAGTCAAAACAGAATAACAGGCTGAAGATAAGTGTAGTTGTGCCCGCGGAGTCAGCATAAGAACGAGACGAGATGCGGAGATAACATCTGGTGGAGAACACCAGCAGAGGGATCGCGGGGGTCCGTGGTCCTGGCGAATCTACCGCCGATGCATGAAGTGCCTGGCACCTTTTATTAGGGTTATCGTGGGGGCGTGTAGAAGGGCGGACCGGGGGAAACCGGGAGAGCGGGAGAGCGGGAGACTGAGAGATCATCATGTGATGCATGATCTCACCTGGCTGTTACATGCGGAAGGAAGCATCGGCGTCTGGGTCTAATCCTCACCTGGGGGCAAGGGCCCATTGTCCCTTTGTCTAGGACACCTGGTGGTTGTGAGCCAGGTAGTTCATGACCTGTGACTCATCAGGGGGTGAGGGGCGGGGGAGCGGTGCGACCAGAAGATCGTAGGAGCGCCGGCATTCCAGCGCTCTACTTACGGTGCTGCTGGGTCAGCGGCTCATCCCTACAATAAGAATGTAAGAAAGAGCCTGCTGGATCCTAGTCCAGCACTCTGCTACTCGCAGTGGCCCACCAGATGTCTTTGGGAGCTCACATGCAGGATGTGAAAGCAATGGCCTTCTGCTGCTGCTGCTGCTACTCCCGAGCACCTGGTCTGCTAAGGCATTTGCAATCTCAGATCAAGCAGGATCAAGATTGGTAGCCATAGATCGACTTCTCCTCCATAAATCTGTCCAAGCCCCTTTTAAAGCTACCCAAGTTAGTGGCCATCACCAGCTCCTGTGGCAGCATATTCCAAACACCAATCACACGTTGCATGAAGAAATGTTTCCTTTTATAAGTCCTAATCCACCACCCCCCCCCCCCCACAGCATTTTCAATGCATGTCCCCTGGTTCTAGTATTGTGAGAAAGAGAGAAAAACTTCTCTCTGTCGACATTTCCTACCCCATGCATAATTTTATAGACTTCAATCATATCCCCCCTCAGATGTCTCCTCTCCAAACTAAAGAGTCCCAAACGCTGCAGCCTTTCCTCATAAGGAAGGTGCTCCAGTCCCTCAATCATCCACGTTGCCCTTCTCTGCACTTTTTCTATCTATTTCTATTTTCTAAGATCACAAAAAGGTTTCTTTCTCGAAGGTGCAAAGAGGCTGAAACAAAACCAATCAGTTTTCAGGAGGACTGATGTCTCACAGAGTACAGAACCTGGCTTGTCTCTACTGAATCAGATATCAGGATGCCTCAGATGTTGAAGGGAAAAAAAACACACCCCGGCTTGGACTCCAGGGTTTATGCTCCATTCCCCAGTGGTTTGGCAGGGAAATAGCAACTCATAGCAACCCTGTGCAACTATGGATGGATAAAAGGGAAGCAAAGTGTTTGCCTCCTGCCTATCAGCAGTGGCATAGGGCCCAGGAGGCTGGATGGGACGCGACGCCCCGGGCTCACACCAGTGCAGGGATGTTCCGGGGCGTGGCGGGCATTGTCGTGGTGGGGGCGCAGGGTGAACACATGCCCCGGATGCAGTTTCCCCTCACTCTGCCCCCGTCTATCAGGCCTGGCTTGCTGGGCTTGGCACCAGTACTTATTGTGTGTGTGTAGGGGGGGACCTCAGTTAATTTCAAAGCTTCAACTAATTTCCACTGATATAAGGCATTTCAACCCTCAAAAAACTTTCCGTAGCACATATCTCCAAAGCAGCCTGTGGTGGGGCAGGGAGATGAGTTAGAACATAAGAAGTTCATAAGAAGACTCATAAGAAGACTCATGAGTTAGAACATAATAAGAACATAAGAAGAACATAAGAACATAAGAAGAAAATAAGAACAAGCCAGCTGGATCAGACCAGAGTCCATCTAGTCCAGCTCTCTGCTACTCGCAGTGGCCCACCAGGTGCCTTTGGGAGCTCACATGCAAGATGTGAAAGCAATGGCCAATAAGAGTTGACTTATGGTGATGGAAGGCAGTCCAGGCTTGACTGTGGCTGGGGAGGAGGTGGCTGGACTGGGCGCTCTTTTCCATCTGAGAGGGATAGCCTGCCAGTCCTCTGATGTGCTAACACCTCTTGATAGGAGGGTACAGGCAGTGGCGTACCTAGGCAAACTGGCGCCTTGAGTTTGATGCTCCCCCCAGGGGCAGAGCAGCCTGGCCAAGGCACTCACCCTTCCCGGACGGCCCCAGCAGCCCAAGTTCACCGGAGGCAGAGCTCCCCGTCCACCTGCTCTGCCTTTGGTGGCTTGTGGGCCACTGAACAGAGTGGGCGAGGCTTAGCCAGAGTGGGCGGGGTTTAGAAATCAGGCGCCCCCACGCGACTAAAAATTTCTGCGCCTTGGGCAACTGCCCATTTTGCCCAATGGGCGGTACACCACTGGGTACAGGTTTGGTAAGTTTGAGCCCCAAGGTTTGGCACCCAGGTTGCCTGAAGGCCAGGAAGCACACATGAGGTAGAGTCTGAAAAGGGAAGCTGTTCCTTTGTTTGGGGAGAAGACTTGGGAGCTTCTCTTGGATCGGTGGTTGAGTGTGTTTGTGTGTTTTATCGTGAAGGATGACAGAGGGGGAATGATGCTGAAGTGGATTGCAGGTGCACCAGAGGCCAAATATCAGATGTAATGTGGATTGTAAGTACTTTAGTTAGCAATTGTCTTTTTGTTTATTCTATTTAGTGCACCTCGATGCTGCCCTTTTGTTGTATCCTGCATCTGTGCCTTGTAAAAATAGTTTGCTTAGCTTGAGTCTTCACAAGTCCTTATCCGCCTTTGCTATACTACTGAGCACCACCCCGTGTGGAGAAGGCCTTGGGCAATCCACGAGAGAGGGAGAGAGAGTTAGCTTTTTTCTTAAGACAGTGGCAGCAACAGAAAAGGGGGGCAAAACAGTAGCTAGTCTGGCCCCACAACATGACAGAGACCATGTAATGGTGGCAGAGTGGGATATACTGTGCTGTGAAGTCGGCCCGCGAGGGTCACAAGGAAGAGGCGAGACGCAGCAATATCATCCGGTGGAGAGAGCCAAAGGCAGGAAGCATGATCCGTGGATCTGGCAACTCTGCCGTGGTTTGGTCCTTGGCACCTTTTATTAGGGTTTGCCGAGAGGCAGGGCGGGAGGCGGGAGAGCGAGAGAATATTGTACAGTACTTGACTCATGGGGCTGCGTACGTGAGAGAGGAAACGTTCCTGTCCGGGCCTAATCCATACCTGGGGGTATGCACCCCTTTGTCCGGGACATCTTGTGACAGTGAGTCAGGCATCTCATGACCTATGACTCATGGGGGTCTTGTGACAGGTGAGCGTGTGCGCCCAGAAGGGCACAGATGGCACAGGCATTCCTGCGCTCTTTCTGAGGCTCTGCTGGGTTTGCGGGGCTCACCCCTACATCACTGGATTAAGGAGCCTTGCATGAATTGGAGACTGCTGTGCCCTCTACATTGCAGACTGTAGCCATATAAGGCATGTTGCAGATGAGAACTTGAGAGCGAGACGGAACAGCTTGCCAAAAGCCACTCAACCAAGCTTATGGTCGAGATGAGATTCGAACCTGGATCTTTCAAAACGAGCCTGGAGACAGAGGGTTCTATCATCCTGCTGCTAATAAGACTTTCTCCACTAAGACTTCCTCCAGAGGTAATGGCGGAGGGTGCTACAGTTAGCTTGACAGGGGTGGCAGGGTGCACTTTTAAAGGCGGTCAAGGAAAGTATGATAGGCATTGTTTTCTGTGGATTACACTTTGATTTCTTTTGTCCCAGTGTCATCTCTGATCAAGCAAGTTTTGCAGGTCTTTTGGGGCTTAACAATAAACAAGAGGTAGGGAGATGAAAATACCACGCCATGAAAGGCTTTGCATTTTTAGCATGATTTGTGAAGAGTCCGTTCATCATATCCTGCACCATTGTCCTTCACATAATGCAGCTAGGAGGAAGTTCCTGGCTCCTTTGTTGATTGACAACAGCATTCTCACAGACCAACAGAAAACCCTCTGCCCTCTGGACGATGGCTAAAGAGAAGTCTCAGAGTTGACTGCCAGGTTCCTCTGTATTGGAATTGCAAAGCACTCTTAACGTAATTTTTGAAACATTTTATTCAGTTTTTAAAGCATCATTTTAGAGCAGGGGTCAGCAACCTTTACCACCCAAAGAGCCATTTGGACCCGTTTTCCACGGCCCTGAAGATCTACCAAGCCGGAGAGGTGGCTCTGCACGGAGCCACCTCCAGTTTGTCCCCTTCACTCACCTTTCCTGGAGGGACATGCCCATGCTACCCTCCGACCTCCAGGCCATGCGGAGCCGCAGTATAAGGCTGAAAGAATGCGGCTCCAGAGCCGCAGGTTGCAGACCCCTGTTTTAGAGGGTTTTTCTAAAATATAGATCCCTATCTTGTTATGTATTTTAAAAATAAATTTGTATTTTTTAAAAGCATGTATTATTGTTGCTGTCTGAATTCCATTAAAGGTTTCAGTTCAGTTCATCTCTGATCAAGCAAGTTTTACAGGCCTTTTAGGGCTTAACAATAAACAAGAGGTCAGTGGTCAAATCTCCAGCCATCTTTCTGGCTGGGAATTGTGGTTGTCCCCTCCCTATCCTTTCCTGCATGGAATTTTTCCCCATCCTTTACCAGGCAACTAATTTGCCTTATTATTTTTTTCTGTTGGAAGTAATAAATGCTGAGTGACAGGGTTGGGTGGAGATTTTTGCAAATGCCCTAAGTGGTAACTGCTGTTGTACTGCTGTGGCAAGTGTTCCCCCACCCCACTGAAATTGAAGACACTGAGGCCCTTTCCGCACGGGCCAAAAAAGGCGGCCTGGGAACGGCAAAAACGCCTTTAAAGGGTTGTTTTTGAGGGGAAACAGCTGTCTTCCGGTACTGGTCACGCGAACAGCACTGCCGGAAACACAGCCTGTTTCCCCTTCCCTCTCCCCACTTTACCTTGTCGCTGCTCGTCACCCTTGCTGGCCTCCTAAGTCCCTCCCTGCGCTGTCCTCCGGCCTTGGGAGGAAGAGAGCGGCTTACGATGCAAGGGAGAGGGGAAGAAGCAGCCTCAGCCTCTCCTGCGGCGGCCTCTGCTGGGGCCGCTCGCACGCTTGCGTGCGAACGGCCTCCACCCCCACGCTGGCAGAATTCTTGCCGGCGTGGGGGCGCATAGAGGCCCATGCGGAAAGGGCCTGAGAGACCTGAGCGGAAGCACATCTCTTTGCAGCAGTGGCGTAGGAGGTTAAGAGCTCGTGTATCTAATCTAGAGGAACCGGGTTTGATTCCCAGCTCTGCCGCCTGAGCTGTGGAGGCTTATCTGGGGAATTCAGATTAGCATGTGCACTCCCACATACGCCAGCTGGGTGACCTTGGGCTAGTCACAGCTTCTCGGAGCTCTCACAGCCCTGCCCACCTCACAGGGTGTTTGTTGTGAGGGGGGGAGGGCAAGTTGATTGTAAGCCCCTTTGAGTCTCCTGCAGGAGTGAAAGGGGGGGATATAAATCCAAACTCCTCTTCCTCCTCCTCCTCCTCCTCCTCCTCCTCCTCCTCCTCTTCTTCTTCTTCTTCTTCTTCTTCTTCTTCTTCTTCTTCTTCTTCTTCTTCTTCTTCTTCTTCTTCTTCTTCTTCTTCTTCTTCTTCTTCTTCTTCTTCTTCTTCTTCTTCTTCTTCTTCTTCTTCTTCTTCTTCTTCTTCTTATCTCATCTAGCTAAGCCTCGTTACTGCAGGACAAAAAGCTATGAAGCCCAAACACGCTACGGACAACGGTGACTTTGCCGGGCAACTTTGGCTCTCAAAAAAAAAAAAAATTACTTTTGCACACCTAACTGTTTGGCAGAGAGGCTGATACAGATGTTGAGGCATCGAGACAGCATGACAGGCGTTTTATTCTTCCTCGACCTGGCAAACAGCGCAGAGATGTGCTTTGCTACAGAAGCTGACGTGCAAATAAACCATGGCTGCTTGGAAAGTTAAGAGTGGATGCATCTCTGAACCAGAAGGAAATGGCTTTGAAGTTAGCACCTGCAATTTGATTGTTGGCAGCTTAATCTCTCGGGGGCACCAGCAGTCACTCCCACCACACTAAGAGGTGGGAAGGGAATCTTGGATGCCGGAGGGACACATCTTGCCAAGGCACACAGGCACCTGTGTTTGTACAGCATATTCCCATGTTTCCCATCCTCTAAAAATGGGGGGGGGGGGAAGGATTCATTATTTAGTGAGCAGCCCCACCCAACACCCCCAGAGGAGTGACTGCTAGAGAAGCAGGAAGAGCAAGCTGACATCGTTGTTCGCGAGAAGGGCGGAAGCACATCACTTACTGGATGGAATCGCTGGCAGTTCCTTTGGTTTGGCTAGAAGAACTATCCGCTCAGAGGGAATGGCAGCCATTGCTCCTTTACTCACCTGTAGACAAGAAACAAGGGTATTATATTCCATTATATTCCATTTATTCCACTCACACACATTTCTTCTGTGAAGGAAATATGGGCACAGAGTAGAATGTTGAATGACCTGGAGATGTGGACAGCCAAATTTCCCTTTGGCTCAGCAAGTAAGGCTTGCTCATTTTCACTGTCTGCCAGTCACACTTAAAGTCAGGCGCTCTAAAAGATGGTTGCTAAACCAGTTTAAGATATCTCTGTTTAGGAGATGGCCCCTACCTGATGGAATGCACTCTATTATGATATCTGTGCCCTGTGGGAATTGTTTCCGCAGATCATGCAAGGCCAAATTGTTTAGATCAACCTCATGTTTGAGATATTTTATTAGTAACATGGTGCAGCCCGTGTATTTGAATCAAGTAATATTTTGGTATTAATATTTCGTTTATGTGCTTTTATATTGTTTTAAACTCATTTCTCCTGTTTTAGAGAGAAGAAGAATAGTTTTGGATTTATATCCCCCTTTCTCTCCTGCAGGAGACTCAAAGGGACTTACAATCTCCTTGCCCTTCCCCCCTCACAACAAACACCCTGTGAGGTAGGTGGGGCTGAGAGAGCTCCGAGAAGCTGTGACTAGCCCAAAGGTCACCCAGCTGGCGTGTGTGGGAGTGTACAGGCTAATCTGAATTCCCCAGATAAGCCTCCACAGCTCAGGCGGCAGAGCTGGGAATCAAACCCGGTTCCTCCAGATTCGATACACGAGCTCTTAACCTCCTACGCCATGAGACCCTTTAGAGCAGGGGCAACTAACAAAAATCTAATAAATAAATCATGGATGGCAGCAAGACCAGATTGGAAGAGCGCAACAAATGAGTCTGGCAACAAAAAACGTTCATGCAGTAGGAATGCACAGGCACGAATTAGGAGTGACTGAGTCAGAGGTGGACCACCTGAATGGAAGTTAGAGAAGGAAATGGTTTAACAGCACAAAGGCGACAGCAGAAGAAGGGCAACTCAGAAGATTTTTGGTGGCTCCGTAGACGCAGTGCAGTCACATGCTAGACTACGCCCAGAAGCACCAAATGCCAGTATTTATGTCCTGCCCTTCCAAATCGGTTGCCCAAATGTGCTCACAATAAAACATTTCATACTAAACCTAAGATCAAATTACAACAATTAACATTCAAATGGTACTAAGCCGCAATAAAAATTGGCAGCAGGAAAAAAAGGTAACAAAAAGGACCATGTGAGAGAGAAAAAAAAGAATTCTTAAATGGCATCTAAAAGAATCACAGCCCCAAGTGCATCTTCTAGGGGAAGATGTTCCAAAGATGGGGTGCCACCACGGAGAAGTTCCTGCTTCCCAATATAACATCTGATGGCCTCCAAAGGTGATCTCCTTGAACAGGCAGGTTTGTTGGGGAGGAGGTGGTCCTTCAGGTACTCTGGTCCCCAGCCATTTGGCGGGGATGATCAACACACGTCGAAATCTGCATGTATGTAGGCCCTGCTCACTGTTTCATGAGACCACATTGCTTACGGCATAAGCCATACAGTACATTTTCACAGAAGAAACAGAAGGGAAGTGCAAGTCGGAACAGCGCGCAGTGGAACTACATATTGCAAGCAGCAGAGCGATGCCATTTCCCATATTGCATTTTCCTTGTAATGTGGGAACACATTCCCTGCATTACAACATTGCACATCTCCCTGTGAGGGGCAGCCAACAATGTAGGGGGGGGGGAGCAGGGATCCTCAGGATAGCATTATGACATAATTTTTTAATGTAACAAGAAGAGGGGAGCACCTCAGCCTAACAATAGTGTGGGACAAATTGTACTGCTTGTTTTGGATAAAAGAAATAACAAGGACTGTTTTAGATTGTAAGGCAGAAAAGCCAGGGGTCAAAGGCCAGGTTGGCAGCTGAAAAACGCTGCTGTGGCAGAGTATACGCAGCAGGCGTCTGGTGTTTATCAAGCAGGAATAGATAAATTATACCTTTGAATGAGGGTCTGTGTTCTTTGTCTAGTTGGACCAACCTGCCTAGTTAGAAAGTATTTTGCCTTATATGGAGCAACCAATCAATGTTAGCCTCAGCTTTCTAGATGGTAGAAGGAATGGCTAAAGGAATGACTTTGTGTTTTTTTCCTCTGGGACACACAATGCTTATTTTGGTGTCTCTGCTTTTCTTGCAGTAAAAGCTGGCTAAACAAGACCAACTATTGTTTGAATAGACTAACAATCGCATTTTAACAGTGGTGTAGTGCCAAGGGGGCAGGGCGTGACACACCGTGTGTGCGCCAGTGCGGGGGCATGATGGGGGCAGGCGGGGCGGGGCGCACACTTGCCCCAGGAGCAGTTCCCCCTTGGTACGGCTCTGCATTTTAAGCAGCACCTCCACTTCATCAGTAATGCGTAGTTCTACCACTGACAGTAATATCTCCTTTATCACTCATCTTGGTAATCTTGACACCAACCCTTCTGACGGCAACCTGCTCTGTACAATTATTCTTCCCCATCGCGACTTTCCTCATCGCCGTTCAGATATATCGCGAGTTGACATAAGAAATTAAATGGGAATTGTGGGGGAGTTTTGTGGAGGCCGCAGACAACACACAAAGATGGCAGACGACGCAGAAACAAAGTTTAGAAACCCAGAAATGCATAAAATATATGTATAATATCAATATATATTTTATCTTCTAATACCATAAATATGCACAATTTCTTTTTTAAAGTTAAAAGAATAAGAAAAAATTTAGACTAACAACCCAATCTTGGGGGGGGGGGATGAATTCCCCTCTGGAGGCAGCGTGGGCCAACACGAGTGAATTTGCCCTCCTCGGGGCACTTACCCAGGCAGAGGGGCAAATTTGCAGGTGGCTGGCTGTGGTGCCCAGCTCCATGTTGGTGCTCCCAATCCACGTTGGCATGGCAGGGACATGGCTTGGGTGTTCCCGGGCGTGGAGTCGATCTTAGTCAGTTTCCAGTGTCCATTCAGCCCCCTTGTGCTGGCAGAATCGGCCTTGGAGATACGGCATGTTTTCTGTGGTGTACAGTGGCGTAACTAGGCAAACTGGCGCCCTGGGCAAAACCTGAGTTTGATGCACCCCCCCTTCCCCCATGGACGGAGCAGCCTGGCCACGGCACTCACCCTTCCCGGACGGCCCCAGCAGCCCAAGTTCACCGAAGGTGGCGCTCCCTGTCCTCCTGCTCTGCCTCTGGTGGCTTGTGGGCCACCTTACAGAGTGGGCGTGGCTTAGCCAGTGTGGGCGGGGCTTAGAAATCAGGCACCCCCACGTGACTAAAAATTTCTGCGCCTTGCCCACTTTGCCCAATGGGTGGTACGCCACTGGTGCCGTATCTCCACTTTTCCCAATGGGAGATTCTGGCGGGCTGGGAGGGGGGTTCCCACACTGCGGGAAAGCCCTTTGGAGCGGGGCCCCCGAGCTGGAGCTGAGCCATTTGTGCTTGCCAGTCCAGTTTGGATTGGGCTGTTATTCTCTGGTATGAAGAGAGGGCCGAAAGTTTTTATGTTGATTTTCAGGTCGTGGGAGGTGCTGCATCCCTGACCCCAGCAACATGGAAAGGATAACCTTTAACAAAGTTATGTTCCCTTATACCTTTGACTTCTTTTGAACCACGCTTTCCAAAAAGGTTGGCTGCCACTGTGGATAGCAATTAGCTACTCGATTCAGAGGGTGCTGTAATATTTAAAGGTGGTTTACAGTTGGATCCCCAATATCATGTGGAGCCCCAACCACACGGGAACATTCTGGCACCAATTACGGCGCCAGCATAATACTGGAACTGGGCTTTCGGCAGACAGGAAAGAAGGAAGACCCAAGATCTGCATACCGAGTACAGCGGACGATTGAATTCCCAACTATCTGCACAAGGGTGAGGCACTGCCAGTTCCTTCAGCCGGGGCGATGCGGTGGCTTTCAGAGCTGCTGCTGTCACTCGCGATTCCGATCTACGTCTGGGCGCAGTGAAGGAAGAAACAAACACCCAAAACTCGCAAGATTGTTTAAAAATACACACAAACAAACCTGATGTACATCTGCTAAAGGTGATCACCAGCGAGTTCTAGATTAAGAAGAAGAAGAAGAGTTTGGATTTATATCCCCCCTTTCTCTCCTGTAGGAGACTCAAAGGGGCTTACAATCTCCTTGCCCTTCCCCACTCACAACAAACACCCTGGGCGGGGCTGAGAGAGCTCCAAAGAACTGTGACTAGCCCAAGGTCACCCAGCTGGCGTGTGTGGGAGTGCACAGGCTAATCTGAATTCCCCAGATAAGCCTCCATAGCTCAAGCGGCAGAGCGGGAATCAAACCCGGTTCCTCCAGATTAGAATGTACTGCTCTTAACCACTACGCCACTGCTGCTCCCTGCTGCTTAAGAAAGTACTATGCATACTTCTAGGTTACCAAGAATGTTGATACCTCCCCACACAAACTAATAACAGAATGAATGCTAATGGATCCAATGCAATAAATCAATAAAACCTTAATACATTACAAATATTTTTTTAAAAAAAGAAAAACCTGATTAAAACCAAATAAATTTCCGCCGCAAGGCCTTCTTCAGTGGTAGAAAGTGTTAAAATGTACACCATAAAGTAAAATTATTCAGAATGCAAGGCGCAGCGTTTCTAATCGAGCTTTAAAATATGAAAAAAGAACCAATAGGGGGAAATAGAAAAGGAGATTATTGTGTTTGCATAACGTGTAAAAATGTAATTTCCAAAATTGTTAATTTATGTTACTCACATGTTTTCTGTATAATCTGTATGGCTGACACATATATTACTCACACACAAGAAGTAGGACTGGTACATTAATTAGATAATCCACTTTCATTATTCTAATAAATTAGGATCATTAAGGAGCATTTTCAGGTTAATGTTATCTCTAGCCCAAATACCTAAGACATCATGATAAATTTTTTTTAATAAAAAGCATGCAAATAAATTAAGGAAAAATCTTTTGGAAAATTATAGAAACTTATCTCTCAGTAAGCAATGCCAGAGTGAATTGTAGTTCTATGATGTGAATATCCACATTGGGAAGAAGAAGAAGAGTTTGGATTTATATCCCCCCTTTCTCTCCTGCAGGAGACTCAAAGGGGCTTACAATCTCCTTGCCCTTCCCCCCTCACCACAAACACCCTGTGAGGTGGGTGGGGCTGAGAGAGCTCCGAGAAGCTGTGACTAGCCCAAGGTCACCCAGCTGGTGTGTGTGGGAGTGCACAGGTTAATCTGAATTCCCCAGATAAGCCTCCACAGCTCAGGCGGCAGAGCTGGAATCAAACCCGGTTCCTCCAGATTAGATACACGAGCTCTTAACCTCCTATGCCACTGCTGCTATAATAAAGCTATAATAAATAATCCCCATAGCGTTCACATACTTATATCAGGCAGCATTTTGCCCATGAGCAGGAACACATGAAATTTCCAAAATGAAAGGGGACAGAGCTCATACTTCCATGGGAAACCTGCTATAATTCCTATAAGGAAATACTTTTAGAAGAAGAAGAGAAGAGTTTGGATTTATATCCCCCCTTTCTCTCCTGTAGGAGACTCAAAGGGGCTGACAATCTCCTTGCCCTCCTCCCCCCCACAACAAACACCCTGTGAGGTAGGTGGGGCTGAGAGAGCTCAGAAGAACTGTGACTAGCCCAAGGTCACCCAGCTGGTGTGTGTGGGAATGCACAGGCTAACCTGAATTCCCCAGGGAAGCATCCACTGCTCAGGCGGCAGAGCGGGGAATCAAACCCAGTTCCTCCAGATTAGAATGTACCTGCTCTTAACCACTATGCCACTGTGTAGTGTGAGGACAGGTTTCTCTGGCAAAGAAATGGCACTTTCAGTGGTGTAGTGCCAAGGGTGCTGGGGTGTGTGCGACGCACTGGGCACGTGCCATTGCGGGGGCATGGTGGGAGCGTGGCAGGGGTGTGGCAGGGGCACAGTTCCCCCTCACTCCGGCCCTGGGCACTAGAGACATGTTCAGAGGTCTTGTTTGTAATGTTCCTACCTTGCTACTAAGCCACAAAGTTGTACTAGCGTTAAACCTATTTTTTTAAAAAAAGCATAATATGGGAAGCAGATGAGAACCATACACAAGCTGCCTTAAACTCCTCTGTGAAAGGGAAGGGATAAACAGAAAAATATAGAAAACAAATAAAATTATCAATGATCTTTTGTTGTTGTTTGATGGTTGTTAGATTAATTCCTTCCTCACCTGTCTTCTTTGAAAGCCAGATCAACCTTTTTGAATTGAGACAGCTCTTCTTGCCGGGGAGTTAAGACTGCAGAAGAGAGAGGGGGTGGGTTGGTGGGTCAACATTGTGCCATGTCCAAGAGAATAGATTCAGGTGGGTAACTGTGCTGGTCTGAAGACGTAGAAGAAGTTAGCATCCAGTGGCACCTTTAAAACGGATGTTTTATTCTTGGTATTGGGGTCTGCAACCTGCGGCTCTCCAGATGTTCATGGACTACAAATCCCATCAGCACCTGCCAGCATGGCCAATTGTAGTCCATGAACATCTGGAGAGCTGCGGGTTGCAGACCCATAAGCTTTCAGCAATGGCGTAGTGGCTAAGAGCAGGTGCATTCTAATCTGGACGAACCGGGTATGATTCCCCGCTCTGCCGCTTGAGCTGTGGAGGCTTATCTGGGGAATTCAGATTAGCCTGTGCACTCCCACACACGCCAGCTGGGTGACCTTACTCACAGCTTTTCGGAGCTCTCTCAGCCCCACCCACCTCACAGGGTGTTTGTTGTGAGGGGGGACGGGCAAGGAGATTGTCAGCCCCTTTGAGTCTCCTACAGGAGAGAAGGGGGGGATATAAATCCAAACTCTTCACTCTTCTTCTTCATGTCCATGCACAGGTATCTAAAGAAGAGTACATGCCCATGAAAGCTTATACAAAAAAAAAGCCCAACTTTGTCACTCTTAAAGGTGCCACTGTAAATGCAAACTTTCCCCCCCATGCCCAGGAAAATGGCTGGAACAGTACAGAGATACGTAACGGTGGATTCTGTAATGGGGCTTGAGCAGGTTGCTTACATGGTATGCTGCCGGCCTGTATAGTCCAATTCTGTCTGCTCGGCTGGGCAGCAACACTCCTTTTCCAACACTTGCTACAGGGAGCAGCAGTGGCGTAGGAGGTTAAGAGCTCGTGTATCTAATCTGGAGGAACCGGGTTTGATTCCCAGCTCTGCCGCCTGAGCTGTGGAGGCTTATCTGGGGGATTCAGATTAGCCTGTACACTCCCACACACGCCAGCTGGGTGACCTTGGGCTAGTCACAGCTTCTCGGAGCTCTCTCAGCCCCACCCACCTCACAGGGTGTTTGTCGTGAGGGGGGAAGGGCAAGGAGATTGTCAGCCCCTTTGAGTCTCCTGCAGGAGAGAAAGGGGGGATAAAAATCCAAACTCTTCTTCTTCTTCTTAAAGGCCTTTTAATACATGTGTGCGTGCATGCGTGCGCTCGCGGTGGGTAAGTATGTATGCGGTGTGTGGAAGTTACAATATGGGAAGATCGTTGCAGGTGAATCCTTATACTCTAGATAAGATGGATCATAATTTATCAGCCCTGCCAGCATTGGGCCACATTGGGCCACCCTGGCAGGGGCTGATGGAAATTGTAGTCCATAACATCTGAAGAGCCAAAGGTTCACCACCACTGAATTAAGGGAACACATATTAGTTAGCACTTATATACATTTATTTATAAAGAAAAAATAGTGGGCATCACATGGGGTGGCTGCCGGTGGGAAGGGTCACCGCAGGGCCACTCACCCAAGGACCCTCCCCGCTTTTTTGAGATGGGCTTTTGATCAGTGAAACTTTCAATCCCTACTCTGAAGAGTAGCAGCTCTCCAAGACGGAAACATCTTCCCAGCATCCGCTGCCTGAGCTTCTTTACCTGTTGGTTTCAGGACAAAACCCAAGTCCTTTTACATGGTGTTCTACACAGAACTATAACAGCAAAAAGCAGAGGGATCTAGAGGTCTCCCTTATATTAAAAGCCAGATCAGCTAGCTCCTCATCCTGAAATGGGTTCTCCCCAGAACGATGTTTCTTTTGGGGACCATTTGGTCTGCCAAACAAATGCTCTGCCACCCCAGATGTGGCCCCTGGCCCCTCAATGATGCTGCCGGCCTCCACTCGGGCCAGGGCCTTTACGGCTCTGGCACCGGCCTGGTGGAACACTCTTCCTCCAGCTGTCCGGGCCCTGCGGGATTTGGGTGATTTCCGCAGGGCCTGTAAGACTGAGTTGTTCCACCGGGCCTTTGGAGAGACCGGCCACTGAGTGCGCCCCCCCCCCACTGTTCCATATGGGTCTTGTTCCATGTGAGCCCTAATATCATCGGGTTTTATCATCTCCTCTCTCTCCTCTTTTTCTGGGAGAGATTTAGTTATGGTAAGCACTGACTTTTGTGGGATGCCTAGGTTAGGAAGTATTCGCTGTTTTTAATCGATATTTATGATACTTATGTTTTAATGATTTTATGTACATTGTTTGTGTTGTTCACCACCCAGAGCCCTCTGGGGATGGGGCGGTATATCAAGTCAAAATAGATAGATAGATAGATAGATAGATAGATAGATAGATAGATAGATAGATAGATAGATAGATAGATAGATAGATAGATAGATAGATAGATAGATAGATAGATAGATAGATAGATAGATAGATAGATAGATAGATAGATAGATAGATAGATAGATAGATAGATGTACTTTCTTTGTAGATACCGTGTTTCCCCGAATATAAGACAGTGTCTTATATTAATTTTTGCTCCCAAAGATGCGCTATGTCTTATTTTCAGGGGATGTCTTATATTTCTGTAATCTGTTCGTCAGGCATGCTTCCAATCAAAAACTTTGCTACGTCTTACTTTTGGGGGATGCCTTATATTTCACACTTCAGCAAAACCTCTACTACGTCTTATTTTCCGGGGATGTCTTATATTCGGGGAAACAGGGTAGATAGATAGATAGATAGATAGATAGATAGATAGATAGATAGATAGATAGATAGATAGATAGATAGATAGATAGATAGATAGATAGATAGATAGATAGATAGATAGATAGATAGATAGATAGATAGATAGATAGATAGATAGATAGATAGATAGATAGATAGATAGATAGATAGATAGATAGATAGATAGATAGATAGATAGATAGATAGATAGATAGATAGATAGATAGATAGATAGATAGATAGATAGATAGATAGATAGATAGATAGATAGATAGATAGATGTACTTTCTTTGTAGTACATTTACCACTGATCAGAGGGGAAGGACAGAAGTCATTTCTAATCCGACAGTTCTAGGAGTTTGGTGGCTTGTCTTGTTGTATCCTCCAGTGGTGGAACATTTGCTATTCACACAGAAGATCCCACGTCCTGCCCACGATGTGACTTCTTTTCAGCAGCAACGGTCCCTCCTTTTGGGACCAGGTAGGAAAAGGCAGATGCTATACAGATATTTTGGGTTTCTCCCCACTTGAGAGGCTAGTAGCAACTCAGAGGAGGTGTTATTTATGTAGAACATCACAGGAGGGAAGGATTAAACCAGGGGTAGGGAACCTGCGCCTCTCCAGATGTTCAGGAACTACAATTCCCATCAGCCCCTACCAGCATGGCCAATTGGCCATGCTGGTAGGGGCTGATGGGAATTGTAGTTCCTGAACATCTGGAGAGCCGCAGGTTCCCTACCCCTGGATTAAACCATGGGTGGCCAACCTATGGAGCTCCAGATGTTTATGGACTACAATTCCCATCAGCCCCTGCCAGCATGGCCAATAATGGGCCTAGGTCAAGCCATTTGATTGCCCCCTCTTTCCACACCCAAAGCGAAGCCAGGAAACTACTAATTGCTAAGTTTCTTGTAGGTGTGATGGTCGGGAAGAGCCCAACATTATTCCATTGAGCAACTGCCTGAGTCTGAGCCCTGCTTTGACTTTTTGTTCTGCCAAGACACCTGGAAGACCAAGCGATGGGTCTGTCCGTTTTTGTCACTGGACAATACCCCACGGACCACGCTGTACATTGGGACATTGTTTGACTTTTACGTTGAAAACCAAAGTAGCAGCACATGAACAAGACGCAACTTGCCTGGGGTGGTGAATCTAGGACGTTCGGTGGGTATTTTATCTACCCAGTATATATTTGGCCTGCAGCAAAAAAGAGGGAGAAAAGAGCTGAAAACATTACAAAACTCTGTCACAGCTGAAGCGAGGGAGAACTGCGCCCCGGGTACTCATGCACCCTTCCCCCCCCACATCCCAGGATGCCCCACCCACCCCAGAACGCCCCTGCCACGTCCTGGAATACCCCTGCACCGGTGCATGACCTTTGCATCATGCACCCCCTGTCCCCTTGGTGCTACGCCACTGATTCCCGTTGGTATGTCATTTGTCCTGCTGATGAGCGGTGTGCAGATACAACTGCTGCATATAGGGTGAACACACTCCAGGGGTCTGCAACCTGCGGCTCACCAGATGTTCATGGACTACAAATCCCATCAGTCCCTGCCAGCATGGCCAATTGAGTGCAGGTCCATGAACAGCATACGTGTATATTTTCCTACAAAGGCTGCAATCGCTGTGAGCAACCATCGGAGACTTTCGTTACCAGATAAAATTTGTCCCACAATTCGTCAATGGGAATTTTGGACATAAACATCACATACGGACAGGCCTTATTCTTTCCCCTGGGAACTGTAGCTTGGTGCAACAAAGACTCTCTAAATGAGAAGTCTTAAATGACAATTTCCAGATTTCTTGGGGGTGGGCAGAAGACATGACAGCTCACATGGGAAATGAGAAGAAGAAGAAGAAGAAGAAGAAGAAGAAGAAGAAGAAGAAGAAGAAGAAGAAGAAGAAGAAGAAGAAGAAGAAGAAGAAGAAGAAGAAGAAGAAGAAGAAGAAGAAGAAGAAGAAGAAGAAGAAGAAGAAGAAGAAGAGGAGGAGGAGGAGGAGGAGGAGGAGGAGGTGGAGGAGTTTGGATTTATACCCTACCTTTCTCTCCTGTAAGAAGACTCAAGGTGGCTTACAAGCTCCTTTCCCTTCCTCTCCCCACAACAGACACCTTGTGAGGTAGGTGGGGCTGAGAGAGCTCAGAAGAACTGTGACTGGTCCAAGATCACCCAGCAGGAATGTAGGAGTGCAGAAACACATCTGGTTCACCAGATAAGCCTCTGCCACTCAGGTGGTGGAGTGGGGAAGCAAACCCGGCTCTCCAGATTAGAATCCACCTGCTCTTAACCATTACACCACACTGGCTCTCTGGGTCATCATTAGAGGGTTTCTCTACCCTACTGTTGTCACACTTCTCTCTGTTCTTGTCAACACCGGAGCATGAATAAGACAACAATAATTACTTCAGAGGAATTTCTCAACTTTAACGTTGTCAACGAGGAAACTAAAATTGTTTTTAATTCCTTGGCTTTGTCATCAACCGAAAGGGAGAAGGCCACCAAGAAATCAGAAAGAAATTGAAACTAGGAAGGGCAGCCATGAAGGAGCTAGAAAAGATTCTTCAGTGTGAGGATGTGTCGCTGGTAACCAAGATCGAGTTAATTTTTGCCGTAGTAGTCCTTGTTACAAAGAACGGTTGTGAAAGGTGGCCAGTAAAGAATACTGGCAGGAAAAAAGTTGATTCCTTTGTAATGTAGTGTTGGAAAAGAGCTTTATGGATATTGCGGACCACCGGAAAGTCAAATCGGTGGGGTCTAGATCAAATCAAGGCTGAACTCTCCCCAGAAACTAAAACAACCAGATTAGAATCCACCTGTTGTGGAGAAATAGCAACTTTTTGCTTTGATTTTCTCCCAGCTTGTTACCCCGTGTTTCCCCGAAAATAAGACAGTGTCTTGTATTAATTTTTGCTCCCAAAGATGCGCTATGTCTTATTTTCAGGGGATGTCTTATTTTTCTGTGTTCTGTTCGTTGGGCACGCTTCCAAACAAAAACTTTGCTACATCTTACTTTTGGGAGATGTCTTATATTTCGCACTTCAGCAAAACCTCTACTACGTCTTATTTTCAGGGGGTGTCTTATATTCGGGGAAACAGGGTAGTAGCTGCTTCAGCTGGAGGTCACACCCTGGCTGCAGATTATTTCCTTTGCAATTACCGGTAGGACTTTAACAATCCTTTTTAAGCATTTCCACCTGGTAGCCACAACGTCTTTTCACCAAACTGACTTCGCTAATTAGGGTGAGGGTATGATTGGTCTGTTTATGCCATGTGACCAGTAATTTTGTATAATTGCCCTCCAACACTCTCACTCTCTATCTTTACTTTTATTCTTATTAACCCCTGCTCGTCTGAGCATATCCTTCTTTTCCTGCCTGTTATCTTAGGTATTTTGAAGCTGTTACACTCTGCCGGCAGTTTTATCGATTTCGATTTCGAATACCTTTAATGGCATATAAATCGTTTAAGATTAACACTGCAAGATGATAACAGCCTTTACAACTTCTGACGAGTTAAAATAACACCATTTAAAAATTTAGTCACCGCTTCCAACAGCTCGTAGTTGTGGCTGTTTAAAAGATATATAACCTTCTGTTTATCTGTAATGCCTTCACTTCCATGCAGGAAGGGGATTATGTGCTTCTTCCTACCTATCTCATAAAAAGGACAATCCAACAGCATATGAGATACTGTTTCCACAGAACCCATGCCACACGGGCATTTCCTTTCTTTATGCGGGATTCCAAGGTGGCGTCCAAGGCTAAAGGAAGAAGGCAGGGCATTACACCTAGCTAAGGTGATTGCTCTACGCCACCGGGCCTCAACCAGGAGATAAAGATACCGGGCTACAATTAATCTATTCACAGGTATTCCCAGAGAGATCGGGGAACAGGTTTTATTAGCTTCCTCTAGCATCTGTTGAAACTCTCTATCAAAAAGTCTCTTCTTGATAGCCCCATAGACCTCCTGCTCTGTTAACATTAGCAGGTCCTCCAAGGAAATGCCCAACTCATTAAGTTTGGCTTCGATTTTAACCCACCACTGGGTTGTGTGGAGGATGGAGCCTCGGCAGTTTTATCAGCAATATTTTTCGTCTCGCTCTTTGCTTGCCGTTTGCTTTTAAAAAGCTACGCTACCGTTGTTTTATGTGGTTATTTTAACCTTTAGCTATTTTTTCTCCTGTAATTTTGTTTATTGAGTATAGGTTGCGCTCAATAAACCTTAAAAAAATATTTTATTCAACCTTTTTGCTCCGGAGTTTTTATGTGCACCCCAAATCCTGACCCACGTATGAGAGGTGGCTAGTCAGCACTTTCTCTACACTTGTGGAAAGTGCGATTCTTGAATAACTTATTTGGGGGAAATAACATGGGGCAGACTCGCTTTAGGGGTGGGATGGGTGTGAAGATCCCCCTCCCAAACTGTTTTTACCCTTTTTTTGTTTTTGTCCTTAAATAATATTTATTTCCATTTCTATACATTCCGTTTCAAAACTTATGTATAAAAGGATAGGAGGGGAAAAAAGCCAAAATACAGAGGGAGAAAGAAAAAAGAAAATATCTCAGTTACACTTCTCTGTCCAACATACACTTAGGCTGATTCCGCATGGGCCAAAAACAGCGGTGTGAAAACAGTGTGAAAACAGTATAAACCCCTTTACACTGTTTTAAACCCTTTTACACCATTTTCACACCACTGTTTTTGGCCCATGCGGGATCAGCCTTAGGTGATTGTTTATGTCATATTGCCCAGCAGCATTAGATAACTAATTAGACGATTAACCAAAAATTAAGCTGCTCCGTTGGGTTCCGTATTATATAGTCGACTTTCATCTAGGTTACTGTGATAATTTTCAGACTTATTTTACGGGCTGGAACACTTTTCTATCACGTTTACATAATTTTCCATACTAATAAATACATGGAGATAATATCTTGAGCGTCTCATTATTATTGTATCTAAAAAGGAGAAGAAAGGGAAGAAGAAGAAGAAGAAGAAGAAGAAGAAGAAGAAGAAGAAGAAGAAGAAGAAGAAGAAGAGGAGGAGGAGGAGTTTGGATTTATATCCCCCCTTTCTCTCCTGCAGGAGACTCAAAGGGGCTTACAATCTCCTTGCCCTTCCCCCCCTCGCAACAAACACCCTGTGACTAGCCCAAGGGCACCCAGCTGGCGTGTGTGGGAGTGCACAGGCTAATCTGAATTCCCCAGAGAAGCCTCCACAGCTCAGGTGGCAGAGCTGGGAATCAAACCCGGTTCCTTCAGATTAGATACATGAGCTCTTAACCTCCTACGCCACATATATTTAACAATGAGTATTTTCTGCTATCCATTCGAATGAAATAATCGTTAACCTTTTTTCCAATTTTTCACAAAGGTTTCCAGGTTTTTTACCCTTGTGATTCTGGGTTTATGGGCCCGTGTGGAAAGGGCCTCTGATTTGAATAAGAACTTTTGGGGAGCGGGAGGACAAATGGTCTTTGATTCACAAAACAACCAAGCCTTACACCAGACAATTTCATGCACCAAAGTTGCTACCTCCTGTCCTATTGATCTGCATGTGACTAATGCTCATTGGATCGTAGCCATTGTTTGGAGAACGGCAAATGACATCAGGTGATTGATTTTCTCTATGCATGAATCATAAATTTACCTTTCATTAACAGACAGGGTAATCAAAATAACAACGGTCCAAAATGTCATGCTTCTGTTTCAAGAAGGATGCAGAAGCTATGGGCAAGATTTAATGTTGGGAAACCTCCCACGAAATCTGAACGGAAATCTGAAAAACAACATCCGTGAACATTTACAGTTGTTTGTCGAAGGGTTTCAGGGCCGGATTCAACTGGTTGTGGTGGGTTTTCCGGGCTGCGTGGCCGTGGTCTGGTAGATCTTGTTCCTAACGTTTTGCCTGCATCTGTGGCTGGCATCTTCAGAGGTGTATCACGGAGGGAAGTCTGTTACACGCTGTGTCCAGATCTTGTCCAGACTTCTCTCTGCGATACACCTCTGAAGACGCCAGCCACAGATGCAGACAAAATGTTAGGAACAAGATCTACCAGGCCACGGCCACGCAGCCTGGAAAACCCACCACAACCATTTGCATTATTAACTTGAACTTGGAAGTTTGTTGCAAGCAGTAAGAACGGCTCAGCCCAAAGATCCATGCGAAGCAGCTTCTTACCTGTTGAAGACGTGTTGATGACATACTTTTGGCTGGGCGAGTTTGTTGATGTAGTCCATCCCCATCCCCAAGTCAAGAGTTATCCGAGCAACCAGCTCCAGAAACAATCTTCCTTCCAGGAGGCACAATGACACTTCCAGAAGGGGAATTATTTTTTCCTGTACATCTACTTGGATGGTACGCAAGCACTGGAAAGACAACCTGGGGTATGGAAAGGGGGAAGGAAATGTACACATCTGAATGTGCTGGAAAATTGGTGATCAGCTGTCCATTTCCCTGTCCCAAATCCCCAACACCACCAAAAAGAGGAAGAGGAAGAGGAAGAGGAAGAGGAAGAGGAAGAGGAAGAGGAGGAGGAAGAAGGAGAAGGAGAAGGAGGAGAAGAAGGAGGAGGAGGAGGAGGAGGAGAAGGAGGAGGAGGAGGAGAAGAAGAAGAAGAAGAAGAAGAAGAAGAAGAAGAAGAAGAAGAAGAAGAAGAAGAAGAAGAAGAAGAAGAAGAAGACAGGAGATTGTCAGCCTCCCATTTCCAGCTCTTCTTTACGCTTCTGAATTTGTGTAGTGTGCAGTTTAACATGTCTAGTGTACTTCTGAAAGGAATGCTCACCACTGCCTTTTCTATGAAGAAGAGTTGGATTTATATCCCTCCTTTTTCCCCTGTAAGGAGACTCAAAGGGGCTGACAATCTCCTTGCCCTTCCCCCCTCACAACAAACACCCTGTGAGGTGGGTGGGGCTGAGAGAGCTCCGAAGAACTGTGACTAGCCCAAGGTCACCCAGCTGGCATGTGTGGGAGTGCACAGGCTAATCTGAATTCTTCAGATAAGACTCCATAGCTCAAGCGGTAGAGCGGGGAATCAAACCCGGTTCCTCCAGATTACAGTGCACCTGCTCTCAACCACTATGCCACTGCTGCTGCATTTTTGTTCCACCCTCCCTCAAAGGTGGGCCATATTATCCATAAGGCTCTCTAGGGGCCTGAAGCGTAGGGGCCCCGCAGGGACTAGCGGCCCATCAATTTACTTTTGAAAAATTGATGGGTCCCTAGTCTGTATATGTATGTGTGCGTGTGTGTGTGTATAACTGTATATATAACTGTATAACTATATATAACTATATATAACTATATAACTATATAACTATATAACTATATAACTATATCTATATCTATCTATCTATCTATCTATCTATCTATCTATCTATCTATCTATCTATCTATCTATCTATCTATCTATCTATCTCTCTCTCTCTCTCTCTCTCTCTATCTATCTATCTATATGTATATCTATATCTATATATCTCTCTCTCTCTCTCTCTCTCTCTCTCTCTCTCTCTCTATATATATATATATATATATATATATATATATATATATATATATAAAACTATAACTGTAACAACTATACACACACACACACACACACACATACATATATATAACTATACACACACACATATGCATCTCCATATATAAAACTTTAATGCCATATTGCTTACTGGTTCCTTTTTTTGTCAATGTCTGAATTCCAATATTCAGGGAAGAATAATAAAAGGTGGGAGATGTTTTGTTCCAGTTCATATCTATCCTTCCACCTATTTTAGACCATTTCTATGGAATGTTTATTGTTGTCAACTTCTCCACTTACCTGTGGAATGTCATGGAATCCCCACGATCCCTTTTCATGCAGCCATAATGCTGAACAAGCAGTCCTTATGTAAAAAAACCTGACAAGTTGCACACCACAGTGCGGGGGGGGGGAGGGGGGGGAGGAGACAATGCGCTAGCGTTGGGGTCGTAATGTCATGCTGCCTCCTCTTTCATTACACCTTATTAGGAGCAGCAGTGGCGTAGTGGTTAAGAGCAGGTGTACTCTGATCTGGAGGAACCGGGTTTGATTCCCCGCTCTGCTGCTTGAGCTGTGGAGGCTTTGCAGTTTTATTATCAACTCCTTTCCTAATTATCCCCAGCATAGAGTTTGCCTTTTTTTTACAGCTGCCATACATTGAGTTGACATTCCCATGATGGAACTATCAACTAAGACGCCCAAATCCCTTTCCTGGTCTGTGACTGATAGCACTGACCCCTGTAGCATGTATGTGAAGTTTGGATTCTTTGCCCCTATGTGCATCACTTTGCATTTTGCTACATTGAACTGCATTTGCCATTTCTTAGCCCACTCACCTAGTTTATCAAGGTCCGCTTGGAGCTCTTCGCAATCCTTTGCGGTTCTCACCTCCCTAAACAATTTGGTATCATCCACAAACTTGGCCACCAAGCTACCCACCGCTACTTCCAAAAGTGGTTCAGCCTGCCGTACTGTGGGTGGGCCCTCACAGCATACTTAAATGCCTTTAAAATGTCAGTGTTGTCCACCAGTCTTTCCCCTGCCTGGTCTCATATCTAGCTTGGCCCTTTAGCTATTTTACAAGGTCAATTCCAGATGAGTGACCCTCACAGTGGGACGTTGGGCTGATTTTCTGTTCAGCATGGTTAGACGGTTGTGGTGATACTGAGGGCCCGGGTGTAAGAAAACAAAATGATGTGTTCAAGGCCGTGGAAGTTTCCTCAAGCTGCTGCCATTCCTCCACAACTCCAGAGTTCGTCCCCTCCCCACGTGTTTCTGCCAAATCCTGCCATAGAGAATTCCGCCCTTTCTTTGCTCACCCATTCCTCTCCACACCACAAACGTCCTCACCTAATTACCTCTGGGGACCGGCCTGTTCTCGAGTCTTCACATGGTTCAGTAGACTGCATTGATGTCCACAGTGGTTGCCATAGAAATGGTGACTGCATCTTCTGTTGCCATGGGGATGCCTGTGGACCTCCTGTCTGACCAGAGGGGATGGAGGCGACGAGAAGAGCCGTGTCGGCATGGCTCAACCCGGCTCTGCTCAAGTGATCAGGAAACCTCTCCTGAGCAAGATGCAAAAGCTTCTAGAACATAGGTGTCAAACTTGCGCGCCCTCCAGATGTTATGGACTACAGTTCCCATCACCCCCTGCCAGCATGATGGGAACTGTAGTTCATGACATCTGGAGGGTCATGAGTTTGACACCTGTGTTCTAGAAGACGCAATTCCCCCATCTGGGAAGCTCCTGTGGTGCTCCTCAGCTACCCCAGGTGATCAATGGCTTGGCAGCTCCTCCCTCTTTCTACAGCCAATCAGATTCAACGGAGCTCTTCCCAACCCAGATGCTGAAAACAACAGCCACACCTTCCTCCACCTGGGTCACAAACTTCCATTTGATTTGAGTGCCCGAGCACCTCAAAGATCAACCAGATTTTTTTTGGAGGGGGGGGGTGAGCTTTTGAGAGTCGGAGCTCCCTCGCCAGCCACAAAGTGCTCCTGGTTTCAAATCTAGCTGTGGTTCTGCACACCAACAGGGCTACCTTCTGAAAATCAAACATCTATTTGTTTGCTCAATGTGACCCCAGCTTCTCGCGTTATTTTGACCCCTTGGCTCCCTTCTGTGATCTGAGCAACAGAACCGAGTTCATATTTAAAACATTTTAACTTATTTATTTATAAGGAGCAGCAGTGGCGTAGGAGGTTAAGAGCTTGTGTATCTAATCTGGAGGAACCGGGTTTGATTCCCAGCTCTGCCGCCTGAGCTGTGGAGGCTTCTCTGGGGAATTCAGATTAGCCTGTGCACTCCCACACACGCCAGCTGGGTGACCTTGGGCTAGTCACAGCTTCTCGGAGCTCTCTGAGCCCCACCTACCTCACAGGGTGTTTGTTGTGAGGGGGGAAGGGCAAAGAGATTGTCAGCCCCTTTGAGTCTCCTACAGGAGAGAAAGGGGGGATATAAATCCAAACTCTTCTTCTTCTTCTCTTCTAAAACGTATTTAAAACATTAAAACCTTTTCCGCTGCCATTTCCACTCCTCTTTGGTGTCCCTGAACTTTTCCCTTCTGCGCCATTTTATTGCATCCCTGGGTTCGCTCCGTCCCCCGTCCCCTCTTTATTTCTGTCCCTTCTGTGAGATTTAAAAAGTTTTGATGGTTGAATCTTCAAATAATTGATTCCACACAGCAATAGAGGATCCATGCATCCGGCCTTCAAAGCATTGATTCTACAAATAGTCACAAAAGAGAGAGCAAAACTGTAACGAGCGAGTAAAGTCCAGTCAAAAGCATCCGTGTTAAGTTCTTTATTGAGCTGGCATTCTTAGTCAGATACAGGCAATGCGAGAACTAACCCCCAACTCTCAAACAGCTCCTTATACGGGCTTCAGACAAGCTCCCGCCAAAAGAAGATAAACAATTCAGGTTCTCACACAGAATCTCACACAGACAGTTTCACACAGGCAAGCGAGCGAAAGCAAGATAACCACAACAGTGAAATTCCCCTTCCCGAGCGTCCCGCCAGAAACTCCAGCGGGAACTTTTCCAAGGTTGAACTGCAACCTTACAAAAACCCCTCAGCAGCCATGAAACATTTCAAGGGGATGAGTGTGAACAAAGGGGTGGGGGTCAGGGAGATTGAAAACGTTTTGCAAATGTTCTGCAAACGTTTCAGGTGACTTGTGCGGAAGGTGTTTCTTTTAGACATAACTTTTCCTACCTCCTGGAAGCTGAATTCATCAACTGTACCCAAAGCCCGCCTTGAACTGGGTTTGGACTAGGCCCACCGCTAACCTGTTTTAACACCTATCAACCATTTGTGCTGACTGTTGTTTTATTGCAGGAGCAGCAGTGGTGTAGTGGTTAAGAGCAGGTGTACTTTAGTCTGGAGGAACCGGGTTTGATTCCCCACTCTGCCGCTTGAGCTGCGGAGGTTTATCTGGGGAATTCAGATTAGCCTGTGCACTCCCACACATGCCAGCTGGGTGACCATGGGCTAGTCACAGTTCTTTGGAGCTCTCTCAGCCCCACCTACCTCACAGGGTGTTTGTTGTGAGGAGGGAAGTGAAAGTTTCCTTACAGGAGAGAAAGGGGGATAGAAATCCAACTCTTCTTCTTGTTCTTCTTGTTCTTCTTGTTCTTCTTGTTCTTCTTGTTCTTCTTGTTCTTCTTCACTCTGAGATTTCAGTTCTAAAGACCCAGAGGAGGAGGAGGAGGACAGAAGCAATTACTGGAGGCTACCCCAATGGTCTATTTGTATAAGCAAGCATGAGTGCTGTGGTGACCACTCCTTTTCTTCTAAGAGCACAGGTTGGGTGAGGATAACCCACCATGACTACAAACCTTAACAGGGAATATTTTAACTCCCTTCAAGTGAATGGGACTTACCTGTGATTTGACTTGTTGCAGGTCTGTCTGGCTGTGTGCATGTGACAGAGGCAGAAGTCAGAGGAGAGAGAAAAACTGGGTGACAGGCACAATGTGGCGATGGGGCTTGAATGGGAAGGCCCAGATATTCCCAGGTTCCGGATGTCAACTAGCCAGGTGGGGGACCAATTGTGTTAGAATAGATTTATTGGCTGTAAGTTTCTAGCACCAATAGACATGGAAACACACTAATGACCATTTAAAGGAGCTAATATTCTCCCTTTCTACAGTTAAATTTGGAACTGAAGCAGGTCAGAGACATACCGCCTATGGAGACATGGGGCCACCCATATCGCTGGGCGCATGCCTGTGGGGCGCCCGTCAGGCTCCTGCCCCCCTCGCCCACCCCCCCTTCGACTGCCGCCACCGCCACCACTACCACCGCTCCCTGGCCGGCCAGCCGGCCATCGTCCTCCTTCCCTGCAGTCTCTGAGGCTTGGCTTCAGGGAAGCTGCCACTCAGGCAGCCTGTCTCTATAATTTCTTAAAAGGGCAACGCTCCAAAGATTGCTTAAGCATTGCTTCCATTCAGAAATACTCCCCATGGTTCTCCTGCGTCAAAAAGAACAAATGTTATACACAATATCTCACATATCTCAAGGAAGCAAACCTAAGGAAATCATTCACTTCCCTGAGATATCAGACGTTTAAATCAGAACAATTACTGGGGAGATATGCTAAAACACCAAAAGAGCTACGTGTATGCAGATGTAGTTTAAATCAGAGTGACGACATAATACACTACACACTTCATTGCCCTTTTTACTCTGCTATCCGCAACAAATATATCAAAGATATCCTGTCTGGCCTGACAGGTAGTGAGGAAGAGAAAGTTTGCTTTCTGATGGCGGATGTGTATGCTGAGGTTACATTCAAAGTAGCGATATTCATGTTTTTAGCAGCGAAAATCAGAGAACGTTTAACTGATGTTCAAAACATACAAGCTAAGTTGTAATAAAGGTGGTTAAAAAACCTTTATAATTATAATCAGATCCTGCCATGAGTAAATATATGATACTTGCTTCGGTAACGTAACACTATTAGAACTGTAATGCTTCTACACACTAAAACTTGAAAAAATCCTCACAATGTGTTTTATATTTTTGTAAACTGTGGGGAGTAGGGCTTTGGTTGAAGTATCTGTTTATATATGTATGGCCTATGGCTAATATACACTGAATTATCAGGATAGTCTCCTAAAGGTACCCTGAAATTTTTATGCTGCTAGCCTAAAAACTGCGCTCCCTGCAGGCCGCAAACCGAAAAAACACTAAAAAATACAAAAAACACAAACGAACATGGGCGGCAGCAAAACTCAGATTTTGCACCAGGTTCCATTTTCCCTAGCTACGCCTCTGCCCTGCACTGAGCCTTCCTTGGTAGCCAATCAACCATCACCGTGAATCATCTACCTGCCCCTTAATACATCATGACAATAAGGGCTGTTTGACAGTGGAATACGCTGCCTCGGAGGGTGGTGGAGTCTCCTTCTTTGGAGGTTTTTAAACAGGCTGGATGGCCATCTGCCAGGAGCGCCTTGATTGTGTCTTTCTGCATGGCAGGGGACTGGACTTGATAGCCCTTATGGTCTCTTCCAACTCTATGGTTTTATTCTATGGAGAAGTTACTCTTTGCATGGAGAGCCAGTGTGGCATAGTGGTTAATGGCAGGATCTGGAAAATCCACTCAGCCAGGGAGGCCCAGTGGGTGACAGTGGGCCAGGCACACTCCCTGCTTAGCCTACCTCACAGGGCTGTTGTAAGAATAAAACAGAGGAGAGGAGAACGATGCAGGCCATTTTGGGTCTGCATTGAAAAGAAAGGCAAGTTATGAATGAATGAATGAATGAATGAATGAATGAATGAATGAATGAATGAATGAATGAATAACCACATTTAATCCGATTCTATCGGACAAGCTCTCTACAACTAACCACCAACACGTCATTGTCACCTGGCATCACCACCCTCTGTAAATTCTCCCCACACTCGGATAATAGGGGACTAAGTTGAGATGTGTTGGATGGTTTTCATAGATCTATAGATTGCTGTTTTGCCATCTGAATTTTGGTTAGATATTGATTATTTTAAGTATGTATGTATGCCGTTCAGAGCCTGGCCTTGGTCGGGAAGGACAGGATATAAGAAAGAAAGAAAGGAAGGAAGGAAGGAAGGAAGGAAGGAAGGAAGGAAGGAAGGAAGGAAGGAAGGAAGGAAGGAAGGAAGGAAGGAAGGAAGGAAGGAAGGAAGGAAGGAAGGAAGAAAGAAAGAAAGAAAGAAAGAAAGAAAGAAAGAAAGAAAGAAAGAAAGAAAGAAAGAAAGAAAGAAAGAAAGAAAGAAAGAAAGAAAGAAAGAAAGAAAGATCGGTCGGTCGGTCGGTCGGTCGGTCGGTCGGTCGGTCGGTCGGTCGATAGGTCGATAGGTCGATAGGTCGGTCGGTCGATAGGTCGGTCGGTCGATAGGTCGGTCGGTCGATAGGTCGATCGGTCGGTCGGTCGGTCGATAGGTCAGTCGATAGGTCAGTCGATAGGTCGATAGGTCGGTCGATAGGTCGGTCGGTCGATAGGTCGGTCGGTCGGTCGGTCGGTCGGTCGGTCGGTCGATCGATCGATCGATCGATCGATAGATAGATAGATAGATAGATAGATAGATAGATAGATAGATAGATAGATAGATAGATAGATAGATAGATAGATAGATAGATAGATAGATAGATAGATAGATAGATAGATAGATAGATAGATAGATAGATAGATAGCATCTATCAACGTGACCCACACAAGGATTTAATGGAAGGGTGTAATTTCCTCTGGTGTCCACCAGATGCCTCTGTGCTCATTGCTAACACTTATGTTTTTTTAAAGGGGCGGGAGAGATCTGCCTCAATAGCTATTAAGATGAACCGTGCCTTCTTCAAGGTTTTCTCCTGGAATCCCCATCTTGTGATGGGAAACGAGCAGGGGAAATGAGCATAAAATGATTTCAGTGCAAAGGGTGTTCCCGCCTAGAGGTATTCCCCAAGCGGTGTGAAGTTGCACAAGAGTTATTTGTCATTATTGCCTTTATTTCCTCGTGGGGACAAGTGGAGCCTGGAGGGAGGCACTGCGGAACTCCTATGGATCTGCAAACTCAGTCCCAGAGAAAAAGATCCCAGAAAGGGCTGTGCTTTCCACCAACTCACAACCGGCTCTCGGTCCACTTCTCCTTTCCAAATGTTCCCCAGACTCCAGCCTGCTGTTTTTGGTGGAAGGGATTCACACTTTTTCTACCAGCCAAGTGCCTGAAACTACCCTTTGTTCTATTGCAGGCGTCGATAGTTTGTGCCAGGTGCCTGCCGGTGCAGGGGCAGTGCGGGGGTGTTCAGGGCATTCTAGGGCAGTGCAGGGGCGAGCATGGGTGTGGGAGGGACGCATAGCACGCACATGCCCTGGGCGCAGTTCCCCCTCGCTATGGCTCTGATCTACTGCAATAATCTCCCCTGGCTAGCAGCTGCTCTCCAAGGCTCCATGGCAGAGAAGGGCTTTCCCCAACATCTGCTGCCTTAGCTCATGGCACTAGATATGGCAGAGATTAGACCAGGGGTCTGCAACCTGCGGCTCTCCAGATGTTCATGGACTACAATTCCCATCAGCCCCTGCCATGCTGGCTAAAGGTGGTGTTGAGAACAGCGGTAGAATTTTGCTTATGAACATATGAAGCTGCTTTTGACAGAATGGTTCCTTTCAGCAACCGACCTCTGCACCCTCTATGCCAGGGGTGGGCAATTATTTTTTCCATGGGGCCGCATAAGAAACAGAAAATATTGTGGAGGGTCAGCCAAAAGCAGAGGGGCATGAAGTCCCCGCGAGAAATCGGGCAGCCAAGGCAACTGGCTTCGCGTGGGCTTTCATAGACGCCTTCGCCCCCCCCCAGCACGGCAGGTTAAAGTCAGGGTCATCCGCTGGTCGATGTATCTCGGCGTAATGTAAGATAATGCCCAGGTCTGCTCTATGCTGAACGGAGGCACCTAACTAGCTCTCCGGGCCTTGGAGACCACAACTGGAGTGTCAGGGTTTGAACCCGGGGTTTTGTACCCACCAGGTATTTGCTTCACACACACCCCGCCCAGCCACGGCTGTTTCAGGAAATCTGGTGTGGATCAGGCGGCCAAATCTCTGCCCCCACTTCTGTCGCTGTTCCAAGTCTTATCACCCCAGTTTCTTAGCCTCTCTTGTTAGCATTCGGCGGCCGTACCTCTGGAATATTTTTCCACTCTCCGAGTGCTTCCTGAATATTCATTTTGTCCAGATGAATATTCAGATAACGAAGTTGCTGGGGCAATGGGGAATTCGTTAGGCAGATGCGGCACCGAGCCACAGCCCGCGATTATACCAGGCGGAGACCTTTTTGCAAAAACAAAACAAAAACCCTAAGCAAATGCAGAGTTTGCAGGGGAATACCCCTGACAGCTGAAATAAATACACGCACGTGCTGTGAGACAATGGGGGAACGGTTGAACTAGGGTAATGAGGCCTGGGTTCAAATCCACCGGCTTAATCTTTGGGTCAGCCTTCCACCATCGAGCCTACCTCACAGGGTTGCTGTTGGGAAACAATCAATAGGTGAGGGCATCTGAGTAACTTCATTGTTACTCACTTGCTAGGCCACTCCTATTCAGATGCCCTCACCTATTGACCTTTACTCACAGGAATATATACTCCACTTGCTTTCCTTTCCTACTATCAGATCCTCTGAAGATGCCAGCCACAGATGCAGGGGAAACGTCAGGAGAGAATGCTGCTAGAACACGGCCAGACAGCCCGGAAACCACACAGCACCTCAAGAATTAGAAGGATCCTTCCTATGTGATGTAACCTAAGCGGACCAGGGGAAATGATTCTGCCCCCAGAGTCACTTGTAGCCTGAAAGACCATTTGCAGGAGTTTGCTGTTCTGGCACTGTGAGTTCTGCCAATTTGGGAAGGGAACCCCAGGAATTAACCCCCACCCACCCTAAAGGCATACTTGCATAAAACAGGGCCTGGGGCCCCACTGAAATTGCATGCCCCCTCAAATTGCGGTGGGTGGGGGCGGGGCGGGCAGGAAAACCATCGAGCAAGGGGCAGGCTGTTTCCCTTGTCAGACCGCTTAGGCAGTTTCGGATATGGGGCTGCTTCCGGGCTGAATAATCCGTTCCTCTCTGCCCAAATCCGGATAATCCTCCTGGCAACAGCGCTGCCTGTCCAGCCAAGTTCCCGACTACAGCTGCACAATGGCTCTCGACTGGCTGCAGAGGTGCTCAAAACTTTCTATCTGCCCTGCCAAGAAGAAGAAGAAGAAGAAGAAGGAGGAGGAGGAGGAGGAGGGAGGAGGAGGAGGAGGAGGAGGAGGAGGAGGAGGAGGAGGAGGAGGAGGAGGAGGCGGAGGAGGAGGAGAAGGAGGAGGAGGAGGAGGAGGAGGAGGAGGAGAAGAAGAAGAAGAAGAAGAAGAAGAAGAAGAAGAAGAAGAAGAAGAAGAGGAAGAAGAAGAGGAAGGAGGAGGAGGAGAAGAAGGAGGAGGAGGAGGAGGAGGAGGAGGAGGAGGAGGAGAAGAAGAAGAAGAAGAAGAAGAAGAAGAAGAAGAAGAAGAAGAAGAAGAAGGAGGAGGAGGAGGAGGAGGAGGAGGAGGAGGAGGAGGAGGAGGAGAAGGAGGAGGAGGAGGAGGAGAAGGAGGAGGAGGAGGAGGAGGAGGAGAAGAAGAAGAAGAAGAAGAAGAAGAAGAAGAAGAAGAAGAAGAAGAAGAAGAAGAAGAAGAAGAAGAAGAAGAAGAAGAAGAAGGAGGAGGAGGAGGAGAAGAAGGAGGAGGAGGAGGAGAAGAAGGAGGAGGAGGAGGAGGAGGAGAAGAAGAAGAAGGAGGAGGAGGAGGAGGAGGAGGAGGAGGAGGAGGAGAAGGAGGAGGAGAAGAAGAAGGAGGAGGAGGAGGAGGAGGAGAAGAAGAAGAAGAAGAAGAAGAAGAAGAAGAAGAAGAAGAAGAAGAAGAAGAAGAAGAAGAAGAAGAAGAAGAAGAAGAAGAAGAAGAAGAAGAAGAAGAAGAAGAAGAAGAAGAGTTTGGATTTATATCCCCCCCTCCTGTAAGGAGACTCAAAGGGGCTTACAATCTCCTTGCCCTTCCCCCCTCACAACAAACACCCCGTGAGGTAGGTGGGGCTGAGAGAGCTCCGTAGAACTGTGACTAGCCGAAGGTCACCCAGCTGGCGTGTGTGGGAGTGCACAGGCTAATCTAGTTCCCTAGATAAGCCTCCACAGCTCAAGCGGCAGAGCGGGGAATCAAACCCGGTTCCTCCAGATTAGAGTACACCTGCTCTTGCTCACTACGCCAGTGCTGCTTCCTGGGCCCTTCTTGTAGGGAAATCCCTCCTTTTCCAGACCCCCCCTTCTAGGCTTCTCTTCGTGCTAAACCTGTTCATTTCTGTCAGACAAGCCTGGGATGCCAGACCTCACTCTGAACGGGATGGGCCGGCTTCCTTTGCAAAGTCACGTCCCCAACAAACTACTGCTCACAAGTGCTTTCGCCAGCCGTGGGGCACCACAGTGGCAGCTTTCTCACAGATCCTGTACAGGACCACCAGGGGGCAGCACATCTTCGCCCTAAAATTGAAGCCAGGCAGATAGCAGAGCCCTGATACTGGGGAGGTTATTGCTTTCCCCCCTTGAAACTATTTGAGGCTTTTTTGGAAACATTTTCAGTGGTGCTGAAAAGAAAAAGTTTCTTTTTCTCTCTTTTGACATTCCTTGAAAAACCATTTGCCTGTTTGTTTACAACGCCCCGCGCTTCTGCTCACCCTGAAGAAGAAGAAAAGAAGAGTTCAGATTTATATCACAGGTTTCTCTCCTGTAAGGAGACTCAAAGGGGCTCCTTTCCTTCCCTCTCTTTGTAAGGCTGGACCAGAGGTGGGATCCAGCAGGTTCTCACAGGTTCCCGAGAGTAGGTTACTAATTATTTGTGTGTGCCGAGAGGGGGTTACTAATTGGTGATTTTGCCATGTGATTTTTGCCTTCGTTACGCCCCTCGCCCACTCCTCTCAGCAGTAGCGCGCAGAACTTGAAGCAGTCTAGTAGGAGCTGCACTGGTGTGCATGGCAGCCTGCGCCTCTGTGCATTCGTTTTCCACCCAAGGACCGGTTCAGCGGCTGCGTCCTTGCCACAGCCCCTGCCAGCAATGCCCTGCCCCCGGAATGCCCAGCCACGCCCCCGTCGTTCCTCGCCCAACCCCATTGGCGCTACGCCACAGTTTGAATCCCACCACCATGGGAACCTGTTACTAAAATTTTTGGATCCCACCACTGGGCTGGACACACTCAGACAAAGTTAACTTGAACAGAGAAACTTTATTGATTTGGGTCGCCCTAGCTACAGGGTGCTGGAACTGAGGATTCCTTCCCTAGAACTGAGGATTCCTTCCCTAGGAGCAGCAGTGGCGTAGGAGGTTAAGAGCTCGTGCATCTAATCTGGAGGAACTGGGTTTGATTCCCAGCTCTGCCGCCTGAGCTGTGGAGGCTGATCTGGGGAATTCAGATTAGCCTGTGCACTCCCACACACGCCAGCTGGGTGACCTTGGGCTAGTCACAGCTCTTCGGAGCTCTCTCAGCCCCACCTACCTCACAGGGTGTTTGTTGTGAGGGGGGAAGGGCAGGGAGATTGTAAGCCCCTTTGAGTCTCCTGCAGGAGAGAAAGGGGGGATATGAATCCAAACTCCTCCTCCTCCTCCTCCTCCTCCTCTTCTTCTTCTTCTTCTTCTTCTTCTTCTTCTTCTTCTTCTTCTTCTTCTTCTTCTTCTTCTTCTTCTTCTTCTTCTTCTTCTAGTTCCAGCATTTAAGGGATGCATCGCCCAATCGCTGCAGTTCTTTCTCCCGCTCTGGTTTCCCATTCGCGGGAGTTCCCCGCCACTGCGGGGACTAGTGCATGTTGGGGATTGTAGTCCTGACACTCCCAAGAAAACACACACCTTGTGAGGTCGGTGGGGCTGAGAGAGTTCCGAGAGAACTGTGACTATCCCAAGGTCCCCCAGCAGGAATGTAGGAGTGGGGGAACAAATTTAGCTCACCAGATAAAGAGTCCACAACTCATTATATATCGAGAAACTGGTGAAGATAAATATTGATTTAAATAATGATTTAATGTTCATGGGTGTAATGGAAGACAGAAGGGTGGACAAACAATATAGCTATACGTATAAAATAATGATCAAAGCAGCCCATGCAACAATAGCCTTGGGCTGGAAAGAAAAGAAAAAAATGGACACTTCAGAGATGGTTAGAATATATCGGGGAACAAGTGACACTTGATATTTTCGATATGCTAACCAAAAATAAGACGTGGCAAGATAAACAGAATGACATTTTGAAGATATGGATAATATACGTGGACTGGATGAAAGAAGCTCGAGTCAACGAAGAAATATGGGAGAAGAGGCGACAGAGAACGAACTTACTGCTGTTTGTGTGACAAAACTATGAAGAAGAAGTAATGGGGGGAGAGAGAAAAGGGGGGGGGAAGTATTGTTTGAAAATGTATGAAGAAGGAAATTACTATAAACTATAAAATTACAATGATACAATAAAAAATTTTTTTAAAAAAAAGGAGTCCACAACTCAGATGGAGGAGTGGGGAATCAAACCCGGTTCTCCAGATTAGAATCCACCTGCTCTTAACCACTACACCACTCTCTGAAGTCCCGTCACCTCTATGGCGCTATCATGATACCTGTGTGTGATTGGCTTCCTAGCTTGTGACATCAGCTCGTGCCGCTTGGCCTTTGCCCACTCATGTGGGCAGCCTGATCCTGACTTGCCCACTCCTCTTCTTCACTTGCCCCCATTGGAGTTTTGAAGTCCCCTGATCTGATTGGCTGGGCGGTGCATGCTGGGATCCTTGACTGGTTGGGCCCACCTGTGTGACTGAAGTGGGAAGAATAAGAGATTTGAAAGTCAGGGAAATAAAAAAATATATGAAAAGGCGAATATCTAAATCAGTGGTGGCGAACCTTTGGCATTCTAGATGTTATGGACTACAATTCCCATCAGCCCCTGCCAGCATGGCCAATTGGCCATGTTGGAAGGGGCTGATGGGGATTGTAGTCCATAACATCTGGAGTGCCAAAGGTTCACCACCACAGATCTAAATGCTTTTCTGAGTAGAAACAAATCTTTCATACTGAAATAGTTGCTTTCTGCTCCCCCTTCCCCATTATAAGTGGTGGATGTTTGCCATACAACTTTATTTACTTTTTTTTGAGCTTCAATAAGTAGAAGAAGAAGAGTTTGGATTTATATCCCCCCTTTCTCTCCTGTAATGAGACTCAAAGGGGCTGACAATCTCCTTGCCCTTCCCCCCTCCCAACAAACATCCTGTGAGGTGGGTGGGGCTGAGAGAGCTCCGAGAAGCTGTGATTAGCCCAAGGTCACCCAGCTGGCGTGTGTGGGAGTGCACAGGCTAATCTGCATTCCCCAGAGAAGCCTCCACAGCTCAGGCGGCAGAGCTGGGAATCAAACCCTGTTCCTCTAGATTAGATACACGAGCTCTTAACCTCCTACGCCACGGTTGCTCCTACAGGAGAGAAAGGGGGGATATAAATCCAAACTCCTCCTCCTCCTCCTCCTCCTCCCCTCCTCCTCCTCCTCCTCCTCCTCCTTCTTCTTCTTCTCCTCCTCCTCCTCCTCCTCCTCCTCCTCCTCCTCTTGTTACCCCAGTTAGAGGGAACAGGATAAGTTACCCAATTCAGATTTAGAAAATCAAAGAGACAGACAAAGAAAATGATTTCAAGAAGTTAGTAAGTTTATTAGAGAGGAACAGGTTGCAATAGCAGCCTGGGAGGAAAGACTCAACTTCGGCTTTGGGGACTGTCCCTTTTATAGGCAAAACTTCACATAAGTCATTAAATTCCTATACATCACAGAGTTCTTGACAGGATAACATACCAGTGCCCCGGCCTTCACCCGCTTAGATGGATGGTAAAACACAGAGTCTGACAGGAGGAATGTAGAGGCAAGTGCAACTCTAACTCAACTCTCTGTCTCCGACCTTGGTTCAGGCAGGGGGATTCACTGCTGAACGCTTTGGCTGGTGTACCCTTAAAGGCCTCCTTTTGTTATGTGTTAGGGGCTTCTTTTAGGCTATGTTTTACCTATGCCTTTAGAGTCTGCTGAATCAGCAGAAAGTGTAGACATCCATGTTGTCTAGCTCTCCGCCATCCAGCTCAAGTTGAGAGCTGAAGGCCTTCCCACAATGAGCAACTCAAAATAGCTAGTATAACATAGGAATAAGCATATTGTGATTATTGAATATAAGTGACCAATAAATGCAATTAAATATGATTAAATGTGATTATACTTTCAGTGCTAACACTCTGTCATCTGGAGATGGGCTGGGGCATCCCCAGGTCCCACCTGGAGGTGTGCATCTCTACTCTGCTTGTTTACCTGGGAGGAAACAGCAAGTGTGCCGGGAAGAGAGTGGGGCAGGGAGGGACGGCTTGCCTCTTGTTTACACGAACTGTTTGCCTGCTGAAGGGAAGACAGGCGACTGGGCCGGGAGGGGAGAGAGAAATTGCTCTCTTTCCCTGCCAGCTGACTCCATCACTCTACATCTTCCAGGATTAAAAGTAATTGATTTCCCCCTCCCCTCCGAGAGCCGGCCTGCGGGGAAATTTGATAACCACAAAGCGCAGAGCGGCTCGGTTGGCATCTGCAGGGCCCCCGAAAGAAAGGCAGCTGATAGTCATCTTAATGGGTTCTCGGAGAAGGCCTTTTAATGTCATGTTGGAGGGGGCTTTCGATGCTAGAACCAGACCTGTATTCCTTTGGCCTCAGAGAAGTAGAGATGACTGGTATGGTAGAATGGGGGGTGGGGGAGAGAAGGGGACGGAAGAAGGCCTATCGCAATTGGAAGATGGCTTGCCTCCCTGCAGATCTCCAAAATTATAACTGATCCCCAGACGATAAACTTCAACCAAGAAAGCCCCATGGCCACCAAGTGAAAAACAAGATTTTGCCAACCTTTGGGGGGCGGGCGGGCGGGTGGGTAGGTGGTATATTAAATGCAACAAACAAATAAATAAACCCCTTTTGGGGGTGGGGATTATATTTCTTATTATTTTCCCATTTCGGTAAAGTATCAAAAATAGAAAAAGCATAAAAAATAGGATAAAGAAAGCGAGAAGAAACAAAAAAAGAAATCATACAATGAATATAAGTGAAGAAGGAGGAGGAGGAGGAGGAGGAGGAGGAGTTTGGATTAAAATCCCCTTTTCTCTTCTATAAGAAGCAAGCCTTTATTGGCATAGACAACAGTACAACAGTAATAAAAAATCGATTAAAAAGCATATACAATACAGGTCGAAGGAAATCCGCTGGCATTTAGTAATTTCCAGGAGAAAGTCTGCCACTATCATACAGAGAGAAGGATCAGGGTTGTCCAACAAGTAGTGTAATCTGATTAAATCGGGGAGATGGGGTAAGTGTAAAGGAGTGAGATTCACATTACCTGGGAATCTGACACACACAGATTTCCTTGAATCTGGGAGACAAGTATAGTAATTGGTGGGCTAGAGATTCCAACTGGAGCCATGCGCTACATGGGCTACAATCTTTAGCCTTTTTTCTTGCACTTATTTAAATCCTGCCATGTAACAAGGCAGTATAAGGCATAACATTAAACCTGGACTGAAGCATTATGGCTCTCCTTTGAACAGAGGTTTAGGTTAAGCACATACAGGTAGTGTGCCAAGTGGCCCCGATTCAAATGGGAGAGAAAAAAATGCACAGAGAGGGGGGGGGGGAACACATTTTCTTGGCTGCGGTGATTAGAGTAGAGAACTCTCTATCCAATAGTTGACCTTTTAATTTCCTATAAGCTTCTGTATAGGACAAAGGGCAAAGTGAATCCACTGACAGTCCAATAGAGGCCATTTTTTCTTCAATTATGGAAAACCAGGGGTTGGAATGGGTGTCAGAGAGCAGATGGTGGACCAGGGAATTACAGTCTGTTCTCTCCTATAAGGAGACAAAGGGGCTTACAATCTCCTTGCCCTTCCCCCCTCACAACAACCACCCTTTGAGGTAGGTGGGGCTGAGAGAGCTCCAAAGAACTGTGACTAGCCCAAGGTCACCCAGCTGGCGTGTGTGGGAGCGCACAGGCTAATCTGAATTCCCCAGATAAGCCTTCACAGCTCGAGCGGGGGAATCAAACCGGGTTCCTCCAGATTGGAACGCACCTGCTCTTAACCACTACGCCACTGCTGGCGCAATAAAAATCATATCGTTAAAATCCAGTCATTACAAAATGAAATCATTCAAAAAGCAGACCTCCTCCAGACTGTAAGCTCCTTTGAGTCTCCTACAGGAGAGAAAGGTTTTGTGGGTGGGAGGCAACCTCTTGGAGAGTTTCTACTCACTAGAACGCCCTAATCTTGGTTATGGGGTCCCCAAGATCTGGGGAGGCGAGGGTTGAGTAAAACTCACCCTTCCAACTGACAAATCGGTCCCTCTCAGTGAATGAAGAGCTCATCACTAATGAAGTGCCATAATCCTGGAAGTCTAGATTTTGGTCAACCTGTCGACGTGCAACGGCCCTCAAAATTGCTCTGTTGAAAGATGTAGCGTTATCAGCAGAACCAGCGTGCTGTCGTGGTTAAGAGCAGGTGCACTCTAATCTGGAGAACCGGTGGTTTGATTCCCCGCTCTGCCACTTGAGCTGTGGAGGCTGATCTGGTGAACTAGATTAGCTTGTGAGCACACACACACACACACACACACCCCACTGGCAGTCTTCAAGCAACGGCTGGACCAGGGGTCTGCAACCTGCGGCTCTCCAGATGTCCATGGACTACAAATCCCATCACCCCCTGCATGCTGGCAGGGGCTGATGGGAATTGTAGTCCATGGACATCTGGAGAGCCGCAGGTTGTCAAACACATGTCAGAGATGCTGTAGGGCTATGCCGATCCTGTATTGAGCAGGGGGTTAGTCTAGATGACCTGCGTGTCCCCTTACAGCTGTATCATCCTATGATTCTGTAGTCCTTTTCTTGCTCTGATTTAACATAACCTCTTTTTTTGCAGTAACATATAACACAAATCTGCATCAGTTTGCTTCCTAGGAAACTGAGCTAAAAAAGAAGGGCAGGAGGATGTGTGAACAGTGAGCTTTAGGCCGGCTAATATGCATTTCGTTTGCTCTCCTGTTTGCAACTTTTTGTTTCAAGTGCATTGACAACACCTGGTGGCTGATGTTTTCATGTGTCCTTTACTAGAGACTTAGAACAAAGCTTCAGACTTGCGCTTTATCTGTTCCTGCTTATCTACATTCCATACTGCTTGCTGTAAGCCCCAAGCGTTTTTCTTATATACTTGTAAAAAGAGTATTAATACCTTTTCCAGAAGTATTGCCAAATTCTGCATCTGATTGAGTTTGCAGTTGGCTTTTTTTGTGGCGTATCGTGCGGCAGTGCCTTCCCATACATTGCTTAATGGGTATGTTTAGTCTGGAGAAGCGAAGGTTAAGGAACACGATAGCTATCTTTAAATATTTGAAGGGATGCCATGTCGAAGCGGGAGCAAGTTTGTTTTCTGCTGCCTCAAAGCATAAGCATAAGCATTTATTGTCATTGTGCACGCACAACGAAATTTACAGCAGCATTCCTTGATGCACACAATTCCAGACTCATACCCCATCCTCACTTTCCCCTTCCTCCACCCATCCCTCCACAGCCCCAAACACATCAACACGAAGCCGCGGAGGTTAGCATAGCCACAGCTCTAGAGTAGAAGCTGTCTCTAAGCCTCTTTGTCCTAGTTTGGATAGACCTGTATCGTCTGCCGGATGGTAACAGTTCAAAAAGAGAGAGTGCTGGATGAGACGGGTCCCTCAGAATATTTTGGCTTTTTTTAGGCTTCGGGAATTGTAGAGTTCTTCCAAGGAGGGGAGAGGCAGCCGATAATCTTCTGAGCAGTAGTGATCACCCTTTGGAGCGCCTTCCTATCTGCCACTGTGCAACTGGAGAACCATACACAGATGCAGTAGGTTAAGACACCCCTATAACTGTGATAAATAAAAAGGACATCAGGAGTTTTGCATTCAGTTGTTGTTTCCTTAAAAGTCTCAGATAGTACAGTCTTTGCTGGGCCTTCTTAACCACCGCGGCAGTCTGTACGCCCCAGGTCAGGTCCTCTTTAATCATGACGCCCAGAAATTTAAAACTAGCCACCCGCTCTACTTGATCTCCATTTATAGTCAAGGGCTGAATTTCTGAGCTATTCCTTCTATAGCCCACTATAAGCTCTTTTGTCTTGTTAGTATTAAGAACCAGGTTATTTTCCCTGCGCCATGAGAGCAGACGGTCCACCTCACTAAGCAATGGAGTAATGGATTCAAACTATGGGAAAAGAGATTCCATCTAAACAAGAGAAAGAACTTCCTGATGGTCAGGGCTGTTTCATAATGGAATGCACTGCCTTGGAAGGTGGTGGAGGCTGGATGGCCACCCGCCGGGAGTGCTTTGATTGTGTGTTCCTGCATGGCAGGGGGTTGGACTTGATGGCCCTTGTGGTCTCCTCCAACACTATGATTCAATAGGAAGACACAAACTCCAAAGTGTTATTGACACAAATTAGTGTCAATAACACTTTGGAGTTTGTGTCTTCCTATTGACAGCCAGGTCCCTACTGGAGTGATAAAAGCTCTGTGGAATAGTGACCCCCTGCTTCGTGGGGCTGAATTTCTAGCCCCTTTGCCTTATCTGCCAAAGGAAGCTTTGAATGTATTGTCGAAGGCTTTCACGGCCGGAATCACTGGGGTGCTGTGTGGTTTCCGGGCTGTATGGCCGTGTTCTAGCAGCATTCTCTCCTGACATTTCGCCTGCATCTGTGGCTGGCATCTTCAGAGGATCATCTTCAGATGGATCTGTGGCTGGCATCTTCAGATGGATCTGTGGCTGGCATCTTCAGAGGATCATCTTCAGATGGATCTGTGGCTGGCATCTTCAGAGGATCATCTTCAGATGGATCCTCTGAAGATGCCAGCCACAGATGCAGGCGAAACGTCAGGAGAGAATGCTGCTAGAACACGGCCATACAGCCCGGAAACCACCCAGCACCCAAGAAGCTTTGAATCTTGGCAGCTCCTGCCCCCAAAACCTTTATGGTCTCTAAGATGCCCAATGCATTGTTATCTGTTCAGCTGCATCTTGCCACCGCAATTATTATTTTCTGCTTGCTAACTTAAGAGAATAAAAAGAAGAAATGCGGAGAGAGGACTGGACTTTTCGGTGACCCAAACACCTGAAAAGAGGCATAAGAACATGAGAACATAAGAACGAGCCTGCTGGATCAGACCAGAGTCCATCTAGTCCAGCACTCTGCTACTTGCAGTGGCCCACCAGATGCCTTTGGGAGCTCACATGCAGGGCGTGAAAGCAATGGCCTTCTGCTGCTGCTGCTGCTCCCAAGCACCTGGTCTGCTCAGGCATTTGCAATCTCAGATCAAGGAGGAAAGATTTAAGAATATGGAACGTTCTAAAAGAGTTTGTTTATGTGATATGACTACAGTTGAAACACTTGACTATTCTCTGTTTCTATGCCCTAAATACAATAAGATACGCATGAAATACATGAATCCTATTTTCTTGCAGTGTTCTCAGTGGCATGAGTGTTATAAGATACCCAATCTCCTGAACAGCTCTGATGTGCTCTTTTGTGAAACGGTTGCAAATTTTATACTGGAAATTAGTAATTTTAACTGCCTTTCTTAACCTTGTTTTGTTTTAAATTTTTGTCCTGTTTTGGTATGCCAATAAAGGCTTGTGTTGTTGATCAAGGAGGATCAAGATGGGGAGCCAGAGATCAACTTCTCCTCCATCAATCTGTCCAAGCCCTTTTTAAAGCTATCCAGGTTAGTGGCAAACTCAAGACCTCCAGTTCCTGGTCATTTACCCATGCCGGGTTCCCTGATCTCGCCTCGCTTTGGCATGAAAAGTCACAATAGAAGGGCTCTTGCTTTCCCCGGGAGAAAGCATGAAGCACACACAGGGCGAGAGCATCAGAACAAAAAAACTTGCCCTGACACAATTCTGTACACCTCTCTCGATGTGCTGCAAACAGGAAGTACACTGGGACAAGATTTCTTGCCCCAATGTACTTCCTTTCCCACTGCGCTCCTCTCTGCCAATGGGCAATCGCCTCCCGTGCGTTCTAAAGAAGCATTTTCAATTGAAGTGGCATCTGCACAATTGCATCCCTACAGAGTGCCAATGTGTGTGTGTAACCTCTATCTGTGGGTTCTGTGGGGCAGAACTTGGAATGAGTTTGCAACAACAAATCTTGTTAATTACAATTGCAGATGGGTCATGACTAGAGCAAGGTGTAACTCTTTTCCCTCAGTACATCTTCAAGGTCGCTTCTCTAATATCCCACAAAATGAGCGTTGCTGTCGTATCTGTCCTAATACAACTGATTCACTTTCTCATATTCTGCTTCACTGTTCAAAATACAACAACATCAGAACTGATTTGAGAACTGTATTACCAACAGGACTTATGCTCCTTTCTGATAAGATAAAAATGGCTAAGCTTCTAAATAACTCTAATGTTGAAATCTCTGAAGCTGTTGCTACATTTTTACTCTGTGCACTGCAAGTTGTGCAATAATGATCTTTTTATTGTATTTGGAACTCATGACTCACTCCGGTTTTATGCCTAATAAAGGTTTTGGATTTGGATTTGGAACAAATTTTAAAAACAAAATGGTTTACTTTCTTAACATATAACACCAAACATCAACATTTAACATCACACTTCAAGGTCCTGTTCAGGTTGCATTTTCAAGTCCTTATATTTACAGTCTACTGATACTGCCAAGTCCAATTCTTCTTTGCAAGTGGGTTGGCTCCTGAAGACTCCAAGGGCTTGGTGAACAGGATTCAACATGAGGAAGGTTTCCAGGAGAACTCTCACCCATTACAAACATTAAAAAAATCCCTGAAACAATAAACTCCAACATTTACAACATAGCAAAAATGAACTACCACCTTCCCAGTAGTTCCCAACAACATTGCAGTTACCTTAACAAGGTATTAAGGGCTTATACCAAGGTCTGAGTCTGGTAGCCTTGTTTCCTCCAAATTACATGAGCCTCCTGCTACTTTGAGTCTCCACCCCTTTCTGGGTCAACCCATTCTGAGCATGGGGGGTTACATGTGTACTTGTAGGTTTGTGAAAAATGAACTAAGGGAGAAGGGGGCAGCCCCCTGCCTGACAAACTAGCTTTCTATGTGCAGGATTCCCCCCCCCCCAAAAAAAATACTTAGACTAGGCCTTGCCCATTAGAGAGAGCAAGCATGGTGTAGTGCACAGGTGTCAAACTTGCGGCCCTCCAGATGTTATGGACTACAGTTCCCATCATGATGCTGGCAGGGGATGATGGGAACTGTAGCCCATAACATCTGGAGGGCCGCGAGTTTGACACCTATGGCTGTAGTGGTTAAGAGTTTTGGACTAGGATCTGGGGAACCCAGCTTTGAATCCCCACGCATGCCATAAAAGCTTGCTGGATCACCTTGGGATGTCTGCAAAGCTACTGCTTTGTAAGTATTTTCATGTTTTGGAAATCAGTTTCACATGTAAATTGTAATTCTTTGTAACAAGTCTTTGTTTTGTTTCTTTTCAGAACAGCCGTGAAGTTTAACGAGGCCAGTTAATTATCTAGATTCTGGCTAGCTGTTATAATTGTATTTAGATTATATTGCCGTGCCGTTCTAACTTGTGTATCTATATATATAAAAATCTAACAGTGTGTTTGTCCCTGATGGTGTCCCTCAGAAGCTGCTGGATGGATCGCCCCCAAATTTTCACATGATGTCCCTCCCTGTTGCTGGCAGGTACTCGGACCTTCAAACCGCCGAAAGTCCATACCTGAGCCAGGTAAAACGTCTTTTTCCTGGCGCACCAGGCCATGAAGCTGCCTCTGTTTAACTGTCACCCTTAGAATGTTTGTGCAGCCTGTGTGTCTGTGGCCTGAGGGCTTGGGATGTTCGGGCTCAGGATGGAGCAGAGATGAGCAGTGAAAACAGTAAATAGGTAATACTATTAAGTGTTAATACGAGTGGAAGTGAAACACATACACACTTTGCCATGTGAGACGTCAGGTGGGGTTCCCCCCCTCACACGCAGGTAACGCTTTTCACTCTGGTGCCTCACCCACTGCTACCACACAACACACATCCAGCTCATCCTCACACACCTCCACTCTGCCTCTCCCTCACATCCAACCACACCACCTACCCACTTCCCTCACCCATATCTTCACACTACACAGCTCTCTTTTTTTTACTAAAAGCCGAAAGGCTGGAGTTTGCCTGCTTTTCTTCCTAAGAAAATCCGTTGGGGTGGGGTGCTAACCAACACTACTAGCTCCAGCTTCTTTTTGCACATCGGCGTGACTCCTTTAAGAACCCAGGGGAGCTGGCCTCAATCTGACCGGGGCCCTCTTACCTACCCTTGCCTCTGCTGCCTGAGCTGGGATAGCCTCCTTGCCCCAGTTCTGCCTTTTTTACCAAAGGGCCAGGACTATCGCGTGTCACAATCCAGCCTCTCATGGACAGCGGGATTCGTGCACTGGACAGTTCCGTTGTGGAATGGGAAGGGTTACTTATACTAAGAAAACAAGACCGCACTATATAACGATGTGCATTGAAAAGGGAAAGAGGGATTCCATTTGACCACCCCAAAAGGCTATGCTGCGGATCATTGGACCTGCATGGACATCTGTGTGGGTTGCGGACTGTGATGAGAAGGACAATTGCCACAGCAACGCGTGGCTGGACCCGCTAGTATATATATATTATTCCAATGGGAGAATGTAAACAATTTTTCCAAAACATTTTGTTACTGTTTGTAAAATTAGAAAATTATTTTGGTTACTTATAAGTAAATTGCTACTCCAGTGGGAGAACTAATTTTTGAGGTCATTATTGTAGCCTGGTTGGTACAAGTTTTCTTCATTTTCGCTACAGCTTCACAGACATCCCCCTCAAAACAAAACAAAACAAAAAAGGAAAAACAGATGAGCTTCATGCAGAGGAAACCTCCGTGTGGAATCTCCATGGAGGAGCTGTTGCAGCACACAAAACAGTGGGCACGAGCAGCGGAAATAAAAGTAAGAGGTTTGGATGGGAGAAATAATGCGTTTCCTGCCCGCTTGTGTTCGCTCTGCAGGCAGGAGTAGTGTTCAACCCAGGTTGGGGGGAAAAGATTGCAAGTTTAGCTGTTTTTGAAAAAAAATGATAAGAACATAAGAACATAAGAAAGTGCCTGCGGGATCAGACCAGAGTCCATCTAGTCCAGCACTCTGCTACTCGCAGTGGCCCACCAGGTGCCTTTGGGAGTTCACATGCAGGAGGTGAAAGCAATGGCCTTCTGCTGCTGCTGCTCCTAAGCACCTGGTCTTCTGAGGCATTTGCGATCTCAGATCAAGGAGGATCAAGATTGGTAGCCAGAGATCGACTTCTCCTCCATAACAAGGCCACATACAGTTCTTCAGGAGTGTTATGAAATCAAATAAGCAATCTGATATTTCAAACACATTGTAGAATTTAGGTCAGCACCAATTTGTCAAGCAGAGCAAAACTACAGGATTTCCAGATACTCGCCTGTTTTACAGCAACACAGCTGTTTTGTCAGCAACGGCTTTTTAAAAATTATGCTTGCCCATGCAATAACAGTATCAAGCCACTGGCAATAAATATTAAATATTAATACATAGCATATATTATTGTTGTTGTTGCTGCTGCTGCTGCTGCTGTTTGTTTGTTTGTTTGTTGTTGTTGTTGTTGTTGTTGTTGTTGTTGTTGTTGTTGTTGTTATTATTATTATTATTATTATTATTATTATTATTATTATTATTATTATTATTATTATTATTATTATTATTATTATTATTATTATTATTATTATTGTAGATTTCACAGCTGCCAGATCTTTAGCTGGTTGTTGGCCTTCATTACAATTCGAGCCTCACCCAGAGGCCTAGGAAATTGTAATGTATCGGCGTAGTATTCGTGCGGATCCCAGCAGGGCTGCCTTCTGAATCTGACAGATGTTAATTTTATCAATTCGAAGATGTTTCAAGTGCTGCCCTAGTGTTTTTGGGATGCTGCCCGTTTGGGGTTCATGCCCGTGTCCCTCTTAATGGTTTCCAACCAACGAGTCCTTGGCCTCCCCCGTTTCCATTTACCACTGACCATTCCGAGTAGCATCTCTGTCTCCAGTGAATTTGCCCTCATTACATGTCCGAAGTAGGTCAGCCTAGTGATCTTGCCCTTCAGGGACATCTCTGGGCTAAGATGCTCCAGGACAGCTTCGTTGGTGACCCTAGCTGTCCATGGGATTCGTGCAAATATACATTACATAATTACCTCATAAATTACATGTACAAAAATACCGCAAAAAGCGTATTTACTGATTAAATAATTTAAAGAGATAATCTTTCACAAATGTACTCGCAAATTGCAAAAGGCTTGCATAGAAGAATCCCGATGTTTACTGGGCCGAGTTATGCAGATATTATCTTGTAAATCACACTGAAACAGTGGTGCTCGAGTTGTACGTTATATACTTGCTAATTAACCTTTATTGTGTGAAAGTCTGCACACTACAGTGACTAAATTGCTGCCAGCTGTAAACAGTGTCTTATATTAACAAGTGTTCTTTTCTTTGTTTTTCAGATCCTGAAAGGACTAATCCAAAAGGCAAACCTATGCCACTCAGAAGTGGCACAGATACATCATTTTTAAAAAATAAAGGATGCATTTAAAAAAAACCGGCACAATCTTTGTCATTATTTCAGTCAAAAGGAGGATAACTCTTAAAGGTATAAATCAGTTAGCGAGATCTCGCAACGGTGCTGAAGGGATAGCAGATAAAGTCCATTCAGAAAATCCAGGTGGGCTCATTGCCGCACCCAGCTATCTCCTTTATCAGATGGCTATTTCCTTCAGTTATGTCCTGAGGCTCCCGCGCCTCGTCTCTGTAACAAAGGGGAGTTCAAATTGTCCAATGGTGGTCCCTGTACGTCTTCCAACGGCTGGGACCTCTGGGTGCTGCTATCAGTTTTCATTTGCAAAACCAAAGAGGGTCTTTGCCTTTGCTAAGGAGTCGGCTGGGTGTCGGTCTAAGCTGTATTCCAGGGCTAACTTCCTTGTCCCTTAATATCAGCTTCTACAGGCTACTGCTTTTATTAACAAACACAAATGTCTAAAATAGCATTTCTAAACTTAAACATTAGGGAAAACCTTAAGACATAAACACATATGCTTATAGGCAAGAGTCTCCTAAATTAACACTAACAAAACCTTAAATTAGCTGGAGAACCTAGCTGGGGTACAACCTTAAACAGTGGGCAAATCATAAATTCAACACAAAAGGGGCTTTCCTTATATCCAAAAAGGGCAAAGGCAAGAGGGAAACCATATAACATTGGCACAATCATATGTTTATGTTCTTTGTGGGCCTCAGGGAGGCTTCTGTGGAATTCAGATTAGCCTGCGCACTCCCACACATGCCAGCTGGGTGACCTTGGGCTAGTCACAGCTTTCTGGAGCTCTCTCAGCCCCACTCACCTCACAGGGTGTTTGTTGTGAGGGGGGAAGGGAAAGGAGATTGTCAGCCCCTTTGAGTCTCCTACAGGAGAGAAAGGGGGGGATATAAATCCAAACTCTTCTTCTTCTTCTTCATTATTATTATTATTATTATTATTATTATTATTATTATTATTATTATTATTATTATTATTATTATTATTATTATTATTATTCTGAACCACACAAGTCTCTGCGTCCTGACGTGGAGCCAGTGGAGCCATGTAACTTGACTTCAGGAAAATATTTTGGCTATTTTCCTGTGCGGTAACAGCATTAGGAAGGTTGAGAACCGCTGGTTTAGGGGGAATCTCCTTCCCTCTACCTTGAATCCATTGCTCCTTTTTCTAGAGTCTCCGGAGCAGCAGAAAACACGTTTGCTCCGCCTTCGACATGACATCCCTGCAAATATTTAGACGTGGCTATCGTGTCACCCCTTAACCTCCTCTTCTCCAGACTAAACATCCCCAGCTCCCTAAGCCGTTCCTCTTAGGATATGGAATCATGAGGATTTCTTGTGGTTGAAAGAAAGGGAAATGGCTGCTTGCCAATTGGATGACCCTTCCCTCTGAAAGGACTCTGGGCAGGGGCGGAACGAGGGGGAACTTGGCCCGGGGCACACGTGCACCCTGCGCCCCCGCCACGCCCCCTTGGCGCTACACCACAGACTCTGGGAATACTTCAACAGCAGAACTCAGCCACCCATATATAAGAAGTGGAAATTATAGTTCTCAAATGATTCTACCTTTGTGTTGCATGGGGGGGGGGGGGGGGTTGCCACAGGAGGTGGTTATGGCCACTAACCTGGATAGCTTTAAAAAGGGCTTGGACAGATTTATGGAGGAGAAGTCGATCTATGGCTACCAATCTTGATCCTCCTTGATCTCAGATTGCAAAGGCCTTAGCAGACCAGGTGCTCAGGAGCAGCAGCAGCAGCAGAAGGCCATTGCTTTCACATCCTGCATGGGAGCTCCCAAAGGCACTGCGAGTAGCAGAGTGCTGGACTAGATGGACTCTGGTCTGATCCAGCAGGCTAGTTCTTATGTTCTTATGTTGCTCCTGCATTATGAGAAATTAGGTGCTTTTGAGGAGCCCCCCCTCCCCCCAGCTCTCGCATGTTATTTTGAAAATGCACAACCAATTTCTGGTTTAAAAAAAACCCCTGCCTTTCAGATCAACCACTCTACCAATTGAGACGGAAATTTCAGGAAAATTAAGGTTCTCTTCCCCCCTCCCCCCCTTTGTATCCCCTGAAACCCACCAATATGAAGAGGAAGAAGAGTCTGGATTTATATCCCCCCTTTCTCTCCTGCAGGAGACTCAAAGGGGCTGACAATCTCCTTTCCCTCCCCCCCTCACAACAAACACCCTGTGAGGTAGGTGGGGCTGAGAGAGCTCCGAAGAACTGTGACTAGCCCAAGGTCACCCAGCTGGCGTGTGTGGGAGTGCACAGGCTAATCTGAATTCCCCAGATAAGCCTCCACAGCTCAGGCAGCAGAGCTGGGAATCAAACCCGGTTCCTCCAGATTATGTAAAAGTTTGTTTCATTTATTCATATTTTGCGCTGCTTCCCCAGAAACCTGCCTGAGGGGGTTCCAAAATGAAAAATAAAATTGATTTTTTTTAATCAAAAGTGATAGGATTCCTTTCAAGCGCAGGGGACGGGCCATCTTCCCAACGATTTGTGTTCCCCGAAACTGGAGAACTGCTTGCGTGTCATTTGTTGACGAGTAACAATGTTATAACACTTTGGGTATCTACGTCTCCCTAAAAAACCAACTATGTAGTATTCTCAAAGAATGTGAACTCATCTCGCTAAATGGTCACCGGGAGCAACTTGTACAGGCCATCAGCTGTAATGATTCAAGGAAGCTCTGGCCCCGTGTATCCAATGATTCAGGTTCACTTGGTTTCCGCGCAGCTTGTCTACCTATTCATATTTGGAAGAAGTACTTCTGTGACGTTTTTAATGAGGCCCCTCATTCTTCTAACCTCCCTGTTTTTGCTTACGTAAATGATAGTCGAGAGTGGCCCCCTGTCTGTGAAATTGTGCTTCAACTAAAGGAACACAAGGCTCCAGGACTTGATGGGTTCCCCCCAGAGTTATTTAAGACCTTTGTTGATTGGTGGGGCCCGGTACTAGCAGCCCTTTTAACCTCTGTTAATCCCGTGGTGGCGAACCCATGGCGCTCCAGATGTTCATGGGCTATACTTCCCATCATCCCCTGCCAAATGGCCATGCTGGCAGGGGATGATGGGAATTGCAGTCCATGAACATCTGGAGCACCCTAGGTTCGCCACCACTGTTTGATCAGACAGCTCTTGTACCATCAGATTGGACCCACGCGATTATAATCCCTGTCTTTAAAAGGGGAGATTTTTTTCTTCCCTTCCAATTAGAAGAAGAAGAAGAAGAGTTGGGATTTATATCCCCCCTTTCTCTCCTGAAGGAGACTCAAAGGGGCTGACAATCTCCTTGCCCTTCCCCCCTCACAGCAAACACCCTGTGAGGTAGGTGGGGCTGAGAGAGCTCCGAGAAGCTGTGACTAGCCCAAGGTCACCCAGCTGGCGTGTGTGGGAGTGTACAGGCTAATCTGAATTCCCCAGATAAGCCTCCACAACTCAAGAGGCAGAGCTGGGAATCAAACCCGGTTCCTCCAGATTAGATACACAAGCTCTTAACTTCCTACGCCACTGCTGCTCCTATTAGTTTATTAGTTATTTACCGTCCTATTAGTTTATTGTCCATCACTGGCTAAAAATATGCCAAATATTTGCACAGAAACCTCTCTTCGTGGATTTCAGAGTAACGAAGTTTCCAAACTTTGGAAGTAGCTTTCATTTGCTCTTCCCCCCCCCCCCCCCCACCCGCCCCGGTTGCTTCCCAAAAGGTTTGCCATCCCAGAACTACATGAGGGCTCTGTTCAGTTCACTGCCGGAGTGGCTGGCTGTGCGTCATGCGCTCAGGGTTATATGCAACTGTTGGCAACTGAGTCCAACGATACAGGAAGCAGTCATCTGCAATTATCCTGCCCATTGGACCAGATGACACCCCGAGCTTTTGGGACACCAGACCAGGGGCATTAAAGGAATCATTCCCCCCCTTTCCCAGCCAACCCCCCTTTCCACATATTTTTTCACTTTTTGGAGCAGCAGTGGCGTAGGAGGTTAAGAGCGCGTGTATCTAATCTGGAGGAACCGGGTTTGATTCCCAGCTCTGCCGCCTGAGCTGTGGAGGCTTATCTGGGGAATTCAGATTAGCCTGTACACTCCCACACACGCCAGCTGGGTGACCTTGGGCTAGTCACAGTTCTTCGGAGCTCTCTCAGCCCCACCTACCTCACAGGGTGTTTGTTGTGAGGGAGGGAAGGGCAAGGAGATTGTCAGCCCCTTTGAGTCTCCTGCAGGAGAGAAAGAGGGGAATATAAATCCAAACTCTTCTTTGTCAAAAACGTTTGTAAAAGGGCAGGAAGGAATGTGAGATGAAACTAGCCTTTCCAGTGCTGGGGCGAGGGGCAGGGGTTCACTATAAAGGGGGAGGGTTTTTTGGGGGGGGGTGGGGTTTAACCCATCCCATGAGTTGCAGAACCAGCCTGAATTGTGCAGAACGTTTTAAAAATATGCTGTGACGCAAGGGCCGTGGGGCCACACCGGGACCAGATCGGCACATTGCCCAAGCGAGAGTTTTCTGAGAGCAGGATTTGAGCATTGCCTGGATTAAAATCGGCTTTAAATCACTATTATTACCGCCATTGTGGTTATAATTATCCTCGGTATTAATGATAACAATTGAAATGGCAGGGGCCTTGGGCTTAATGAGCCCAGAGCGCACGGCAACGTGCGCTTATCTCTGTTGCCAGGTGGTCAGCATCTTCACCGGCCCTCCGTTTACAGCCAGCGCTTCGCTCCAGCAGTGATTCTTAGCGCCAGGCCTTTGATGCCGGCAAGAGGGACCCCTGCCCCAGACAGCAGGCAGAACTTTCTGTGAAAGTAGAGGGCTTGTTGCCATGGGAACTAGGAACAGACAAAGTTTTCTCATCATCTTTGAGCTCCCCCCCACCCTCCTTTCATTATTTCGGCAGGCTAGCAGGGAAAAAGCAGGCGGACGAGTTGGAAAGGTTAACAGGTACTCCAGATGGAGCCACCTAAACCCCCACTTTTCGAGGAGGGGGGCCCGAGGAAGCTTACATGAACCCCCCTCCCTTGTTTGTTCCAAAAAAGATCCCCCCTTTCTCCTTACAAGAGAAGCCAAAAATTAATGAAAGCCCCGACAGCTCAGTCAAGCTTCAAAGGCCTTTCATCCTTGTCAAATCCATTGGCATTTCTCTTCCCTGTCACCGCGTTTAAAGCCAGATGCGGAGGACAACTTTTAAAAAAAGGATAGACTCGGTTTATGTGCACGATGAATAGAGTCTGCAGTTCTGGGGCTTTGCAAGGAGCATCGAGGAGGGGGAAGGCAACCGACGCCGTCACTCTTCAGAGGCTCAAAGAGTTCCCAGTGGCTTGTGTCGGGGTTACTGGTGAGGCGGGACCCAGCCAGCTCAGTTCATAATAGGATCCCTCAGGCAAAAACACCAGTGATACGCACTTATTCATAAATGACCTGGAAGTAGGGGTGGGTAGCGTGGTGGCCAAGTTTGCAGATGATACCAAATTATGTAGGGTGGTGAGAACCACAAAGGATTGCGAAGAGCTCCAAGTGGACCTTGATAAATTAGGTGAGTGGGCTCAGAAATGGCAAATGCAGTTCAATGTAGCAAAATGTAAAGTGATGCACATAAGGGCAAAGAATCCAAACTTCACATACACGCTACAGGGGTCAGTGCTATCCATCACAGACCAGGAAAGGGATTTGGGCGTCTTAGTTGATAGTTCCATGGGAATGTCAACTCAATGCATGGCAGCTGTGAAAAAGGCAAACTCTATGCTGGGGATAATTAGGAAAGGAGTTGATAATAAAACTGCAAAGATTGTCATGCCCTTATATAAAGCCGTGGTGCGACCGCACTTGGAGTACTGTGTTCAGTTCTGGTCGCCACATCTCAAAAAGGATGTCGAAGAGAGATAGAAAAAAGAAGTGCAGAGAAGGGCAACTTGAGGGGTGATTGGAAGGATTGGAGCACCTTCCTTATGAGGAGAGGCTGCAGCATTTGGGACTCTCTTTTAGTTAGGAGAGGGGAGAGACATCTGGAAGCGGGGATATGGGATTAGAAGTCTATAAAATTATGCATGGGGGGTAGAAAATGTTGACAGAGGAGAAATTTTTCTCTCTTTCTCACAATGTCTACTAGAACCAGGGGGGCATTCATTATGAAAATGCTGGGGGGGAAGAATTAGGACTAATAAAAGGAAACACTTCTTCACGCAACGTGTGATTGGTGTTTGGAATATGCTGCCACAGGAGGTGGTGATGGCCACTAACCTGGATAGCTTTAAAAGGGGCTTGGACAGATTTATGGAGGAGAAGTCGATCAATCTTGATCCTCCTTGATCTCAGACTGCAAATGCCTTAGCAGACCAGGTGCTCAGGAGCAGCAGCAGCAGAAGGCCATTGCTTTCACATCCTGCAGGTGAGCTCCCAAAGGCACCTGGTGGGCCACTGCGAGAAGCAGAATGCTGGACTAGATGGACTCTGGTCTGATCCAGCAGGCTAGTTCTTATGTTCTTATGTTCTTAGTGGTGGGATCCAAAAATGTTAGTAACAGGTTCCCATGGTGGTGGGATTCAAACTGTGGCGTAGCGCCCATGGGGCTGGGCAGGGCACGACGGGGGCGTGGCCGGGCATTCCAGGGCGGGGCTGTGGCAAGGATGCAGCCACTGCGCCGGTCCTTGGGCAGGAAACGAACGCAGGCAGGCGCAGGCTGCCACGCACGCCGGTGCACCACCTCCTAGACTGCTTCAAGTTCTGCGTGCTACTGCTGAGAGGAGGGGTGTAACTAAGGCAAAAATCACGTGGCAAAATCACCAATTAGTAACCCCCTCTCGGCACACACAAATAATTAGTAACCTACTCTCAGGAACCTGTGAGAACCTGCTGGATCCCACCTCTGGTGATACGCCTGTGGAGGAAAAGCAGAGATGTCCGCAAGGCACTAACTGTGCAGGAGTTTAGGCACGTGGCCAGGATCACCCTGTGTACCTACACATACACGTGATCCTTTCTGGATGGTGCTTTTCTTCTCTCCAACCCACACTCCTTTACATTTTTGGTACCGGTACCAGCTCAGGCCATTTCTGCACAGGCCAGAAAAGCCAGTAAAAGGATGGTAAAAACAGTATTATAACAGGACTAAAATTCCCATCAGCCAATTGGGCATGCTGGCAGGGGCTGATGGGAATTGTACTCCATGAACCTCTGGAGCGCCATAGGTTGGCCACCCCTGTTCTAAACCAAAGAACAACCAGCTTGGTATCTGTTACATTTTTCTCCCTCTGGAGCTCAGGAAAGTGTCTCCAGGTCTTCAGTTTGGGCAGTGGGACAGCTCAGAGTAGACCACAGGAGACCCTTGAGGGTCATCGAAGTAGAAAGGCAGAGCCAAATAAAACAAAATTTTAAAGATTAATCCTTTTAAATAAATACGGCCACTTTTCTTGTCTATTAATCATTGTTGTCTATAGAGTGCAACCTCACAAGGAAGCAAAAAATTCAGTCACACCCCAAGGAATTTCCCCTCCCGGGGAGAAGGATAAAACCAAGAGAGGGCAGCAGAGAAAGGCACAGGAAAGAGAATCATGAAAAAGACAAGGAGTGCAGCGCAATAGCATACCTAGGAGGGACATGAAGGGGCTTTAGACCCAGGTGCCACTCACCTGGGTCGCATGGGGAAGCACATTTAGCCACCCCACCCGCCTCTGTTCATCTGCTCACTGCTGCTCACCAGCAGGTTCTCACCAGTTCCCGAGAGTGGGTTACTAATTATTTGCGTGTGCCGAGAGGGGGTTACTAATTGGGTCTGCTTTTCCGTTAGAAATTCCATTAGGTCCAAAAATCATCAAGTCCTGTTGTTTCCTGTGTGGCTGGTTAGTGAAGGTAGAAAACTGGATAATTCTCCCTGTTGGGCTGTTTTAAAAACATGTTTTAGAAATATGGTAAAGTTCCTTGTTTAAGGAAAGTCTCCTTCTTTTGATTTCTAGAAACAAAATTAAGTATTTGAAAGTATTAAGTATTTGACAGGCAGTCAATTAGAGGAGAAGTAGTTGTTTCTGTTGGCAGTAGACGATCGGACTTGCTAGAATGAGTTTAAATTATGGACAGAAAGATACCAGTTGGAAATTAGGAACTTTTTTTTTACAGTAAGAGTTTTTTACAGTAACAGAGGAATTATTAATGCCCGGCCCCCAGAATGCCCGACCACGCCCCCGTTGTGCCCCGCCCAGCCCCATTGGTGCTACGCCACTGTTTGAATCCCACCACCATGGGAACTTGTTACTAAAATTTTTGGATCCCACCACTGGTTTTAAACCCCCCAAATATCAGTCCTGCACAGCTGAATTCAGGAATTGGCTGAGCTGACCCTGCATTCAACTATGTGGGACCACCTCGCTGCTTACAACATCAGAACCAGCTTCACAGGCAGCAAGGGGGGATTGCCTGCAAGGATCAGGTCACCAGACTTCACCCCCAGGTAGCTACAAAAGCCGAAAAAGCCAAACTCTGGACTTTTCTGCATTTAATGCGATTTGAGGCCGGAAATAAAACATTTCCTCCACGGAGTTCTGCGCTGATTTCACTCGCAAAGATTTTATTTGCAGTCTCAACACTTTTTGAACAAATCCCCCTTTAAAACGATTCTCCGGTTGAAACGTTTTGAAAACGCCTTCAGTTGCTACGTGGTCGATTGCCAATTTTTATGTTTCCTACGTTTCTCTGCTTTCCTTGAACTTCCTCCTTGGCACCACTTTACAAATTCAGTCAGTTCCCCCTCACCCTGTTTATTTGCACCATTTCTGTTAGTTCTTTTATGGGGGGGGGGGGCAATCTTTGAAGCACCGAGAAAATGAGGAGTATAGTATCATAGCACGAGACCGTGAAGAACTGAAGCATCGATTCAACACAGAACTAAAAAAGTGTGTGGGGGGCAGAGGTGGGATCCAGCAGGTTCTCACCAGTTCCCGAGAGTGGGTTACTAATTATTTGTGTGTGCCGAGAGGGGGTTACTAATTGGGTCTGCTTTTCCGTTAGAAATTCCACTAGGTCCAAAAATCATGAAGTCCTGTTGTTTCCTATGTGGCTGGTTAGCGAAGGTAGAAAACGGGATAATTCTCCCTGTTGGGCTGTTTTTAAAACATGTTTTAGAAATCTGGTAAAGTTCCTTGTTTAAGGAAAGTATCCTTCTTTTGATTTCTAGAAACAAAATTAAGTATTTGAAAGTATTAAGTATTTGACAGGTAGTCAATTAGAGGAGAAGTTGTTGTTTCTGTTGGCAGTAGACAATAGGACTTGCTATAATGAGTTTAAATTATGGACAGAAAGATACCAGCTGGAAATTAGGACCTTTTTTTACAGTAAGATTTTTTTTACAGTAACAGAGAAATTATTAATGCCCTGCCCCCGGAATGCCCGGCCATGCCCCCGTCGTGCCCCGCCCAGTCCCATTGGCGCTACGCCACTGTTTGAATCTCACCACCATGGGAACCTGTTACTAAAATGTTTGGATCCCACCACAGGTGTGGGGGGTCATGTAATGGTGGACAGGAATCATTTCAAGGGGGTGAGCACGAACAGAAGGGGGGACTAAAAATAAAGGGGGGCTGAAAATGGCTTTTTCAGGTCCCCCCCCCCCAAATTTGGCTTTTCCAAAATGCCTGCCTTACCCGCAAAGATGGAAATAATGGAAAGGAAAGAGAAAGAGTGGAACGAACCGTGCGGGTGTATTTGACAAACGTTCCAGGCAGGAGTGGCGGCAGCAGGCAAGAAATGGCCGAGCCGTGCAATGGAGAAGGGGATCTATAAGGAGATCTATGCGCGAGTTCCGAGCATCAAGGGCAGCCAAGAGCGTGGGGAAAGAAGGATCTTCCAAACCACTCCAAATTTTTCACCCGGACATCACTTTGGATGCTCTTCTGCTCTTCCCTGGTGGTTCAGCCTGAGACCGGTCCCCAGAGCCTGGCTTCTGTCATCGCACAGGAAGCTGCCCCCTCCGCTGACCTTTGTCAAATCCTCATTAATTCTCCCCTGCTCCCGTTCATGCCCCTCACACGCACGCACCCGGCTTTCACCAGTTATTCGGCTGTGGCTCATCATCTGCCAAATAATACCTCCATTAATTGGATGTCACAAAGTTATTTACAGCGTTATTAAAATTCCATGAATAAGGAAATAAAACCCTCCATCTTGGGTGGCAGATGGAAGCCAGAAGGTCACATTCAAAAGTCTGGAAGGTAATTCTTGCAATAGCCTCTGGCCCGGATCTGCATTCCTAGCCCTCTTCCTGTTTTCCTTGTGGGCAGGGGAAACTTCCTAATATTAAGGTGCTGAATGTGCAAACGCAACTTAGAGTTTAAGAGGGATATTATCGTTAATGGAAAAGGAGTTCAAGTCTCTGACAGTGCGATCCCACCTTGTGGCCCTTGCCATTCACCCGACTTACAACAAAAGAAACTTTAAATTTGTTTGTTTGTTTGTTTGTTTGTTCGTTCGTTCGTTCGTTCATTAAATTTATAGGCCGCCTCATCCCCAAAGGGCTCGAGGCAGCTCACAACACGGCTGTTTCCAACAGCAGATTAGTACAACATAAAAGTTAACCCATTAAAACTCAGCAGCAATTAATAACAATAAATAAATTAAAACAAGAAGATTGCACAGAACACATATACACAGGCGCCCGATCTGAAGGCCAAAGAAAAAAGAAAAAGAAGAAGCAGGAAGGGGAGGAGATAGGCAGGGCCCAAGGTGGAATTAGGGCCCAACCAAGGTGGTCCAGGCAGGCAGCTTTGATTTCAGTTTCAATGCACAATAATGTGCAGGACAACAATGAAATATGGCAAACCAATGCAGAAACAATAATCAACGTGTAATAGTTCTGGCCTGTTGTGCAAAACAGACTAGCAGGGCTTCAGTCCTTTGCAATTCTCTCTAGCTGTGTCCTGTGGCATTGTGGATGGACTTGCACCTTTGCTGTTCTTTGTTGAGCCCTCTCTCCTGGTTGTCAAGCCTCCAAGGGTAGCCCTGAAATATGCAAATATAGTTCATAACAACTGAACTCTGTGAAGTACACCTGGCTCCAGTTTCAGGCCTCTAACAGATCTGAGGGAGTGGAGCCTTTTCTTCCTTATATGGAAAGTCTGAGCTCTTTAGCCCCCCCTATTGGACCCTGGGTTACACATGCACCCCACCCAATTGACAGATCCTCCTCCAGCCCTTGCTCCACCCACATTTTGCAAGAGTTTATGGCCTTCCAGATGATTAAACGTTTGCTTGGGGCTCTATTCCTTGGCTAGTCCTTTTGAAATCAGATGCTGACAACCTGATCTATTCTCCCGGGACTACAACCCAGCAGGCTTCAAGTGTAGGAAAAGAGACCCACCATGGTGTAGTGGTTTAAGAGCAGGTGGACTCTAATCTGGAGAACTGAGTTCGATTCCCTGCTCCTCATGAGTGGCAGGCTCTTATCTGGTGAACTGGATTGGTTTCCCCGCTCCTACACATGAAGCCTGCTGGGTGTCCTTGGGCCAGTCCCGTCTTACCCCATATGTCCCGAATCGGTCTCTGCGCTCGGCAGAGGCCAACCTACCGGTGATCCCTGGCCCCTCAATGATGCGGCTGGCCTCCACCCGGGCCAGAGCCTTTACAGCTCTGGCCCCGGCCTGGTGGAACGCTCTTCCGCCAGCTGTCCAGGCCCTGCGGGATCTTAATGAGTTCCGCAGGGCCTGCAAGACTGAGCTGTTCCGCCGGACCTTTGGGGATTCTAGCCACTGATGTCCCCCCCCCCCCCTCCTTATAACATCAAGTGGATCCTGCCGCCCTTCCCTTTGGGTTTTTAAGGGAATTGATAGTAGGCGCCATCTTTTATGTGATCTTAATAATGCTGCATTTTAATGGGGTAGGGTTTATATTTATTAGAGCCTGTATTAACTGATATTTAACGGATTTTAATCTGATATATGTGCTCTAGTTTACATGTTGTTCACCGCCCTGAGCCCTCTGGGGGAGGGCGGTATATAAACCTAATCAATCAATCAATCAATCAATATAAATAAATTATCTCAGAACTCTCTCAGCCCCACCTGCCTCTCAAGGCGCCTGTTGTGAGGAGAGGAAGGGAAAAGGAGTTCGTAAGTCACCTTGAGACTCCTTACAGGAGAGAAAGGTGGGGGTATAAATCCAAAAGATCTTTTCTTTGGGCTTCTCTTGGGAGGCCCTACAAATGCTCACCGCTCTGGAGATTTACCATCGCTTAAAGACTAGATTATTTGATCAAGAGTATCAATTTCTCCTGAGCAAAGCGCAAAGCTCTTGCTCTCCAATATTCTTTGGGATTATCCCTCAGAAATCTAGCCCTGCTATATACCTGCAACAACTTATTAATTACAATTGCAGATGGGTCATGACTAGAGCAAGGTGTAATTCTTTTCCATCAGTACATCTTCAAGATTACATGCTCTGAGGTATTCACCAAAAGGTAGTAAGCTGTCGATTTTGTCACAATTACAACTGATACACTTTCTCAGATTCTGCTTCATTGTTCAAAGCACAACAACATCAGAACCGATTTGAGAACTGTGTTACCAACAGGATTTATGCTCCTTTCTGATAAAATAAAAATGGCTAAAACTTCCTAAATAAAAGCTCTCTAGTGTTGAAATCTCTGAAGCTGTTGCTATGTTTTTGCTCTGTGTACTGCAAGTTGAGCAATAATGATCTTTTTATTGTATTTGAAATTCTTGGCACTGGTTTTATGCCTAATAAAGGTTTTGGATTTGAAATCCAAACTCTTTTCTTCTAGGAGCGGGGAAACCAATCCAGTTCACCAGATCAGAGTTGAGGAGTGGGGAATCAAACCTTGTTCTCCAAGTGAGAATCTACCTGCTCTTAACTGCTGCACCATGTTGGTTCTAGAATAGCTAAAGCCACTATTAATCCAACCAGCCACTAAAAAAAATACAGTTTAAGGGTTGTAACTTGTTGTGCTATTTAACCATTGTAAAAAAAATATTTTCCCATGGTATTTTGCTTTTCCGCCATTCTCACAAGCTCAGAAAGTCACCTCCATCATTTCCAGCTTATTTTTTTTTTAAAAAAAAATCAGACTCCAGTACATTTCACCCTGTCCTTTTCATAACGCCAAATACTATCTATCCAAGATTTTCGCAGCTGAGCTTTTCTCAAAAGCGCTAAAGCTTTCCTCACAGGCAGGCAAAAAAAGAACAGAGAGCAATATATAACACTAAAGAGGATATAACGCAGCTTCTCTTGTACTCTCCGGAGACCTATCTCGCGGCCTTAAACAGAATTTCACCTTGCTAAATCCAGGGGGGCTAAAGAAGATGTAACTCCGTCGAAAACGGCACTGTTCATTTTTATCCTGCTACCGTCGAAAACGGCACTGCTCATTTTTATCCTGCTACAGCCTTGAGAAGAGAATATAGCGGTGAATACTAACCTGAAATATTACACTGGTGCATTATTTTAAAAAGTCAGCCGTTCAATAAGGCTGTTGCAAAAATAGATTAAATCTTCGTCTTCTGCAGTCCATTAATTTAGATGCTAGAATGGAATCCTATATCTGTTTATGTTAGCAACGTAGGCAGTCTCTACTTTAATTGGGGGGAATTAGCGGTGAAGGCAGAGCTCGGCGGTTAACTGGGATCAATAACCTGTGTATTCCTGGATTATCCAGGGTGAAAACTCTCAAAGGAACAGCCCACTGTTCGATGAACAAATTGCATTTGATTAACTAATCACTGTTGAAAAGAGGGAATATTTGTTCGAAGAAGAGTTTGGACTTATACCCCACCTTTCTCTCCTGTAAGGAGACTCAAGGAGGCTTACGAGCTCCTTTCTCTTCTTCTCCCCACAACAGACACCTTGTGAGGTAGGTGGGGCTGAGAGAGTTCCGAAGAACTGTGACTAGCCCAAGGTCACCCCGCAGGAATGTAGGAGTGAAGAAACACATCTGGTTCACCAAATAACAGGGGCATAACAAGGCAAACTGTAGCCCTGGGCAAAACCTGAGTTGGATGCCCCCCCCCCCCCATGAGCGGCCACTCCACCACGACCAAAAACATTTTGCACCAGGACATTGGTGCATGTAGGGGGTGCATTTTTAGACATATCAGCACTACAATTTCTGTGTGTCATCAGGAGACTGTCCTTATGCTACCCCCCAAGTTTGGGGAGGTTTGGTTCAGGGAGTCCAAAGTTATGGACTCCCAAAGGGGGTGCCCCTATCCCCCATTGTTTCCAATGGGAGCTAATAGGAGATGGGGGCTACAGTTTTGAGGGTCCATAACTTTGGCCCCCCTGAACCAAACTGCACCAAACCTGGGGGGTATCATCGGGGCAGTCTTCTGATGAGACCCTGTGCCTTCAGAAATGTGACCCCCCCCAGCCTGCAACCCCCATTGACAGCAATGCAGAAAACTCAATGCAGAACAAAGATTCTTCGGCAAATTTCTGGGACGTTCCTGAAGGGGGCGCATTTTTGGATGTATCAGCACCAAAATGTCAGGGTATCATCTGGAAACTGTCCTGATGGGACCCCCCAAGTTTGGTGCAGTTTGGTTTATGGGGTCCAAAGTTATGGACCCTCAAAGGGGGTACCCCATCCCACATTCTTTGCTAAGGAGATGGGGGCTACCCTTTTCCGCTCAGGTGGAGGAGTGGGGAACCAAACCTGGTTCTTCAGATTAGAATCCACCTGCTCTTAAACACCACATGAACAGTATACAAGGACTGACTGAGACAAAAAAGTTGGATAGGATTTCTGGGATGATGTTGAAGGAACATCCAGGGAAAACAGCGTTTCCGGGACCAAAGGAAAGCAGCCACACATTAGTGGAGTTCATGCATGAATCCAGAACACACACACACTATGAATGGCGAGAGCAGCGGCTGCGTCCTTGCCACAGCCCCGCCCAGGAATGCCCCGACCCCTGAATGCCCGGCCACGCCCCCGTCTTCCCCCACCCAGCCCCATTGGCGCTACGCCACAGTTTGAATCCCACCACCATGGGAAACTGTTACTAAAATTTTTGGATCCCACCACTGATGTGGGGGGGGGGGCAGGAAATCACACACCCCCACACACACACACACATATCTAGGCTTGTCTTGGCCGTTGGGAGGGAGGACTCAACTGGCAGGCCTGGTGCCTGTGCTCCGAAGTGGGGGCAGAGGCAGAGGAAGCAGAGAGGCTAGAGAGTTGCAGAGTGGAGCCAACTATTTGTTCTAAACTAAAGCCTCAGTATTCAGGTTAAATTGCTGTCTTGGCACTTTGCGATAAACAAGTGGGTTTTGGGTTGCGGTTTGGGCCCTCGGCCTCGAAAAGGTGCGCCATCACTGCCATAGGGCCAGAGGAAAAGCACAACGGCCGAACCGCCTTCCTGCCCAGGTTTGACACACGAGATGGGTCTCCAAATTCTCTGAGAGGCATCCATTTTGTGCGGTGTACTGTCTTGCTCCCATGCCGGTCTTTCACCCTTTAGTGGAAGAAAGGATTCAGCTGCTTACAGCGGTACAGTCTATTAGAGGAAGACTGGTTTTTAAAATCCAACATAAGATTAACACAGTGGGAGCAGCAGTGGCGTAGTGGCTAAGAGCAGGTGCACTCTTATCTGGAGGAACCGGGTTTGATCCCCAGCTCTGCCGCCTGAGCTGTGGAGGCTTATCTGGGGAATTCAGATTAGCCTGTGCACTCCCACACACGCCAGCTGGGTGACCTTGGGCGAGTCACAGCTTCTCGGAGCTCTCTCAGCCCCGCCCACCTCACAGGGTGTTTGTTGTGAGGGGGGAAGGGCAAGGAGATTGTCAGCCCCTTTGAGTCTGTCTGTCTGTCTGTCTGTCTGTCTGTCTGTCTGTCTGTCTCTCTCTCTCTCTCTCTCTCTCTCTCTCTCTCTATCTATCTATCTATCTATCTATCTATCTTTTCTAATTCAGTCTGTGCACTCCCACACACGCCAGCTGGGTGACCTTGGGCTAGTCACAGTTCTTCTGAGCTTTCTCAGCCCCACCTACCTCACAGGGTGTTTGTTGTGAGGGGGGAAGGGCAAGGAGATTGTAAGCCCCTTTGAGTCTGTCTGTCTGTCTGTCTGTCTGTCTGTCTGTCTGTCTGTCTGTCTGTCTGTCTGTCTGTCTGTCTGTCTCTCTCTCTCTCTCTCTCTCTCTCTATCTATCTATCTATCTATCTATCTATCTATCTATCTATCTATCTATCTATCTATCTATCTATCTTTTCTAATTCAGTCTGTGCACTCCCACACACACCAGCTGGGTGACCTTCGGCTAGTCACAGTTCTACGGAGCTCTCTCAGCCCTACCTACCTCACAGGGTGTTTGTTGTGAGGGGGGAAGGGCAAGGAGATTGTAAGCCCCTTTGAGTCTCCTATAGGAGAGAAAGGGGGGGATATAAATCCAAACTCCTCCTCCTCCTCCTCCTCCTCCTCCTCCTCCTCCTCCTCCTCCTCTTCTTCTTCTTCTTCTTCTTCTTCTTCTTCTTCTTCTTCTTCTTCTTCTTCTTCTTCAGTTGTTATGAGCAAACCTAGAACTGTCGTTTGTACTACCTCTAGTAGGGTTGCCGTTCTCCAGGTGAGGTTTGGAGATCGGTTTGGAGAATTATGATTGATTTCCAGACAACTTTTAATTTTTTAAAAAAGAATAGAATGAAAGCAATACAAGTACTGAACAATTGAATTACAGGCAGATTAAAATGGTATACGTCACCAAGTCTAAAACATCAAATCAACAGGCTGAGCTCACGACTTTCTTTGAAAGCTCTTTAGCTTGGATTTTCCTGGCTTGTCGACAGGACAAAAAGCATCATTTTATAGCAGACGCAGGGGTCAATAACAGATAACAAGAATGCGAGTTTATCATGATCAGAAAAAGGATGACTCCTGGGAATGGTCTTATCAAGAAATTTGTCCACAGGCTCTAAGGTCGATTCCCCACTGAGGATTAGATGCAGGCTCGTCACACAAAATATCCAGGATTCTAGCAGAACTACCCGCTGCACCAGCGCCGAACATGCTTTCATCCCGTTTCTGGCGCCCCCCCCCCCGCCCCCCAGCACGGGTTATTTCATAATCTGGAAGAAAGCAGACCTTTTCAAAAAACGCATGGGCCATCTGGAGCAGTGGGGAAGTTGTGGGGGTGAATCCGGATTCGTTTTTACTGCTGCTGATAGTGACGTGGAGCCTCCCATCCAATAAGAACGCAGTGGGCTGTGCACGATGCGCGCGCAGCCTTTCGTTTTTATTTCACGGATCGGAGATCCACGTGGATACGAAGCAACACGGGGCCGGTTTTGATTGATTGACTGAGTAGAAGGCCATACAAAGCAGTGCTACACGTCGTATCCACCACTACATGGTGGTGGATACGTACCGCTACATGGAAGTGCGCGGAAACAGGGCTTTGCTTTAATCGCCCGTTTCTTCGTCTCCGCGTAGAGTCGTTCTGCGCATGCTCGCACAGACGTGGATCCGCAAGGTTAAAAAATATATAAAAAATCCCGCCCCAACACAACGCAGCAGCCAATCAGGATAGCCCCTGAGCGGATCGCGTGTTCAGTCTGCCTCAGAGGGGAATCCTTTGTTGCTGCTGTGTTTGGTCGATTCCGCACTTGCGTTATCGACCTAAGTTCGAGCTGCGTTCGACCTAAGTGCTCCGCACAACCACTGGGATCAACGTGGTTTTGTACCAGCTTCGCCCCGTGTAACGGTCCAATTTCCGACTCCAGTTGGGAACGACTACTTTTTCAGGGAACCACGCTCGAACTCAGCTCGATTCCAGTAAAGTGCGGAATCTCTGGTGCCAGGAGTCCCCCATTCAGCCAATCACAGCTGAGTATTTCAGGCATGCATACAACTGGCCAATCAAAAAACGCCACCTTCGTCCCTCCATTCCTGTGGCAGTTTTTAAATAACGTGTGTGGGGATAGACGAAACATGGCTGTAGAACAGCAGCCAATCGGAACGGAGCGGCGAAGAGGCACAGGATGATTCCGCCCTCCGAGCTGGGATCAAGCTGGTTGCAGTGGGGAACAACAATGGCTTCGACCTAGGTCAGTACCCTTCTCAGGAAACTGGGTCGAACCTATTTTACTCATGTGCGGAATCGCCCCTTCTGGAAACAAGGATCGTTTGTGGGGCAGAAGCGGTAGTGGGGATGCCGAAATGGTGCTCAAAAGGTCCCATTTTTTCCCAAACCGGTCAGTATCTACATTCATTTTTTCTGGTGGGGAATTGACCTAAATATAAAGATCAGGATATAATGAAGAATATTCTCCAACATGGAGTTCCCACACATGCAAAGACGTTGAGACAGCCGTGTTTGAGAATAATTAGATGAATGCCACTCTTAGGTTATTCACTGAGATGTTTACCAAATTTAAAGCTCTAGAGCAGGGGTAGGGAACCTGCGGCTCTCCAGATGTTCAGGAACTACATTTCCCATCAGCCTCTGTCAGCATGGCCAATTGGCCATGCTGGTAGGGATGGGGGAGGGGGGGGGGGGGGCGGAGGGTGGGGGGGGGGGGGGGGGGGGGGGGGGGGGGGGGGGGTGGGGGGGAGGGGTGCGGGGGGGGGGGGGGGCGGGGGGGGGGGGTGGGGGGGGGGGGGGTGGGGGGGGGGGGGGGGGGGGGGGGGGGGGGGTGGGGGGGGGGGGGGGGGGGGGGGGGGGGGGTTTGGGGGGGGGGGGTGTGGGGGGGGGGGGGGTTGTGGGGGGGGCGGGGAGTGTGGGGGCGGGGGGGTGGGGGGGGGGGGGGGTGGGGGGGGGGGGGGGTGGGGGGGGGGGGGGGTGGGGGGGGGGGGGGGTGGGGGGGGGGGGGGGTGGGGGGGGGGGGGGGTGGGGGGGGGGGGGGGTGGGGGGGGGGGGGGGTGGGGGGGGGGGGGGGTGGGGGGGGGGGGGGGTGGGGGGGGGGGGGGGTGGGGGGGGGGGGGGGTGGGGGGGGGGGGGGGTGGGGGGGGGGGGGGGTGGGGGGGGGGGGGGGTGGGGGGGGGGGGGGGTGGGGGGGGGGGGGGGTGGGGGGGGGGGGGGGTGGGGGGGGGGGGGGGTGGGGGGGGGGGGGGGTGGGGGGGGGGGGGGGTGGGGGGGGGGGGGGGTGGGGGGGGGGGGGGGTGGGGGGGGGGGGGGGTGGGGGGGGGGGGGGGTGGGGGGGGGGGGGGGTGGGGGGGGGGGGGGGTGGGGGGGGGGGGGGGTGGGGGGGGGGGGGGGTGGGGGGGGGGGGGGGTGGGGGGGGGGGGGGGTGGGGGGGGGGGGGGGTGGGGGGGGGGGGGGGTGGGGGGGGGGGGGGGTGGGGGGGGGGGGGGGTGGGGGGGGGGGGGGGTGGGGGGGGGGGGGGGTGGGGGGGGGGGGGGGTGGGGGGGGGGGGGGGTGGGGGGGGGGGGGGGTGGGGGGGGGGGGGGGTGGGGGGGGGGGGGGGTGGGGGGGGGGGGGGGTGGGGGGGGGGGGGGGTGGGGGGGGGGGGGGGTGGGGGGGGGGGGGGGTGGGGGGGGGGGGGGGTGGGGGGGGGGGGGGGTGGGGGGGGGGGGGGGTGGGGGGGGGGGGGGGTGGGGGGGGGGGGGGGTGGGGGGGGGGGGGGGTGGGGGGGGGGGGGGGTGGGGGGGGGGGGGGGTGGGGGGGGGGGGGGGTGGGGGGGGGGGGGGGTGGGGGGGGGGGGGGGTGGGGGGGGGGGGGGGTGGGGGGGGGGGGGGGTGGGGGGGGGGGGGGGTGGGGGGGGGGGGGGGTGGGGGGGGGGGGGGGTGGGGGGGGGGGGGGGTGGGGGGGGGGGGGGGTGGGGGGGGGGGGGGGTGGGGGGGGGGGGGGGTGGGGGGGGGGGGGGGTGGGGGGGGGGGGGGGTGGGGGGGGGGGGGGGTGGGGGGGGGGGGGGGTGGGGGGGGGGGGGGGTGGGGGGGGGGGGGGGTGGGGGGGGGGGGGGGTGGGGGGGGGGGGGGGTGGGGGGGGGGGGGGGTGGGGGGGGGGGGGGGTGGGGGGGGGGGGGGGTGGGGGGGGGGGGGGGTGGGGGGGGGGGGGGGTGGGGGGGGGGGGGGGTGGGGGGGGGGGGGGGTGGGGGGGGGGGGGGGTGGGGGGGGGGGGGGGTGGGGGGGGGGGGGGGTGGGGGGGGGGGGGGGTGGGGGGGGGGGGGGGTGGGGGGGGGGGGGGGTGGGGGGGGGGGGGGGTGGGGGGGGGGGGGGGTGGGGGGGGGGGGGGGTGGGGGGGGGGGGGGGTGGGGGGGGGGGGGGGTGGGGGGGGGGGGGGGTGGGGGGGGGGGGGGGTGGGGGGGGGGGGGGGTGGGGGGGGGGGGGGGTGGGGGGGGGGGGGGGTGGGGGGGGGGGGGGGTGGGGGGGGGGGGGGGTGGGGGGGGGGGGGGGTGGGGGGGGGGGGGGGTGGGGGGGGGGGGGGGTGGGGGGGGGGGGGGGTGGGGGGGGGGGGGGGTGGGGGGGGGGGGGGGTGGGGGGGGGGGGGGGTGGGGGGGGGGGGGGGTGGGGGGGGGGGGGGGTGGGGGGGGGGGGGGGTGGGGGGGGGGGGGGGTGGGGGGGGGGGGGGGTGGGGGGGGGGGGGGGTGGGGGGGGGGGGGGGTGGGGGGGGGGGGGGGTGGGGGGGGGGGGGGGTGGGGGGGGGGGGGGGTGGGGGGGGGGGGGGGTGGGGGGGGGGGGGGGTGGGGGGGGGGGGGGGTGGGGGGGGGGGGGGGTGGGGGGGGGGGGGGGTGGGGGGGGGGGGGGGTGGGGGGGGGGGGGGGTGGGGGGGGGGGGGGGTGGGGGGGGGGGGGGGTGGGGGGGGGGGGGGGTGGGGGGGGGGGGGGGTGGGGGGGGGGGGGGGTGGGGGGGGGGGGGGGTGGGGGGGGGGGGGGGTGGGGGGGGGGGGGGGTGGGGGGGGGGGGGGGTGGGGGGGGGGGGGGGTGGGGGGGGGGGGGGGTGGGGGGGGGGGGGGGTGGGGGGGGGGGGGGGTGGGGGGGGGGGGGGGTGGGGGGGGGGGGGGGTGGGGGGGGGGGGGGGTGGGGGGGGGGGGGGGTGGGGGGGGGGGGGGGTGGGGGGGGGGGGGGGTGGGGGGGGGGGGGGGTGGGGGGGGGGGGGGGTGGGGGGGGGGGGGGGTGGGGGGGGGGGGGGGTGGGGGGGGGGGGGGGTGGGGGGGGGGGGGGGTGGGGGGGGGGGGGGGTGGGGGGGGGGGGGGGTGGGGGGGGGGGGGGGTGGGGGGGGGGGGGGGTGGGGGGGGGGGGGGGTGGGGGGGGGGGGGGGTGGGGGGGGGGGGGGGTGGGGGGGGGGGGGGGTGGGGGGGGGGGGGGGTGGGGGGGGGGGGGGGTGGGGGGGGGGGGGGGTGGGGGGGGGGGGGGGTGGGGGGGGGGGGGGGTGGGGGGGGGGGGGGGTGGGGGGGGGGGGGGGTGGGGGGGGGGGGGGGTGGGGGGGGGGGGGGGTGGGGGGGGGGGGGGGTGGGGGGGGGGGGGGGTGGGGGGGGGGGGGGGTGGGGGGGGGGGGGGGTGGGGGGGGGGGGGGGTGGGGGGGGGGGGGGGTGGGGGGGGGGGGGGGTGGGGGGGGGGGGGGGTGGGGGGGGGGGGGGGTGGGGGGGGGGGGGGGTGGGGGGGGGGGGGGGTGGGGGGGGGGGGGGGTGGGGGGGGGGGGGGGTGGGGGGGGGGGGGGGTGGGGGGGGGGGGGGGTGGGGGGGGGGGGGGGTGGGGGGGGGGGGGGGTGGGGGGGGGGGGGGGTGGGGGGGGGGGGGGGTGGGGGGGGGGGGGGGTGGGGGGGGGGGGGGGTGGGGGGGGGGGGGGGTGGGGGGGGGGGGGGGTGGGGGGGGGGGGGGGTGGGGGGGGGGGGGGGTGGGGGGGGGGGGGGGTGGGGGGGGGGGGGGGTGGGGGGGGGGGGGGGTGGGGGGGGGGGGGGGTGGGGGGGGGGGGGGGTGGGGGGGGGGGGGGGTGGGGGGGGGGGGGGGTGGGGGGGGGGGGGGGTGGGGGGGGGGGGGGGTGGGGGGGGGGGGGGGTGGGGGGGGGGGGGGGTGGGGGGGGGGGGGGGTGGGGGGGGGGGGGGGTGGGGGGGGGGGGGGGTGGGGGGGGGGGGGGGTGGGGGGGGGGGGGGGTGGGGGGGGGGGGGGGTGGGGGGGGGGGGGGGTGGGGGGGGGGGGGGGTGGGGGGGGGGGGGGGTGGGGGGGGGGGGGGGTGGGGGGGGGGGGGGGTGGGGGGGGGGGGGGGTGGGGGGGGGGGGGGGTGGGGGGGGGGGGGGGTGGGGGGGGGGGGGGGTGGGGGGGGGGGGGGGTGGGGGGGGGGGGGGGTGGGGGGGGGGGGGGGTGGGGGGGGGGGGGGGTGGGGGGGGGGGGGGGTGGGGGGGGGGGGGGGTGGGGGGGGGGGGGGGTGGGGGGGGGGGGGGGTGGGGGGGGGGGGGGGTGGGGGGGGGGGGGGGTGGGGGGGGGGGGGGGTGGGGGGGGGGGGGGGTGGGGGGGGGGGGGGGTGGGGGGGGGGGGGGGTGGGGGGGGGGGGGGGTGGGGGGGGGGGGGGGTGGGGGGGGGGGGGGGTGGGGGGGGGGGGGGGTGGGGGGGGGGGGGGGTGGGGGGGGGGGGGGGTGGGGGGGGGGGGGGGTGGGGGGGGGGGGGGGTGGGGGGGGGGGGGGGTGGGGGGGGGGGGGGGTGGGGGGGGGGGGGGGTGGGGGGGGGGGGGGGTGGGGGGGGGGGGGGGTGGGGGGGGGGGGGGGTGGGGGGGGGGGGGGGTGGGGGGGGGGGGGGGTGGGGGGGGGGGGGGGTGGGGGGGGGGGGGGGTGGGGGGGGGGGGGGGTGGGGGGGGGGGGGGGTGGGGGGGGGGGGGGGTGGGGGGGGGGGGGGGTGGGGGGGGGGGGGGGTGGGGGGGGGGGGGGGTGGGGGGGGGGGGGGGTGGGGGGGGGGGGGGGTGGGGGGGGGGGGGGGTGGGGGGGGGGGGGGGTGGGGGGGGGGGGGGGTGGGGGGGGGGGGGGGTGGGGGGGGGGGGGGGTGGGGGGGGGGGGGGGTGGGGGGGGGGGGGGGTGGGGGGGGGGGGGGGTGGGGGGGGGGGGGGGTGGGGGGGGGGGGGGGTGGGGGGGGGGGGGGGTGGGGGGGGGGGGGGGTGGGGGGGGGGGGGGGTGGGGGGGGGGGGGGGTGGGGGGGGGGGGGGGTGGGGGGGGGGGGGGGTGGGGGGGGGGGGGGGTGGGGGGGGGGGGGGGTGGGGGGGGGGGGGGGTGGGGGGGGGGGGGGGTGGGGGGGGGGGGGGGTGGGGGGGGGGGGGGGTGGGGGGGGGGGGGGGTGGGGGGGGGGGGGGGTGGGGGGGGGGGGGGGTGGGGGGGGGGGGGGGTGGGGGGGGGGGGGGGTGGGGGGGGGGGGGGGTGGGGGGGGGGGGGGGTGGGGGGGGGGGGGGGTGGGGGGGGGGGGGGGTGGGGGGGGGGGGGGGTGGGGGGGGGGGGGGGTGGGGGGGGGGGGGGGTGGGGGGGGGGGGGGGTGGGGGGGGGGGGGGGTGGGGGGGGGGGGGGGTGGGGGGGGGGGGGGGTGGGGGGGGGGGGGGGTGGGGGGGGGGGGGGGTGGGGGGGGGGGGGGGTGGGGGGGGGGGGGGGTGGGGGGGGGGGGGGGTGGGGGGGGGGGGGGGTGGGGGGGGGGGGGGGTGGGGGGGGGGGGGGGTGGGGGGGGGGGGGGGTGGGGGGGGGGGGGGGTGGGGGGGGGGGGGGGTGGGGGGGGGGGGGGGTGGGGGGGGGGGGGGGTGGGGGGGGGGGGGGGTGGGGGGGGGGGGGGGTGGGGGGGGGGGGGGGTGGGGGGGGGGGGGGGTGGGGGGGGGGGGGGGTGGGGGGGGGGGGGGGTGGGGGGGGGGGGGGGTGGGGGGGGGGGGGGGTGGGGGGGGGGGGGGGTGGGGGGGGGGGGGGGTGGGGGGGGGGGGGGGTGGGGGGGGGGGGGGGTGGGGGGGGGGGGGGGTGGGGGGGGGGGGGGGTGGGGGGGGGGGGGGGTGGGGGGGGGGGGGGGTGGGGGGGGGGGGGGGTGGGGGGGGGGGGGGGTGGGGGGGGGGGGGGGTGGGGGGGGGGGGGGGTGGGGGGGGGGGGGGGTGGGGGGGGGGGGGGGTGGGGGGGGGGGGGGGTGGGGGGGGGGGGGGGTGGGGGGGGGGGGGGGTGGGGGGGGGGGGGGGTGGGGGGGGGGGGGGGTGGGGGGGGGGGGGGGTGGGGGGGGGGGGGGGTGGGGGGGGGGGGGGGTGGGGGGGGGGGGGGGTGGGGGGGGGGGGGGGTGGGGGGGGGGGGGGGTGGGGGGGGGGGGGGGTGGGGGGGGGGGGGGGTGGGGGGGGGGGGGGGTGGGGGGGGGGGGGGGTGGGGGGGGGGGGGGGTGGGGGGGGGGGGGGGTGGGGGGGGGGGGGGGTGGGGGGGGGGGGGGGTGGGGGGGGGGGGGGGTGGGGGGGGGGGGGGGTGGGGGGGGGGGGGGGTGGGGGGGGGGGGGGGTGGGGGGGGGGGGGGGTGGGGGGGGGGGGGGGTGGGGGGGGGGGGGGGTGGGGGGGGGGGGGGGTGGGGGGGGGGGGGGGTGGGGGGGGGGGGGGGTGGGGGGGGGGGGGGGTGGGGGGGGGGGGGGGTGGGGGGGGGGGGGGGTGGGGGGGGGGGGGGGTGGGGGGGGGGGGGGGTGGGGGGGGGGGGGGGTGGGGGGGGGGGGGGGTGGGGGGGGGGGGGGGTGGGGGGGGGGGGGGGTGGGGGGGGGGGGGGGTGGGGGGGGGGGGGGGTGGGGGGGGGGGGGGGTGGGGGGGGGGGGGGGTGGGGGGGGGGGGGGGTGGGGGGGGGGGGGGGTGGGGGGGGGGGGGGGTGGGGGGGGGGGGGGGTGGGGGGGGGGGGGGGTGGGGGGGGGGGGGGGTGGGGGGGGGGGGGGGTGGGGGGGGGGGGGGGTGGGGGGGGGGGGGGGTGGGGGGGGGGGGGGGTGGGGGGGGGGGGGGGTGGGGGGGGGGGGGGGTGGGGGGGGGGGGGGGTGGGGGGGGGGGGGGGTGGGGGGGGGGGGGGGTGGGGGGGGGGGGGGGTGGGGGGGGGGGGGGGTGGGGGGGGGGGGGGGTGGGGGGGGGGGGGGGTGGGGGGGGGGGGGGGTGGGGGGGGGGGGGGGTGGGGGGGGGGGGGGGTGGGGGGGGGGGGGGGTGGGGGGGGGGGGGGGTGGGGGGGGGGGGGGGTGGGGGGGGGGGGGGGTGGGGGGGGGGGGGGGTGGGGGGGGGGGGGGGTGGGGGGGGGGGGGGGTGGGGGGGGGGGGGGGTGGGGGGGGGGGGGGGTGGGGGGGGGGGGGGGTGGGGGGGGGGGGGGGTGGGGGGGGGGGGGGGTGGGGGGGGGGGGGGGTGGGGGGGGGGGGGGGTGGGGGGGGGGGGGGGTGGGGGGGGGGGGGGGTGGGGGGGGGGGGGGGTGGGGGGGGGGGGGGGTGGGGGGGGGGGGGGGTGGGGGGGGGGGGGGGTGGGGGGGGGGGGGGGTGGGGGGGGGGGGGGGTGGGGGGGGGGGGGGGTGGGGGGGGGGGGGGGTGGGGGGGGGGGGGGGTGGGGGGGGGGGGGGGTGGGGGGGGGGGGGGGTGGGGGGGGGGGGGGGTGGGGGGGGGGGGGGGTGGGGGGGGGGGGGGGTGGGGGGGGGGGGGGGTGGGGGGGGGGGGGGGTGGGGGGGGGGGGGGGTGGGGGGGGGGGGGGGTGGGGGGGGGGGGGGGTGGGGGGGGGGGGGGGTGGGGGGGGGGGGGGGTGGGGGGGGGGGGGGGTGGGGGGGGGGGGGGGTGGGGGGGGGGGGGGGTGGGGGGGGGGGGGGGTGGGGGGGGGGGGGGGTGGGGGGGGGGGGGGGTGGGGGGGGGGGGGGGTGGGGGGGGGGGGGGGTGGGGGGGGGGGGGGGTGGGGGGGGGGGGGGGTGGGGGGGGGGGGGGGTGGGGGGGGGGGGGGGTGGGGGGGGGGGGGGGTGGGGGGGGGGGGGGGTGGGGGGGGGGGGGGGTGGGGGGGGGGGGGGGTGGGGGGGGGGGGGGGTGGGGGGGGGGGGGGGTGGGGGGGGGGGGGGGTGGGGGGGGGGGGGGGTGGGGGGGGGGGGGGGTGGGGGGGGGGGGGGGTGGGGGGGGGGGGGGGTGGGGGGGGGGGGGGGTGGGGGGGGGGGGGGGTGGGGGGGGGGGGGGGTGGGGGGGGGGGGGGGTGGGGGGGGGGGGGGGTGGGGGGGGGGGGGGGTGGGGGGGGGGGGGGGTGGGGGGGGGGGGGGGTGGGGGGGGGGGGGGGTGGGGGGGGGGGGGGGTGGGGGGGGGGGGGGGTGGGGGGGGGGGGGGGTGGGGGGGGGGGGGGGTGGGGGGGGGGGGGGGTGGGGGGGGGGGGGGGTGGGGGGGGGGGGGGGTGGGGGGGGGGGGGGGTGGGGGGGGGGGGGGGTGGGGGGGGGGGGGGGTGGGGGGGGGGGGGGGTGGGGGGGGGGGGGGGTGGGGGGGGGGGGGGGTGGGGGGGGGGGGGGGTGGGGGGGGGGGGGGGTGGGGGGGGGGGGGGGTGGGGGGGGGGGGGGGTGGGGGGGGGGGGGGGTGGGGGGGGGGGGGGGTGGGGGGGGGGGGGGGTGGGGGGGGGGGGGGGTGGGGGGGGGGGGGGGTGGGGGGGGGGGGGGGTGGGGGGGGGGGGGGGTGGGGGGGGGGGGGGGTGGGGGGGGGGGGGGGTGGGGGGGGGGGGGGGTGGGGGGGGGGGGGGGTGGGGGGGGGGGGGGGTGGGGGGGGGGGGGGGTGGGGGGGGGGGGGGGTGGGGGGGGGGGGGGGTGGGGGGGGGGGGGGGTGGGGGGGGGGGGGGGTGGGGGGGGGGGGGGGTGGGGGGGGGGGGGGGTGGGGGGGGGGGGGGGTGGGGGGGGGGGGGGGTGGGGGGGGGGGGGGGTGGGGGGGGGGGGGGGTGGGGGGGGGGGGGGGTGGGGGGGGGGGGGGGTGGGGGGGGGGGGGGGTGGGGGGGGGGGGGGGTGGGGGGGGGGGGGGGTGGGGGGGGGGGGGGGTGGGGGGGGGGGGGGGTGGGGGGGGGGGGGGGTGGGGGGGGGGGGGGGTGGGGGGGGGGGGGGGTGGGGGGGGGGGGGGGTGGGGGGGGGGGGGGGTGGGGGGGGGGGGGGGTGGGGGGGGGGGGGGGTGGGGGGGGGGGGGGGTGGGGGGGGGGGGGGGTGGGGGGGGGGGGGGGTGGGGGGGGGGGGGGGTGGGGGGGGGGGGGGGTGGGGGGGGGGGGGGGTGGGGGGGGGGGGGGGTGGGGGGGGGGGGGGGTGGGGGGGGGGGGGGGTGGGGGGGGGGGGGGGTGGGGGGGGGGGGGGGTGGGGGGGGGGGGGGGTGGGGGGGGGGGGGGGTGGGGGGGGGGGGGGGTGGGGGGGGGGGGGGGTGGGGGGGGGGGGGGGTGGGGGGGGGGGGGGGTGGGGGGGGGGGGGGGTGGGGGGGGGGGGGGGTGGGGGGGGGGGGGGGTGGGGGGGGGGGGGGGTGGGGGGGGGGGGGGGTGGGGGGGGGGGGGGGTGGGGGGGGGGGGGGGTGGGGGGGGGGGGGGGTGGGGGGGGGGGGGGGTGGGGGGGGGGGGGGGTGGGGGGGGGGGGGGGTGGGGGGGGGGGGGGGTGGGGGGGGGGGGGGGTGGGGGGGGGGGGGGGTGGGGGGGGGGGGGGGTGGGGGGGGGGGGGGGTGGGGGGGGGGGGGGGTGGGGGGGGGGGGGGGTGGGGGGGGGGGGGGGTGGGGGGGGGGGGGGGTGGGGGGGGGGGGGGGTGGGGGGGGGGGGGGGTGGGGGGGGGGGGGGGTGGGGGGGGGGGGGGGTGGGGGGGGGGGGGGGTGGGGGGGGGGGGGGGTGGGGGGGGGGGGGGGTGGGGGGGGGGGGGGGTGGGGGGGGGGGGGGGTGGGGGGGGGGGGGGGTGGGGGGGGGGGGGGGTGGGGGGGGGGGGGGGTGGGGGGGGGGGGGGGTGGGGGGGGGGGGGGGTGGGGGGGGGGGGGGGTGGGGGGGGGGGGGGGTGGGGGGGGGGGGGGGTGGGGGGGGGGGGGGGTGGGGGGGGGGGGGGGTGGGGGGGGGGGGGGGTGGGGGGGGGGGGGGGTGGGGGGGGGGGGGGGTGGGGGGGGGGGGGGGTGGGGGGGGGGGGGGGTGGGGGGGGGGGGGGGTGGGGGGGGGGGGGGGTGGGGGGGGGGGGGGGTGGGGGGGGGGGGGGGTGGGGGGGGGGGGGGGTGGGGGGGGGGGGGGGTGGGGGGGGGGGGGGGTGGGGGGGGGGGGGGGTGGGGGGGGGGGGGGGTGGGGGGGGGGGGGGGTGGGGGGGGGGGGGGGTGGGGGGGGGGGGGGGTGGGGGGGGGGGGGGGTGGGGGGGGGGGGGGGTGGGGGGGGGGGGGGGTGGGGGGGGGGGGGGGTGGGGGGGGGGGGGGGTGGGGGGGGGGGGGGGTGGGGGGGGGGGGGGGTGGGGGGGGGGGGGGGTGGGGGGGGGGGGGGGTGGGGGGGGGGGGGGGTGGGGGGGGGGGGGGGTGGGGGGGGGGGGGGGTGGGGGGGGGGGGGGGTGGGGGGGGGGGGGGGTGGGGGGGGGGGGGGGTGGGGGGGGGGGGGGGTGGGGGGGGGGGGGGGTGGGGGGGGGGGGGGGTGGGGGGGGGGGGGGGTGGGGGGGGGGGGGGGTGGGGGGGGGGGGGGGTGGGGGGGGGGGGGGGTGGGGGGGGGGGGGGGTGGGGGGGGGGGGGGGTGGGGGGGGGGGGGGGTGGGGGGGGGGGGGGGTGGGGGGGGGGGGGGGTGGGGGGGGGGGGGGGTGGGGGGGGGGGGGGGTGGGGGGGGGGGGGGGTGGGGGGGGGGGGGGGTGGGGGGGGGGGGGGGTGGGGGGGGGGGGGGGTGGGGGGGGGGGGGGGTGGGGGGGGGGGGGGGTGGGGGGGGGGGGGGGTGGGGGGGGGGGGGGGTGGGGGGGGGGGGGGGTGGGGGGGGGGGGGGGTGGGGGGGGGGGGGGGTGGGGGGGGGGGGGGGTGGGGGGGGGGGGGGGTGGGGGGGGGGGGGGGTGGGGGGGGGGGGGGGTGGGGGGGGGGGGGGGTGGGGGGGGGGGGGGGTGGGGGGGGGGGGGGGTGGGGGGGGGGGGGGGTGGGGGGGGGGGGGGGTGGGGGGGGGGGGGGGTGGGGGGGGGGGGGGGTGGGGGGGGGGGGGGGTGGGGGGGGGGGGGGGTGGGGGGGGGGGGGGGTGGGGGGGGGGGGGGGTGGGGGGGGGGGGGGGTGGGGGGGGGGGGGGGTGGGGGGGGGGGGGGGTGGGGGGGGGGGGGGGTGGGGGGGGGGGGGGGTGGGGGGGGGGGGGGGTGGGGGGGGGGGGGGGTGGGGGGGGGGGGGGGTGGGGGGGGGGGGGGGTGGGGGGGGGGGGGGGTGGGGGGGGGGGGGGGTGGGGGGGGGGGGGGGTGGGGGGGGGGGGGGGTGGGGGGGGGGGGGGGTGGGGGGGGGGGGGGGTGGGGGGGGGGGGGGGTGGGGGGGGGGGGGGGTGGGGGGGGGGGGGGGTGGGGGGGGGGGGGGGTGGGGGGGGGGGGGGGTGGGGGGGGGGGGGGGTGGGGGGGGGGGGGGGTGGGGGGGGGGGGGGGTGGGGGGGGGGGGGGGTGGGGGGGGGGGGGGGTGGGGGGGGGGGGGGGTGGGGGGGGGGGGGGGTGGGGGGGGGGGGGGGTGGGGGGGGGGGGGGGTGGGGGGGGGGGGGGGTGGGGGGGGGGGGGGGTGGGGGGGGGGGGGGGTGGGGGGGGGGGGGGGTGGGGGGGGGGGGGGGTGGGGGGGGGGGGGGGTGGGGGGGGGGGGGGGTGGGGGGGGGGGGGGGTGGGGGGGGGGGGGGGTGGGGGGGGGGGGGGGTGGGGGGGGGGGGGGGTGGGGGGGGGGGGGGGTGGGGGGGGGGGGGGGTGGGGGGGGGGGGGGGTGGGGGGGGGGGGGGGTGGGGGGGGGGGGGGGTGGGGGGGGGGGGGGGTGGGGGGGGGGGGGGGTGGGGGGGGGGGGGGGTGGGGGGGGGGGGGGGTGGGGGGGGGGGGGGGTGGGGGGGGGGGGGGGTGGGGGGGGGGGGGGGTGGGGGGGGGGGGGGGTGGGGGGGGGGGGGGGTGGGGGGGGGGGGGGGTGGGGGGGGGGGGGGGTGGGGGGGGGGGGGGGTGGGGGGGGGGGGGGGTGGGGGGGGGGGGGGGTGGGGGGGGGGGGGGGTGGGGGGGGGGGGGGGTGGGGGGGGGGGGGGGTGGGGGGGGGGGGGGGTGGGGGGGGGGGGGGGTGGGGGGGGGGGGGGGTGGGGGGGGGGGGGGGTGGGGGGGGGGGGGGGTGGGGGGGGGGGGGGGTGGGGGGGGGGGGGGGTGGGGGGGGGGGGGGGTGGGGGGGGGGGGGGGTGGGGGGGGGGGGGGGTGGGGGGGGGGGGGGGTGGGGGGGGGGGGGGGTGGGGGGGGGGGGGGGTGGGGGGGGGGGGGGGTGGGGGGGGGGGGGGGTGGGGGGGGGGGGGGGTGGGGGGGGGGGGGGGTGGGGGGGGGGGGGGGTGGGGGGGGGGGGGGGTGGGGGGGGGGGGGGGTGGGGGGGGGGGGGGGTGGGGGGGGGGGGGGGTGGGGGGGGGGGGGGGTGGGGGGGGGGGGGGGTGGGGGGGGGGGGGGGTGGGGGGGGGGGGGGGTGGGGGGGGGGGGGGGTGGGGGGGGGGGGGGGTGGGGGGGGGGGGGGGTGGGGGGGGGGGGGGGTGGGGGGGGGGGGGGGTGGGGGGGGGGGGGGGTGGGGGGGGGGGGGGGTGGGGGGGGGGGGGGGTGGGGGGGGGGGGGGGTGGGGGGGGGGGGGGGTGGGGGGGGGGGGGGGTGGGGGGGGGGGGGGGTGGGGGGGGGGGGGGGTGGGGGGGGGGGGGGGTGGGGGGGGGGGGGGGTGGGGGGGGGGGGGGGTGGGGGGGGGGGGGGGTGGGGGGGGGGGGGGGTGGGGGGGGGGGGGGGTGGGGGGGGGGGGGGGTGGGGGGGGGGGGGGGTGGGGGGGGGGGGGGGTGGGGGGGGGGGGGGGTGGGGGGGGGGGGGGGTGGGGGGGGGGGGGGGTGGGGGGGGGGGGGGGTGGGGGGGGGGGGGGGTGGGGGGGGGGGGGGGTGGGGGGGGGGGGGGGTGGGGGGGGGGGGGGGTGGGGGGGGGGGGGGGTGGGGGGGGGGGGGGGTGGGGGGGGGGGGGGGTGGGGGGGGGGGGGGGTGGGGGGGGGGGGGGGTGGGGGGGGGGGGGGGTGGGGGGGGGGGGGGGTGGGGGGGGGGGGGGGTGGGGGGGGGGGGGGGTGGGGGGGGGGGGGGGTGGGGGGGGGGGGGGGTGGGGGGGGGGGGGGGTGGGGGGGGGGGGGGGTGGGGGGGGGGGGGGGTGGGGGGGGGGGGGGGTGGGGGGGGGGGGGGGTGGGGGGGGGGGGGGGTGGGGGGGGGGGGGGGTGGGGGGGGGGGGGGGTGGGGGGGGGGGGGGGTGGGGGGGGGGGGGGGTGGGGGGGGGGGGGGGTGGGGGGGGGGGGGGGTGGGGGGGGGGGGGGGTGGGGGGGGGGGGGGGTGGGGGGGGGGGGGGGTGGGGGGGGGGGGGGGTGGGGGGGGGGGGGGGTGGGGGGGGGGGGGGGTGGGGGGGGGGGGGGGTGGGGGGGGGGGGGGGTGGGGGGGGGGGGGGGTGGGGGGGGGGGGGGGTGGGGGGGGGGGGGGGTGGGGGGGGGGGGGGGTGGGGGGGGGGGGGGGTGGGGGGGGGGGGGGGTGGGGGGGGGGGGGGGTGGGGGGGGGGGGGGGTGGGGGGGGGGGGGGGTGGGGGGGGGGGGGGGTGGGGGGGGGGGGGGGTGGGGGGGGGGGGGGGTGGGGGGGGGGGGGGGTGGGGGGGGGGGGGGGTGGGGGGGGGGGGGGGTGGGGGGGGGGGGGGGTGGGGGGGGGGGGGGGTGGGGGGGGGGGGGGGTGGGGGGGGGGGGGGGTGGGGGGGGGGGGGGGTGGGGGGGGGGGGGGGTGGGGGGGGGGGGGGGTGGGGGGGGGGGGGGGTGGGGGGGGGGGGGGGTGGGGGGGGGGGGGGGTGGGGGGGGGGGGGGGTGGGGGGGGGGGGGGGTGGGGGGGGGGGGGGGTGGGGGGGGGGGGGGGTGGGGGGGGGGGGGGGTGGGGGGGGGGGGGGGTGGGGGGGGGGGGGGGTGGGGGGGGGGGGGGGTGGGGGGGGGGGGGGGTGGGGGGGGGGGGGGGTGGGGGGGGGGGGGGGTGGGGGGGGGGGGGGGTGGGGGGGGGGGGGGGTGGGGGGGGGGGGGGGTGGGGGGGGGGGGGGGTGGGGGGGGGGGGGGGTGGGGGGGGGGGGGGGTGGGGGGGGGGGGGGGTGGGGGGGGGGGGGGGTGGGGGGGGGGGGGGGTGGGGGGGGGGGGGGGTGGGGGGGGGGGGGGGTGGGGGGGGGGGGGGGTGGGGGGGGGGGGGGGTGGGGGGGGGGGGGGGTGGGGGGGGGGGGGGGTGGGGGGGGGGGGGGGTGGGGGGGGGGGGGGGTGGGGGGGGGGGGGGGTGGGGGGGGGGGGGGGTGGGGGGGGGGGGGGGTGGGGGGGGGGGGGGGTGGGGGGGGGGGGGGGTGGGGGGGGGGGGGGGTGGGGGGGGGGGGGGGTGGGGGGGGGGGGGGGTGGGGGGGGGGGGGGGTGGGGGGGGGGGGGGGTGGGGGGGGGGGGGGGTGGGGGGGGGGGGGGGTGGGGGGGGGGGGGGGTGGGGGGGGGGGGGGGTGGGGGGGGGGGGGGGTGGGGGGGGGGGGGGGTGGGGGGGGGGGGGGGTGGGGGGGGGGGGGGGTGGGGGGGGGGGGGGGTGGGGGGGGGGGGGGGTGGGGGGGGGGGGGGGTGGGGGGGGGGGGGGGTGGGGGGGGGGGGGGGTGGGGGGGGGGGGGGGTGGGGGGGGGGGGGGGTGGGGGGGGGGGGGGGTGGGGGGGGGGGGGGGTGGGGGGGGGGGGGGGTGGGGGGGGGGGGGGGTGGGGGGGGGGGGGGGTGGGGGGGGGGGGGGGTGGGGGGGGGGGGGGGTGGGGGGGGGGGGGGGTGGGGGGGGGGGGGGGTGGGGGGGGGGGGGGGTGGGGGGGGGGGGGGGTGGGGGGGGGGGGGGGTGGGGGGGGGGGGGGGTGGGGGGGGGGGGGGGTGGGGGGGGGGGGGGGTGGGGGGGGGGGGGGGTGGGGGGGGGGGGGGGTGGGGGGGGGGGGGGGTGGGGGGGGGGGGGGGTGGGGGGGGGGGGGGGTGGGGGGGGGGGGGGGTGGGGGGGGGGGGGGGTGGGGGGGGGGGGGGGTGGGGGGGGGGGGGGGTGGGGGGGGGGGGGGGTGGGGGGGGGGGGGGGTGGGGGGGGGGGGGGGTGGGGGGGGGGGGGGGTGGGGGGGGGGGGGGGTGGGGGGGGGGGGGGGTGGGGGGGGGGGGGGGTGGGGGGGGGGGGGGGTGGGGGGGGGGGGGGGTGGGGGGGGGGGGGGGTGGGGGGGGGGGGGGGTGGGGGGGGGGGGGGGTGGGGGGGGGGGGGGGTGGGGGGGGGGGGGGGTGGGGGGGGGGGGGGGTGGGGGGGGGGGGGGGTGGGGGGGGGGGGGGGTGGGGGGGGGGGGGGGTGGGGGGGGGGGGGGGTGGGGGGGGGGGGGGGTGGGGGGGGGGGGGGGTGGGGGGGGGGGGGGGTGGGGGGGGGGGGGGGTGGGGGGGGGGGGGGGTGGGGGGGGGGGGGGGTGGGGGGGGGGGGGGGTGGGGGGGGGGGGGGGTGGGGGGGGGGGGGGGTGGGGGGGGGGGGGGGTGGGGGGGGGGGGGGGTGGGGGGGGGGGGGGGTGGGGGGGGGGGGGGGTGGGGGGGGGGGGGGGTGGGGGGGGGGGGGGGTGGGGGGGGGGGGGGGTGGGGGGGGGGGGGGGTGGGGGGGGGGGGGGGTGGGGGGGGGGGGGGGTGGGGGGGGGGGGGGGTGGGGGGGGGGGGGGGTGGGGGGGGGGGGGGGTGGGGGGGGGGGGGGGTGGGGGGGGGGGGGGGTGGGGGGGGGGGGGGGTGGGGGGGGGGGGGGGTGGGGGGGGGGGGGGGTGGGGGGGGGGGGGGGTGGGGGGGGGGGGGGGTGGGGGGGGGGGGGGGTGGGGGGGGGGGGGGGTGGGGGGGGGGGGGGGTGGGGGGGGGGGGGGGTGGGGGGGGGGGGGGGTGGGGGGGGGGGGGGGTGGGGGGGGGGGGGGGTGGGGGGGGGGGGGGGTGGGGGGGGGGGGGGGTGGGGGGGGGGGGGGGTGGGGGGGGGGGGGGGTGGGGGGGGGGGGGGGTGGGGGGGGGGGGGGGTGGGGGGGGGGGGGGGTGGGGGGGGGGGGGGGTGGGGGGGGGGGGGGGTGGGGGGGGGGGGGGGTGGGGGGGGGGGGGGGTGGGGGGGGGGGGGGGTGGGGGGGGGGGGGGGTGGGGGGGGGGGGGGGTGGGGGGGGGGGGGGGTGGGGGGGGGGGGGGGTGGGGGGGGGGGGGGGTGGGGGGGGGGGGGGGTGGGGGGGGGGGGGGGTGGGGGGGGGGGGGGGTGGGGGGGGGGGGGGGTGGGGGGGGGGGGGGGTGGGGGGGGGGGGGGGTGGGGGGGGGGGGGGGTGGGGGGGGGGGGGGGTGGGGGGGGGGGGGGGTGGGGGGGGGGGGGGGTGGGGGGGGGGGGGGGTGGGGGGGGGGGGGGGTGGGGGGGGGGGGGGGTGGGGGGGGGGGGGGGTGGGGGGGGGGGGGGGTGGGGGGGGGGGGGGGTGGGGGGGGGGGGGGGTGGGGGGGGGGGGGGGTGGGGGGGGGGGGGGGTGGGGGGGGGGGGGGGTGGGGGGGGGGGGGGGTGGGGGGGGGGGGGGGTGGGGGGGGGGGGGGGTGGGGGGGGGGGGGGGTGGGGGGGGGGGGGGGTGGGGGGGGGGGGGGGTGGGGGGGGGGGGGGGTGGGGGGGGGGGGGGGTGGGGGGGGGGGGGGGTGGGGGGGGGGGGGGGTGGGGGGGGGGGGGGGTGGGGGGGGGGGGGGGTGGGGGGGGGGGGGGGTGGGGGGGGGGGGGGGTGGGGGGGGGGGGGGGTGGGGGGGGGGGGGGGTGGGGGGGGGGGGGGGTGGGGGGGGGGGGGGGTGGGGGGGGGGGGGGGTGGGGGGGGGGGGGGGTGGGGGGGGGGGGGGGTGGGGGGGGGGGGGGGTGGGGGGGGGGGGGGGTGGGGGGGGGGGGGGGTGGGGGGGGGGGGGGGTGGGGGGGGGGGGGGGTGGGGGGGGGGGGGGGTGGGGGGGGGGGGGGGTGGGGGGGGGGGGGGGTGGGGGGGGGGGGGGGTGGGGGGGGGGGGGGGTGGGGGGGGGGGGGGGTGGGGGGGGGGGGGGGTGGGGGGGGGGGGGGGTGGGGGGGGGGGGGGGTGGGGGGGGGGGGGGGTGGGGGGGGGGGGGGGTGGGGGGGGGGGGGGGTGGGGGGGGGGGGGGGTGGGGGGGGGGGGGGGTGGGGGGGGGGGGGGGTGGGGGGGGGGGGGGGTGGGGGGGGGGGGGGGTGGGGGGGGGGGGGGGTGGGGGGGGGGGGGGGTGGGGGGGGGGGGGGGTGGGGGGGGGGGGGGGTGGGGGGGGGGGGGGGTGGGGGGGGGGGGGGGTGGGGGGGGGGGGGGGTGGGGGGGGGGGGGGGTGGGGGGGGGGGGGGGTGGGGGGGGGGGGGGGTGGGGGGGGGGGGGGGTGGGGGGGGGGGGGGGTGGGGGGGGGGGGGGGTGGGGGGGGGGGGGGGTGGGGGGGGGGGGGGGTGGGGGGGGGGGGGGGTGGGGGGGGGGGGGGGTGGGGGGGGGGGGGGGTGGGGGGGGGGGGGGGTGGGGGGGGGGGGGGGTGGGGGGGGGGGGGGGTGGGGGGGGGGGGGGGTGGGGGGGGGGGGGGGTGGGGGGGGGGGGGGGTGGGGGGGGGGGGGGGTGGGGGGGGGGGGGGGTGGGGGGGGGGGGGGGTGGGGGGGGGGGGGGGTGGGGGGGGGGGGGGGTGGGGGGGGGGGGGGGTGGGGGGGGGGGGGGGTGGGGGGGGGGGGGGGTGGGGGGGGGGGGGGGTGGGGGGGGGGGGGGGTGGGGGGGGGGGGGGGTGGGGGGGGGGGGGGGTGGGGGGGGGGGGGGGTGGGGGGGGGGGGGGGTGGGGGGGGGGGGGGGTGGGGGGGGGGGGGGGTGGGGGGGGGGGGGGGTGGGGGGGGGGGGGGGTGGGGGGGGGGGGGGGTGGGGGGGGGGGGGGGTGGGGGGGGGGGGGGGTGGGGGGGGGGGGGGGTGGGGGGGGGGGGGGGTGGGGGGGGGGGGGGGTGGGGGGGGGGGGGGGTGGGGGGGGGGGGGGGTGGGGGGGGGGGGGGGTGGGGGGGGGGGGGGGTGGGGGGGGGGGGGGGTGGGGGGGGGGGGGGGTGGGGGGGGGGGGGGGTGGGGGGGGGGGGGGGTGGGGGGGGGGGGGGGTGGGGGGGGGGGGGGGTGGGGGGGGGGGGGGGTGGGGGGGGGGGGGGGTGGGGGGGGGGGGGGGTGGGGGGGGGGGGGGGTGGGGGGGGGGGGGGGTGGGGGGGGGGGGGGGTGGGGGGGGGGGGGGGTGGGGGGGGGGGGGGGTGGGGGGGGGGGGGGGTGGGGGGGGGGGGGGGTGGGGGGGGGGGGGGGTGGGGGGGGGGGGGGGTGGGGGGGGGGGGGGGTGGGGGGGGGGGGGGGTGGGGGGGGGGGGGGGTGGGGGGGGGGGGGGGTGGGGGGGGGGGGGGGTGGGGGGGGGGGGGGGTGGGGGGGGGGGGGGGTGGGGGGGGGGGGGGGTGGGGGGGGGGGGGGGTGGGGGGGGGGGGGGGTGGGGGGGGGGGGGGGTGGGGGGGGGGGGGGGTGGGGGGGGGGGGGGGTGGGGGGGGGGGGGGGTGGGGGGGGGGGGGGGTGGGGGGGGGGGGGGGTGGGGGGGGGGGGGGGTGGGGGGGGGGGGGGGTGGGGGGGGGGGGGGGTGGGGGGGGGGGGGGGTGGGGGGGGGGGGGGGTGGGGGGGGGGGGGGGTGGGGGGGGGGGGGGGTGGGGGGGGGGGGGGGTGGGGGGGGGGGGGGGTGGGGGGGGGGGGGGGTGGGGGGGGGGGGGGGTGGGGGGGGGGGGGGGTGGGGGGGGGGGGGGGTGGGGGGGGGGGGGGGTGGGGGGGGGGGGGGGTGGGGGGGGGGGGGGGTGGGGGGGGGGGGGGGTGGGGGGGGGGGGGGGTGGGGGGGGGGGGGGGTGGGGGGGGGGGGGGGTGGGGGGGGGGGGGGGTGGGGGGGGGGGGGGGTGGGGGGGGGGGGGGGTGGGGGGGGGGGGGGGTGGGGGGGGGGGGGGGTGGGGGGGGGGGGGGGTGGGGGGGGGGGGGGGTGGGGGGGGGGGGGGGTGGGGGGGGGGGGGGGTGGGGGGGGGGGGGGGTGGGGGGGGGGGGGGGTGGGGGGGGGGGGGGGTGGGGGGGGGGGGGGGTGGGGGGGGGGGGGGGTGGGGGGGGGGGGGGGTGGGGGGGGGGGGGGGTGGGGGGGGGGGGGGGTGGGGGGGGGGGGGGGTGGGGGGGGGGGGGGGTGGGGGGGGGGGGGGGTGGGGGGGGGGGGGGGTGGGGGGGGGGGGGGGTGGGGGGGGGGGGGGGTGGGGGGGGGGGGGGGTGGGGGGGGGGGGGGGTGGGGGGGGGGGGGGGTGGGGGGGGGGGGGGGTGGGGGGGGGGGGGGGTGGGGGGGGGGGGGGGTGGGGGGGGGGGGGGGTGGGGGGGGGGGGGGGTGGGGGGGGGGGGGGGTGGGGGGGGGGGGGGGTGGGGGGGGGGGGGGGTGGGGGGGGGGGGGGGTGGGGGGGGGGGGGGGTGGGGGGGGGGGGGGGTGGGGGGGGGGGGGGGTGGGGGGGGGGGGGGGTGGGGGGGGGGGGGGGTGGGGGGGGGGGGGGGTGGGGGGGGGGGGGGGTGGGGGGGGGGGGGGGTGGGGGGGGGGGGGGGTGGGGGGGGGGGGGGGTGGGGGGGGGGGGGGGTGGGGGGGGGGGGGGGTGGGGGGGGGGGGGGGTGGGGGGGGGGGGGGGTGGGGGGGGGGGGGGGTGGGGGGGGGGGGGGGTGGGGGGGGGGGGGGGTGGGGGGGGGGGGGGGTGGGGGGGGGGGGGGGTGGGGGGGGGGGGGGGTGGGGGGGGGGGGGGGTGGGGGGGGGGGGGGGTGGGGGGGGGGGGGGGTGGGGGGGGGGGGGGGTGGGGGGGGGGGGGGGTGGGGGGGGGGGGGGGTGGGGGGGGGGGGGGGTGGGGGGGGGGGGGGGTGGGGGGGGGGGGGGGTGGGGGGGGGGGGGGGTGGGGGGGGGGGGGGGTGGGGGGGGGGGGGGGTGGGGGGGGGGGGGGGTGGGGGGGGGGGGGGGTGGGGGGGGGGGGGGGTGGGGGGGGGGGGGGGTGGGGGGGGGGGGGGGTGGGGGGGGGGGGGGGTGGGGGGGGGGGGGGGTGGGGGGGGGGGGGGGTGGGGGGGGGGGGGGGTGGGGGGGGGGGGGGGTGGGGGGGGGGGGGGGTGGGGGGGGGGGGGGGTGGGGGGGGGGGGGGGTGGGGGGGGGGGGGGGTGGGGGGGGGGGGGGGTGGGGGGGGGGGGGGGTGGGGGGGGGGGGGGGTGGGGGGGGGGGGGGGTGGGGGGGGGGGGGGGTGGGGGGGGGGGGGGGTGGGGGGGGGGGGGGGTGGGGGGGGGGGGGGGTGGGGGGGGGGGGGGGTGGGGGGGGGGGGGGGTGGGGGGGGGGGGGGGTGGGGGGGGGGGGGGGTGGGGGGGGGGGGGGGTGGGGGGGGGGGGGGGTGGGGGGGGGGGGGGGTGGGGGGGGGGGGGGGTGGGGGGGGGGGGGGGTGGGGGGGGGGGGGGGTGGGGGGGGGGGGGGGTGGGGGGGGGGGGGGGTGGGGGGGGGGGGGGGTGGGGGGGGGGGGGGGTGGGGGGGGGGGGGGGTGGGGGGGGGGGGGGGTGGGGGGGGGGGGGGGTGGGGGGGGGGGGGGGTGGGGGGGGGGGGGGGTGGGGGGGGGGGGGGGTGGGGGGGGGGGGGGGTGGGGGGGGGGGGGGGTGGGGGGGGGGGGGGGTGGGGGGGGGGGGGGGTGGGGGGGGGGGGGGGTGGGGGGGGGGGGGGGTGGGGGGGGGGGGGGGTGGGGGGGGGGGGGGGTGGGGGGGGGGGGGGGTGGGGGGGGGGGGGGGTGGGGGGGGGGGGGGGTGGGGGGGGGGGGGGGTGGGGGGGGGGGGGGGTGGGGGGGGGGGGGGGTGGGGGGGGGGGGGGGTGGGGGGGGGGGGGGGTGGGGGGGGGGGGGGGTGGGGGGGGGGGGGGGTGGGGGGGGGGGGGGGTGGGGGGGGGGGGGGGTGGGGGGGGGGGGGGGTGGGGGGGGGGGGGGGTGGGGGGGGGGGGGGGTGGGGGGGGGGGGGGGTGGGGGGGGGGGGGGGTGGGGGGGGGGGGGGGTGGGGGGGGGGGGGGGTGGGGGGGGGGGGGGGTGGGGGGGGGGGGGGGTGGGGGGGGGGGGGGGTGGGGGGGGGGGGGGGTGGGGGGGGGGGGGGGTGGGGGGGGGGGGGGGTGGGGGGGGGGGGGGGTGGGGGGGGGGGGGGGTGGGGGGGGGGGGGGGTGGGGGGGGGGGGGGGTGGGGGGGGGGGGGGGTGGGGGGGGGGGGGGGTGGGGGGGGGGGGGGGTGGGGGGGGGGGGGGGTGGGGGGGGGGGGGGGTGGGGGGGGGGGGGGGTGGGGGGGGGGGGGGGTGGGGGGGGGGGGGGGTGGGGGGGGGGGGGGGTGGGGGGGGGGGGGGGTGGGGGGGGGGGGGGGTGGGGGGGGGGGGGGGTGGGGGGGGGGGGGGGTGGGGGGGGGGGGGGGTGGGGGGGGGGGGGGGTGGGGGGGGGGGGGGGTGGGGGGGGGGGGGGGTGGGGGGGGGGGGGGGTGGGGGGGGGGGGGGGTGGGGGGGGGGGGGGGTGGGGGGGGGGGGGGGTGGGGGGGGGGGGGGGTGGGGGGGGGGGGGGGTGGGGGGGGGGGGGGGTGGGGGGGGGGGGGGGTGGGGGGGGGGGGGGGTGGGGGGGGGGGGGGGTGGGGGGGGGGGGGGGTGGGGGGGGGGGGGGGTGGGGGGGGGGGGGGGTGGGGGGGGGGGGGGGTGGGGGGGGGGGGGGGTGGGGGGGGGGGGGGGTGGGGGGGGGGGGGGGTGGGGGGGGGGGGGGGTGGGGGGGGGGGGGGGTGGGGGGGGGGGGGGGTGGGGGGGGGGGGGGGTGGGGGGGGGGGGGGGTGGGGGGGGGGGGGGGTGGGGGGGGGGGGGGGTGGGGGGGGGGGGGGGTGGGGGGGGGGGGGGGTGGGGGGGGGGGGGGGTGGGGGGGGGGGGGGGTGGGGGGGGGGGGGGGTGGGGGGGGGGGGGGGTGGGGGGGGGGGGGGGTGGGGGGGGGGGGGGGTGGGGGGGGGGGGGGGTGGGGGGGGGGGGGGGTGGGGGGGGGGGGGGGTGGGGGGGGGGGGGGGTGGGGGGGGGGGGGGGTGGGGGGGGGGGGGGGTGGGGGGGGGGGGGGGTGGGGGGGGGGGGGGGTGGGGGGGGGGGGGGGTGGGGGGGGGGGGGGGTGGGGGGGGGGGGGGGTGGGGGGGGGGGGGGGTGGGGGGGGGGGGGGGTGGGGGGGGGGGGGGGTGGGGGGGGGGGGGGGTGGGGGGGGGGGGGGGTGGGGGGGGGGGGGGGTGGGGGGGGGGGGGGGTGGGGGGGGGGGGGGGTGGGGGGGGGGGGGGGTGGGGGGGGGGGGGGGTGGGGGGGGGGGGGGGTGGGGGGGGGGGGGGGTGGGGGGGGGGGGGGGTGGGGGGGGGGGGGGGTGGGGGGGGGGGGGGGTGGGGGGGGGGGGGGGTGGGGGGGGGGGGGGGTGGGGGGGGGGGGGGGTGGGGGGGGGGGGGGGTGGGGGGGGGGGGGGGTGGGGGGGGGGGGGGGTGGGGGGGGGGGGGGGTGGGGGGGGGGGGGGGTGGGGGGGGGGGGGGGTGGGGGGGGGGGGGGGTGGGGGGGGGGGGGGGTGGGGGGGGGGGGGGGTGGGGGGGGGGGGGGGTGGGGGGGGGGGGGGGTGGGGGGGGGGGGGGGTGGGGGGGGGGGGGGGTGGGGGGGGGGGGGGGTGGGGGGGGGGGGGGGTGGGGGGGGGGGGGGGTGGGGGGGGGGGGGGGTGGGGGGGGGGGGGGGTGGGGGGGGGGGGGGGTGGGGGGGGGGGGGGGTGGGGGGGGGGGGGGGTGGGGGGGGGGGGGGGTGGGGGGGGGGGGGGGTGGGGGGGGGGGGGGGTGGGGGGGGGGGGGGGTGGGGGGGGGGGGGGGTGGGGGGGGGGGGGGGTGGGGGGGGGGGGGGGTGGGGGGGGGGGGGGGTGGGGGGGGGGGGGGGTGGGGGGGGGGGGGGGTGGGGGGGGGGGGGGGTGGGGGGGGGGGGGGGTGGGGGGGGGGGGGGGTGGGGGGGGGGGGGGGTGGGGGGGGGGGGGGGTGGGGGGGGGGGGGGGTGGGGGGGGGGGGGGGTGGGGGGGGGGGGGGGTGGGGGGGGGGGGGGGTGGGGGGGGGGGGGGGTGGGGGGGGGGGGGGGTGGGGGGGGGGGGGGGTGGGGGGGGGGGGGGGTGGGGGGGGGGGGGGGTGGGGGGGGGGGGGGGTGGGGGGGGGGGGGGGTGGGGGGGGGGGGGGGTGGGGGGGGGGGGGGGTGGGGGGGGGGGGGGGTGGGGGGGGGGGGGGGTGGGGGGGGGGGGGGGTGGGGGGGGGGGGGGGTGGGGGGGGGGGGGGGTGGGGGGGGGGGGGGGTGGGGGGGGGGGGGGGTGGGGGGGGGGGGGGGTGGGGGGGGGGGGGGGTGGGGGGGGGGGGGGGTGGGGGGGGGGGGGGGTGGGGGGGGGGGGGGGTGGGGGGGGGGGGGGGTGGGGGGGGGGGGGGGTGGGGGGGGGGGGGGGTGGGGGGGGGGGGGGGTGGGGGGGGGGGGGGGTGGGGGGGGGGGGGGGTGGGGGGGGGGGGGGGTGGGGGGGGGGGGGGGTGGGGGGGGGGGGGGGTGGGGGGGGGGGGGGGTGGGGGGGGGGGGGGGTGGGGGGGGGGGGGGGTGGGGGGGGGGGGGGGTGGGGGGGGGGGGGGGTGGGGGGGGGGGGGGGTGGGGGGGGGGGGGGGTGGGGGGGGGGGGGGGTGGGGGGGGGGGGGGGTGGGGGGGGGGGGGGGTGGGGGGGGGGGGGGGTGGGGGGGGGGGGGGGTGGGGGGGGGGGGGGGTGGGGGGGGGGGGGGGTGGGGGGGGGGGGGGGTGGGGGGGGGGGGGGGTGGGGGGGGGGGGGGGTGGGGGGGGGGGGGGGTGGGGGGGGGGGGGGGTGGGGGGGGGGGGGGGTGGGGGGGGGGGGGGGTGGGGGGGGGGGGGGGTGGGGGGGGGGGGGGGTGGGGGGGGGGGGGGGTGGGGGGGGGGGGGGGTGGGGGGGGGGGGGGGTGGGGGGGGGGGGGGGTGGGGGGGGGGGGGGGTGGGGGGGGGGGGGGGTGGGGGGGGGGGGGGGTGGGGGGGGGGGGGGGTGGGGGGGGGGGGGGGTGGGGGGGGGGGGGGGTGGGGGGGGGGGGGGGTGGGGGGGGGGGGGGGTGGGGGGGGGGGGGGGTGGGGGGGGGGGGGGGTGGGGGGGGGGGGGGGTGGGGGGGGGGGGGGGTGGGGGGGGGGGGGGGTGGGGGGGGGGGGGGGTGGGGGGGGGGGGGGGTGGGGGGGGGGGGGGGTGGGGGGGGGGGGGGGTGGGGGGGGGGGGGGGTGGGGGGGGGGGGGGGTGGGGGGGGGGGGGGGTGGGGGGGGGGGGGGGTGGGGGGGGGGGGGGGTGGGGGGGGGGGGGGGTGGGGGGGGGGGGGGGTGGGGGGGGGGGGGGGTGGGGGGGGGGGGGGGTGGGGGGGGGGGGGGGTGGGGGGGGGGGGGGGTGGGGGGGGGGGGGGGTGGGGGGGGGGGGGGGTGGGGGGGGGGGGGGGTGGGGGGGGGGGGGGGTGGGGGGGGGGGGGGGTGGGGGGGGGGGGGGGTGGGGGGGGGGGGGGGTGGGGGGGGGGGGGGGTGGGGGGGGGGGGGGGTGGGGGGGGGGGGGGGTGGGGGGGGGGGGGGGTGGGGGGGGGGGGGGGTGGGGGGGGGGGGGGGTGGGGGGGGGGGGGGGTGGGGGGGGGGGGGGGTGGGGGGGGGGGGGGGTGGGGGGGGGGGGGGGTGGGGGGGGGGGGGGGTGGGGGGGGGGGGGGGTGGGGGGGGGGGGGGGTGGGGGGGGGGGGGGGTGGGGGGGGGGGGGGGTGGGGGGGGGGGGGGGTGGGGGGGGGGGGGGGTGGGGGGGGGGGGGGGTGGGGGGGGGGGGGGGTGGGGGGGGGGGGGGGTGGGGGGGGGGGGGGGTGGGGGGGGGGGGGGGTGGGGGGGGGGGGGGGTGGGGGGGGGGGGGGGTGGGGGGGGGGGGGGGTGGGGGGGGGGGGGGGTGGGGGGGGGGGGGGGTGGGGGGGGGGGGGGGTGGGGGGGGGGGGGGGTGGGGGGGGGGGGGGGTGGGGGGGGGGGGGGGTGGGGGGGGGGGGGGGTGGGGGGGGGGGGGGGTGGGGGGGGGGGGGGGTGGGGGGGGGGGGGGGTGGGGGGGGGGGGGGGTGGGGGGGGGGGGGGGTGGGGGGGGGGGGGGGTGGGGGGGGGGGGGGGTGGGGGGGGGGGGGGGTGGGGGGGGGGGGGGGTGGGGGGGGGGGGGGGTGGGGGGGGGGGGGGGTGGGGGGGGGGGGGGGTGGGGGGGGGGGGGGGTGGGGGGGGGGGGGGGTGGGGGGGGGGGGGGGTGGGGGGGGGGGGGGGTGGGGGGGGGGGGGGGTGGGGGGGGGGGGGGGTGGGGGGGGGGGGGGGTGGGGGGGGGGGGGGGTGGGGGGGGGGGGGGGTGGGGGGGGGGGGGGGTGGGGGGGGGGGGGGGTGGGGGGGGGGGGGGGTGGGGGGGGGGGGGGGTGGGGGGGGGGGGGGGTGGGGGGGGGGGGGGGTGGGGGGGGGGGGGGGTGGGGGGGGGGGGGGGTGGGGGGGGGGGGGGGTGGGGGGGGGGGGGGGTGGGGGGGGGGGGGGGTGGGGGGGGGGGGGGGTGGGGGGGGGGGGGGGTGGGGGGGGGGGGGGGTGGGGGGGGGGGGGGGTGGGGGGGGGGGGGGGTGGGGGGGGGGGGGGGTGGGGGGGGGGGGGGGTGGGGGGGGGGGGGGGTGGGGGGGGGGGGGGGTGGGGGGGGGGGGGGGTGGGGGGGGGGGGGGGTGGGGGGGGGGGGGGGTGGGGGGGGGGGGGGGTGGGGGGGGGGGGGGGTGGGGGGGGGGGGGGGTGGGGGGGGGGGGGGGTGGGGGGGGGGGGGGGTGGGGGGGGGGGGGGGTGGGGGGGGGGGGGGGTGGGGGGGGGGGGGGGTGGGGGGGGGGGGGGGTGGGGGGGGGGGGGGGTGGGGGGGGGGGGGGGTGGGGGGGGGGGGGGGTGGGGGGGGGGGGGGGTGGGGGGGGGGGGGGGTGGGGGGGGGGGGGGGTGGGGGGGGGGGGGGGTGGGGGGGGGGGGGGGTGGGGGGGGGGGGGGGTGGGGGGGGGGGGGGGTGGGGGGGGGGGGGGGTGGGGGGGGGGGGGGGTGGGGGGGGGGGGGGGTGGGGGGGGGGGGGGGTGGGGGGGGGGGGGGGTGGGGGGGGGGGGGGGTGGGGGGGGGGGGGGGTGGGGGGGGGGGGGGGTGGGGGGGGGGGGGGGTGGGGGGGGGGGGGGGTGGGGGGGGGGGGGGGTGGGGGGGGGGGGGGGTGGGGGGGGGGGGGGGTGGGGGGGGGGGGGGGTGGGGGGGGGGGGGGGTGGGGGGGGGGGGGGGTGGGGGGGGGGGGGGGTGGGGGGGGGGGGGGGTGGGGGGGGGGGGGGGTGGGGGGGGGGGGGGGTGGGGGGGGGGGGGGGTGGGGGGGGGGGGGGGTGGGGGGGGGGGGGGGTGGGGGGGGGGGGGGGTGGGGGGGGGGGGGGGTGGGGGGGGGGGGGGGTGGGGGGGGGGGGGGGTGGGGGGGGGGGGGGGTGGGGGGGGGGGGGGGTGGGGGGGGGGGGGGGTGGGGGGGGGGGGGGGTGGGGGGGGGGGGGGGTGGGGGGGGGGGGGGGTGGGGGGGGGGGGGGGTGGGGGGGGGGGGGGGTGGGGGGGGGGGGGGGTGGGGGGGGGGGGGGGTGGGGGGGGGGGGGGGTGGGGGGGGGGGGGGGTGGGGGGGGGGGGGGGTGGGGGGGGGGGGGGGTGGGGGGGGGGGGGGGTGGGGGGGGGGGGGGGTGGGGGGGGGGGGGGGTGGGGGGGGGGGGGGGTGGGGGGGGGGGGGGGTGGGGGGGGGGGGGGGTGGGGGGGGGGGGGGGTGGGGGGGGGGGGGGGTGGGGGGGGGGGGGGGTGGGGGGGGGGGGGGGTGGGGGGGGGGGGGGGTGGGGGGGGGGGGGGGTGGGGGGGGGGGGGGGTGGGGGGGGGGGGGGGTGGGGGGGGGGGGGGGTGGGGGGGGGGGGGGGTGGGGGGGGGGGGGGGTGGGGGGGGGGGGGGGTGGGGGGGGGGGGGGGTGGGGGGGGGGGGGGGTGGGGGGGGGGGGGGGTGGGGGGGGGGGGGGGTGGGGGGGGGGGGGGGTGGGGGGGGGGGGGGGTGGGGGGGGGGGGGGGTGGGGGGGGGGGGGGGTGGGGGGGGGGGGGGGTGGGGGGGGGGGGGGGTGGGGGGGGGGGGGGGTGGGGGGGGGGGGGGGTGGGGGGGGGGGGGGGTGGGGGGGGGGGGGGGTGGGGGGGGGGGGGGGTGGGGGGGGGGGGGGGTGGGGGGGGGGGGGGGTGGGGGGGGGGGGGGGTGGGGGGGGGGGGGGGTGGGGGGGGGGGGGGGTGGGGGGGGGGGGGGGTGGGGGGGGGGGGGGGTGGGGGGGGGGGGGGGTGGGGGGGGGGGGGGGTGGGGGGGGGGGGGGGTGGGGGGGGGGGGGGGTGGGGGGGGGGGGGGGTGGGGGGGGGGGGGGGTGGGGGGGGGGGGGGGTGGGGGGGGGGGGGGGTGGGGGGGGGGGGGGGTGGGGGGGGGGGGGGGTGGGGGGGGGGGGGGGTGGGGGGGGGGGGGGGTGGGGGGGGGGGGGGGTGGGGGGGGGGGGGGGTGGGGGGGGGGGGGGGTGGGGGGGGGGGGGGGTGGGGGGGGGGGGGGGTGGGGGGGGGGGGGGGTGGGGGGGGGGGGGGGTGGGGGGGGGGGGGGGTGGGGGGGGGGGGGGGTGGGGGGGGGGGGGGGTGGGGGGGGGGGGGGGTGGGGGGGGGGGGGGGTGGGGGGGGGGGGGGGTGGGGGGGGGGGGGGGTGGGGGGGGGGGGGGGTGGGGGGGGGGGGGGGTGGGGGGGGGGGGGGGTGGGGGGGGGGGGGGGTGGGGGGGGGGGGGGGTGGGGGGGGGGGGGGGTGGGGGGGGGGGGGGGTGGGGGGGGGGGGGGGTGGGGGGGGGGGGGGGTGGGGGGGGGGGGGGGTGGGGGGGGGGGGGGGTGGGGGGGGGGGGGGGTGGGGGGGGGGGGGGGTGGGGGGGGGGGGGGGTGGGGGGGGGGGGGGGTGGGGGGGGGGGGGGGTGGGGGGGGGGGGGGGTGGGGGGGGGGGGGGGTGGGGGGGGGGGGGGGTGGGGGGGGGGGGGGGTGGGGGGGGGGGGGGGTGGGGGGGGGGGGGGGTGGGGGGGGGGGGGGGTGGGGGGGGGGGGGGGTGGGGGGGGGGGGGGGTGGGGGGGGGGGGGGGTGGGGGGGGGGGGGGGTGGGGGGGGGGGGGGGTGGGGGGGGGGGGGGGTGGGGGGGGGGGGGGGTGGGGGGGGGGGGGGGTGGGGGGGGGGGGGGGTGGGGGGGGGGGGGGGTGGGGGGGGGGGGGGGTGGGGGGGGGGGGGGGTGGGGGGGGGGGGGGGTGGGGGGGGGGGGGGGTGGGGGGGGGGGGGGGTGGGGGGGGGGGGGGGTGGGGGGGGGGGGGGGTGGGGGGGGGGGGGGGTGGGGGGGGGGGGGGGTGGGGGGGGGGGGGGGTGGGGGGGGGGGGGGGTGGGGGGGGGGGGGGGTGGGGGGGGGGGGGGGTGGGGGGGGGGGGGGGTGGGGGGGGGGGGGGGTGGGGGGGGGGGGGGGTGGGGGGGGGGGGGGGTGGGGGGGGGGGGGGGTGGGGGGGGGGGGGGGTGGGGGGGGGGGGGGGTGGGGGGGGGGGGGGGTGGGGGGGGGGGGGGGTGGGGGGGGGGGGGGGTGGGGGGGGGGGGGGGTGGGGGGGGGGGGGGGTGGGGGGGGGGGGGGGTGGGGGGGGGGGGGGGTGGGGGGGGGGGGGGGTGGGGGGGGGGGGGGGTGGGGGGGGGGGGGGGTGGGGGGGGGGGGGGGTGGGGGGGGGGGGGGGTGGGGGGGGGGGGGGGTGGGGGGGGGGGGGGGTGGGGGGGGGGGGGGGTGGGGGGGGGGGGGGGTGGGGGGGGGGGGGGGTGGGGGGGGGGGGGGGTGGGGGGGGGGGGGGGTGGGGGGGGGGGGGGGTGGGGGGGGGGGGGGGTGGGGGGGGGGGGGGGTGGGGGGGGGGGGGGGTGGGGGGGGGGGGGGGTGGGGGGGGGGGGGGGTGGGGGGGGGGGGGGGTGGGGGGGGGGGGGGGTGGGGGGGGGGGGGGGTGGGGGGGGGGGGGGGTGGGGGGGGGGGGGGGTGGGGGGGGGGGGGGGTGGGGGGGGGGGGGGGTGGGGGGGGGGGGGGGTGGGGGGGGGGGGGGGTGGGGGGGGGGGGGGGTGGGGGGGGGGGGGGGTGGGGGGGGGGGGGGGTGGGGGGGGGGGGGGGTGGGGGGGGGGGGGGGTGGGGGGGGGGGGGGGTGGGGGGGGGGGGGGGTGGGGGGGGGGGGGGGTGGGGGGGGGGGGGGGTGGGGGGGGGGGGGGGTGGGGGGGGGGGGGGGTGGGGGGGGGGGGGGGTGGGGGGGGGGGGGGGTGGGGGGGGGGGGGGGTGGGGGGGGGGGGGGGTGGGGGGGGGGGGGGGTGGGGGGGGGGGGGGGTGGGGGGGGGGGGGGGTGGGGGGGGGGGGGGGTGGGGGGGGGGGGGGGTGGGGGGGGGGGGGGGTGGGGGGGGGGGGGGGTGGGGGGGGGGGGGGGTGGGGGGGGGGGGGGGTGGGGGGGGGGGGGGGTGGGGGGGGGGGGGGGTGGGGGGGGGGGGGGGTGGGGGGGGGGGGGGGTGGGGGGGGGGGGGGGTGGGGGGGGGGGGGGGTGGGGGGGGGGGGGGGTGGGGGGGGGGGGGGGTGGGGGGGGGGGGGGGTGGGGGGGGGGGGGGGTGGGGGGGGGGGGGGGTGGGGGGGGGGGGGGGTGGGGGGGGGGGGGGGTGGGGGGGGGGGGGGGTGGGGGGGGGGGGGGGTGGGGGGGGGGGGGGGTGGGGGGGGGGGGGGGTGGGGGGGGGGGGGGGTGGGGGGGGGGGGGGGTGGGGGGGGGGGGGGGTGGGGGGGGGGGGGGGTGGGGGGGGGGGGGGGTGGGGGGGGGGGGGGGTGGGGGGGGGGGGGGGTGGGGGGGGGGGGGGGTGGGGGGGGGGGGGGGTGGGGGGGGGGGGGGGTGGGGGGGGGGGGGGGTGGGGGGGGGGGGGGGTGGGGGGGGGGGGGGGTGGGGGGGGGGGGGGGTGGGGGGGGGGGGGGGTGGGGGGGGGGGGGGGTGGGGGGGGGGGGGGGTGGGGGGGGGGGGGGGTGGGGGGGGGGGGGGGTGGGGGGGGGGGGGGGTGGGGGGGGGGGGGGGTGGGGGGGGGGGGGGGTGGGGGGGGGGGGGGGTGGGGGGGGGGGGGGGTGGGGGGGGGGGGGGGTGGGGGGGGGGGGGGGTGGGGGGGGGGGGGGGTGGGGGGGGGGGGGGGTGGGGGGGGGGGGGGGTGGGGGGGGGGGGGGGTGGGGGGGGGGGGGGGTGGGGGGGGGGGGGGGTGGGGGGGGGGGGGGGTGGGGGGGGGGGGGGGTGGGGGGGGGGGGGGGTGGGGGGGGGGGGGGGTGGGGGGGGGGGGGGGTGGGGGGGGGGGGGGGTGGGGGGGGGGGGGGGTGGGGGGGGGGGGGGGTGGGGGGGGGGGGGGGTGGGGGGGGGGGGGGGTGGGGGGGGGGGGGGGTGGGGGGGGGGGGGGGTGGGGGGGGGGGGGGGTGGGGGGGGGGGGGGGTGGGGGGGGGGGGGGGTGGGGGGGGGGGGGGGTGGGGGGGGGGGGGGGTGGGGGGGGGGGGGGGTGGGGGGGGGGGGGGGTGGGGGGGGGGGGGGGTGGGGGGGGGGGGGGGTGGGGGGGGGGGGGGGTGGGGGGGGGGGGGGGTGGGGGGGGGGGGGGGTGGGGGGGGGGGGGGGTGGGGGGGGGGGGGGGTGGGGGGGGGGGGGGGTGGGGGGGGGGGGGGGTGGGGGGGGGGGGGGGTGGGGGGGGGGGGGGGTGGGGGGGGGGGGGGGTGGGGGGGGGGGGGGGTGGGGGGGGGGGGGGGTGGGGGGGGGGGGGGGTGGGGGGGGGGGGGGGTGGGGGGGGGGGGGGGTGGGGGGGGGGGGGGGTGGGGGGGGGGGGGGGTGGGGGGGGGGGGGGGTGGGGGGGGGGGGGGGTGGGGGGGGGGGGGGGTGGGGGGGGGGGGGGGTGGGGGGGGGGGGGGGTGGGGGGGGGGGGGGGTGGGGGGGGGGGGGGGTGGGGGGGGGGGGGGGTGGGGGGGGGGGGGGGTGGGGGGGGGGGGGGGTGGGGGGGGGGGGGGGTGGGGGGGGGGGGGGGTGGGGGGGGGGGGGGGTGGGGGGGGGGGGGGGTGGGGGGGGGGGGGGGTGGGGGGGGGGGGGGGTGGGGGGGGGGGGGGGTGGGGGGGGGGGGGGGTGGGGGGGGGGGGGGGTGGGGGGGGGGGGGGGTGGGGGGGGGGGGGGGTGGGGGGGGGGGGGGGTGGGGGGGGGGGGGGGTGGGGGGGGGGGGGGGTGGGGGGGGGGGGGGGTGGGGGGGGGGGGGGGTGGGGGGGGGGGGGGGTGGGGGGGGGGGGGGGTGGGGGGGGGGGGGGGTGGGGGGGGGGGGGGGTGGGGGGGGGGGGGGGTGGGGGGGGGGGGGGGTGGGGGGGGGGGGGGGTGGGGGGGGGGGGGGGTGGGGGGGGGGGGGGGTGGGGGGGGGGGGGGGTGGGGGGGGGGGGGGGTGGGGGGGGGGGGGGGTGGGGGGGGGGGGGGGTGGGGGGGGGGGGGGGTGGGGGGGGGGGGGGGTGGGGGGGGGGGGGGGTGGGGGGGGGGGGGGGTGGGGGGGGGGGGGGGTGGGGGGGGGGGGGGGTGGGGGGGGGGGGGGGTGGGGGGGGGGGGGGGTGGGGGGGGGGGGGGGTGGGGGGGGGGGGGGGTGGGGGGGGGGGGGGGTGGGGGGGGGGGGGGGTGGGGGGGGGGGGGGGTGGGGGGGGGGGGGGGTGGGGGGGGGGGGGGGTGGGGGGGGGGGGGGGTGGGGGGGGGGGGGGGTGGGGGGGGGGGGGGGTGGGGGGGGGGGGGGGTGGGGGGGGGGGGGGGTGGGGGGGGGGGGGGGTGGGGGGGGGGGGGGGTGGGGGGGGGGGGGGGTGGGGGGGGGGGGGGGTGGGGGGGGGGGGGGGTGGGGGGGGGGGGGGGTGGGGGGGGGGGGGGGTGGGGGGGGGGGGGGGTGGGGGGGGGGGGGGGTGGGGGGGGGGGGGGGTGGGGGGGGGGGGGGGTGGGGGGGGGGGGGGGTGGGGGGGGGGGGGGGTGGGGGGGGGGGGGGGTGGGGGGGGGGGGGGGTGGGGGGGGGGGGGGGTGGGGGGGGGGGGGGGTGGGGGGGGGGGGGGGTGGGGGGGGGGGGGGGTGGGGGGGGGGGGGGGTGGGGGGGGGGGGGGGTGGGGGGGGGGGGGGGTGGGGGGGGGGGGGGGTGGGGGGGGGGGGGGGTGGGGGGGGGGGGGGGTGGGGGGGGGGGGGGGTGGGGGGGGGGGGGGGTGGGGGGGGGGGGGGGTGGGGGGGGGGGGGGGTGGGGGGGGGGGGGGGTGGGGGGGGGGGGGGGTGGGGGGGGGGGGGGGTGGGGGGGGGGGGGGGTGGGGGGGGGGGGGGGTGGGGGGGGGGGGGGGTGGGGGGGGGGGGGGGTGGGGGGGGGGGGGGGTGGGGGGGGGGGGGGGTGGGGGGGGGGGGGGGTGGGGGGGGGGGGGGGTGGGGGGGGGGGGGGGTGGGGGGGGGGGGGGGTGGGGGGGGGGGGGGGTGGGGGGGGGGGGGGGTGGGGGGGGGGGGGGGTGGGGGGGGGGGGGGGTGGGGGGGGGGGGGGGTGGGGGGGGGGGGGGGTGGGGGGGGGGGGGGGTGGGGGGGGGGGGGGGTGGGGGGGGGGGGGGGTGGGGGGGGGGGGGGGTGGGGGGGGGGGGGGGTGGGGGGGGGGGGGGGTGGGGGGGGGGGGGGGTGGGGGGGGGGGGGGGTGGGGGGGGGGGGGGGTGGGGGGGGGGGGGGGTGGGGGGGGGGGGGGGTGGGGGGGGGGGGGGGTGGGGGGGGGGGGGGGTGGGGGGGGGGGGGGGTGGGGGGGGGGGGGGGTGGGGGGGGGGGGGGGTGGGGGGGGGGGGGGGTGGGGGGGGGGGGGGGTGGGGGGGGGGGGGGGTGGGGGGGGGGGGGGGTGGGGGGGGGGGGGGGTGGGGGGGGGGGGGGGTGGGGGGGGGGGGGGGTGGGGGGGGGGGGGGGTGGGGGGGGGGGGGGGTGGGGGGGGGGGGGGGTGGGGGGGGGGGGGGGTGGGGGGGGGGGGGGGTGGGGGGGGGGGGGGGTGGGGGGGGGGGGGGGTGGGGGGGGGGGGGGGTGGGGGGGGGGGGGGGTGGGGGGGGGGGGGGGTGGGGGGGGGGGGGGGTGGGGGGGGGGGGGGGTGGGGGGGGGGGGGGGTGGGGGGGGGGGGGGGTGGGGGGGGGGGGGGGTGGGGGGGGGGGGGGGTGGGGGGGGGGGGGGGTGGGGGGGGGGGGGGGTGGGGGGGGGGGGGGGTGGGGGGGGGGGGGGGTGGGGGGGGGGGGGGGTGGGGGGGGGGGGGGGTGGGGGGGGGGGGGGGTGGGGGGGGGGGGGGGTGGGGGGGGGGGGGGGTGGGGGGGGGGGGGGGTGGGGGGGGGGGGGGGTGGGGGGGGGGGGGGGTGGGGGGGGGGGGGGGTGGGGGGGGGGGGGGGTGGGGGGGGGGGGGGGTGGGGGGGGGGGGGGGTGGGGGGGGGGGGGGGTGGGGGGGGGGGGGGGTGGGGGGGGGGGGGGGTGGGGGGGGGGGGGGGTGGGGGGGGGGGGGGGTGGGGGGGGGGGGGGGTGGGGGGGGGGGGGGGTGGGGGGGGGGGGGGGTGGGGGGGGGGGGGGGTGGGGGGGGGGGGGGGTGGGGGGGGGGGGGGGTGGGGGGGGGGGGGGGTGGGGGGGGGGGGGGGTGGGGGGGGGGGGGGGTGGGGGGGGGGGGGGGTGGGGGGGGGGGGGGGTGGGGGGGGGGGGGGGTGGGGGGGGGGGGGGGTGGGGGGGGGGGGGGGTGGGGGGGGGGGGGGGTGGGGGGGGGGGGGGGTGGGGGGGGGGGGGGGTGGGGGGGGGGGGGGGTGGGGGGGGGGGGGGGTGGGGGGGGGGGGGGGTGGGGGGGGGGGGGGGTGGGGGGGGGGGGGGGTGGGGGGGGGGGGGGGTGGGGGGGGGGGGGGGTGGGGGGGGGGGGGGGTGGGGGGGGGGGGGGGTGGGGGGGGGGGGGGGTGGGGGGGGGGGGGGGTGGGGGGGGGGGGGGGTGGGGGGGGGGGGGGGTGGGGGGGGGGGGGGGTGGGGGGGGGGGGGGGTGGGGGGGGGGGGGGGTGGGGGGGGGGGGGGGTGGGGGGGGGGGGGGGTGGGGGGGGGGGGGGGTGGGGGGGGGGGGGGGTGGGGGGGGGGGGGGGTGGGGGGGGGGGGGGGTGGGGGGGGGGGGGGGTGGGGGGGGGGGGGGGTGGGGGGGGGGGGGGGTGGGGGGGGGGGGGGGTGGGGGGGGGGGGGGGTGGGGGGGGGGGGGGGTGGGGGGGGGGGGGGGTGGGGGGGGGGGGGGGTGGGGGGGGGGGGGGGTGGGGGGGGGGGGGGGTGGGGGGGGGGGGGGGTGGGGGGGGGGGGGGGTGGGGGGGGGGGGGGGTGGGGGGGGGGGGGGGTGGGGGGGGGGGGGGGTGGGGGGGGGGGGGGGTGGGGGGGGGGGGGGGTGGGGGGGGGGGGGGGTGGGGGGGGGGGGGGGTGGGGGGGGGGGGGGGTGGGGGGGGGGGGGGGTGGGGGGGGGGGGGGGTGGGGGGGGGGGGGGGTGGGGGGGGGGGGGGGTGGGGGGGGGGGGGGGTGGGGGGGGGGGGGGGTGGGGGGGGGGGGGGGTGGGGGGGGGGGGGGGTGGGGGGGGGGGGGGGTGGGGGGGGGGGGGGGTGGGGGGGGGGGGGGGTGGGGGGGGGGGGGGGTGGGGGGGGGGGGGGGTGGGGGGGGGGGGGGGTGGGGGGGGGGGGGGGTGGGGGGGGGGGGGGGTGGGGGGGGGGGGGGGTGGGGGGGGGGGGGGGTGGGGGGGGGGGGGGGTGGGGGGGGGGGGGGGTGGGGGGGGGGGGGGGTGGGGGGGGGGGGGGGTGGGGGGGGGGGGGGGTGGGGGGGGGGGGGGGTGGGGGGGGGGGGGGGTGGGGGGGGGGGGGGGTGGGGGGGGGGGGGGGTGGGGGGGGGGGGGGGTGGGGGGGGGGGGGGGTGGGGGGGGGGGGGGGTGGGGGGGGGGGGGGGTGGGGGGGGGGGGGGGTGGGGGGGGGGGGGGGTGGGGGGGGGGGGGGGTGGGGGGGGGGGGGGGTGGGGGGGGGGGGGGGTGGGGGGGGGGGGGGGTGGGGGGGGGGGGGGGTGGGGGGGGGGGGGGGTGGGGGGGGGGGGGGGTGGGGGGGGGGGGGGGTGGGGGGGGGGGGGGGTGGGGGGGGGGGGGGGTGGGGGGGGGGGGGGGTGGGGGGGGGGGGGGGTGGGGGGGGGGGGGGGTGGGGGGGGGGGGGGGTGGGGGGGGGGGGGGGTGGGGGGGGGGGGGGGTGGGGGGGGGGGGGGGTGGGGGGGGGGGGGGGTGGGGGGGGGGGGGGGTGGGGGGGGGGGGGGGTGGGGGGGGGGGGGGGTGGGGGGGGGGGGGGGTGGGGGGGGGGGGGGGTGGGGGGGGGGGGGGGTGGGGGGGGGGGGGGGTGGGGGGGGGGGGGGGTGGGGGGGGGGGGGGGTGGGGGGGGGGGGGGGTGGGGGGGGGGGGGGGTGGGGGGGGGGGGGGGTGGGGGGGGGGGGGGGTGGGGGGGGGGGGGGGTGGGGGGGGGGGGGGGTGGGGGGGGGGGGGGGTGGGGGGGGGGGGGGGTGGGGGGGGGGGGGGGTGGGGGGGGGGGGGGGTGGGGGGGGGGGGGGGTGGGGGGGGGGGGGGGTGGGGGGGGGGGGGGGTGGGGGGGGGGGGGGGTGGGGGGGGGGGGGGGTGGGGGGGGGGGGGGGTGGGGGGGGGGGGGGGTGGGGGGGGGGGGGGGTGGGGGGGGGGGGGGGTGGGGGGGGGGGGGGGTGGGGGGGGGGGGGGGTGGGGGGGGGGGGGGGTGGGGGGGGGGGGGGGTGGGGGGGGGGGGGGGTGGGGGGGGGGGGGGGTGGGGGGGGGGGGGGGTGGGGGGGGGGGGGGGTGGGGGGGGGGGGGGGTGGGGGGGGGGGGGGGTGGGGGGGGGGGGGGGTGGGGGGGGGGGGGGGTGGGGGGGGGGGGGGGTGGGGGGGGGGGGGGGTGGGGGGGGGGGGGGGTGGGGGGGGGGGGGGGTGGGGGGGGGGGGGGGTGGGGGGGGGGGGGGGTGGGGGGGGGGGGGGGTGGGGGGGGGGGGGGGTGGGGGGGGGGGGGGGTGGGGGGGGGGGGGGGTGGGGGGGGGGGGGGGTGGGGGGGGGGGGGGGTGGGGGGGGGGGGGGGTGGGGGGGGGGGGGGGTGGGGGGGGGGGGGGGTGGGGGGGGGGGGGGGTGGGGGGGGGGGGGGGTGGGGGGGGGGGGGGGTGGGGGGGGGGGGGGGTGGGGGGGGGGGGGGGTGGGGGGGGGGGGGGGTGGGGGGGGGGGGGGGTGGGGGGGGGGGGGGGTGGGGGGGGGGGGGGGTGGGGGGGGGGGGGGGTGGGGGGGGGGGGGGGTGGGGGGGGGGGGGGGTGGGGGGGGGGGGGGGTGGGGGGGGGGGGGGGTGGGGGGGGGGGGGGGTGGGGGGGGGGGGGGGTGGGGGGGGGGGGGGGTGGGGGGGGGGGGGGGTGGGGGGGGGGGGGGGTGGGGGGGGGGGGGGGTGGGGGGGGGGGGGGGTGGGGGGGGGGGGGGGTGGGGGGGGGGGGGGGTGGGGGGGGGGGGGGGTGGGGGGGGGGGGGGGTGGGGGGGGGGGGGGGTGGGGGGGGGGGGGGGTGGGGGGGGGGGGGGGTGGGGGGGGGGGGGGGTGGGGGGGGGGGGGGGTGGGGGGGGGGGGGGGTGGGGGGGGGGGGGGGTGGGGGGGGGGGGGGGTGGGGGGGGGGGGGGGTGGGGGGGGGGGGGGGTGGGGGGGGGGGGGGGTGGGGGGGGGGGGGGGTGGGGGGGGGGGGGGGTGGGGGGGGGGGGGGGTGGGGGGGGGGGGGGGTGGGGGGGGGGGGGGGTGGGGGGGGGGGGGGGTGGGGGGGGGGGGGGGTGGGGGGGGGGGGGGGTGGGGGGGGGGGGGGGTGGGGGGGGGGGGGGGTGGGGGGGGGGGGGGGTGGGGGGGGGGGGGGGTGGGGGGGGGGGGGGGTGGGGGGGGGGGGGGGTGGGGGGGGGGGGGGGTGGGGGGGGGGGGGGGTGGGGGGGGGGGGGGGTGGGGGGGGGGGGGGGTGGGGGGGGGGGGGGGTGGGGGGGGGGGGGGGTGGGGGGGGGGGGGGGTGGGGGGGGGGGGGGGTGGGGGGGGGGGGGGGTGGGGGGGGGGGGGGGTGGGGGGGGGGGGGGGTGGGGGGGGGGGGGGGTGGGGGGGGGGGGGGGTGGGGGGGGGGGGGGGTGGGGGGGGGGGGGGGTGGGGGGGGGGGGGGGTGGGGGGGGGGGGGGGTGGGGGGGGGGGGGGGTGGGGGGGGGGGGGGGTGGGGGGGGGGGGGGGTGGGGGGGGGGGGGGGTGGGGGGGGGGGGGGGTGGGGGGGGGGGGGGGTGGGGGGGGGGGGGGGTGGGGGGGGGGGGGGGTGGGGGGGGGGGGGGGTGGGGGGGGGGGGGGGTGGGGGGGGGGGGGGGTGGGGGGGGGGGGGGGTGGGGGGGGGGGGGGGTGGGGGGGGGGGGGGGTGGGGGGGGGGGGGGGTGGGGGGGGGGGGGGGTGGGGGGGGGGGGGGGTGGGGGGGGGGGGGGGTGGGGGGGGGGGGGGGTGGGGGGGGGGGGGGGTGGGGGGGGGGGGGGGTGGGGGGGGGGGGGGGTGGGGGGGGGGGGGGGTGGGGGGGGGGGGGGGTGGGGGGGGGGGGGGGTGGGGGGGGGGGGGGGTGGGGGGGGGGGGGGGTGGGGGGGGGGGGGGGTGGGGGGGGGGGGGGGTGGGGGGGGGGGGGGGTGGGGGGGGGGGGGGGTGGGGGGGGGGGGGGGTGGGGGGGGGGGGGGGTGGGGGGGGGGGGGGGTGGGGGGGGGGGGGGGTGGGGGGGGGGGGGGGTGGGGGGGGGGGGGGGTGGGGGGGGGGGGGGGTGGGGGGGGGGGGGGGTGGGGGGGGGGGGGGGTGGGGGGGGGGGGGGGTGGGGGGGGGGGGGGGTGGGGGGGGGGGGGGGTGGGGGGGGGGGGGGGTGGGGGGGGGGGGGGGTGGGGGGGGGGGGGGGTGGGGGGGGGGGGGGGTGGGGGGGGGGGGGGGTGGGGGGGGGGGGGGGTGGGGGGGGGGGGGGGTGGGGGGGGGGGGGGGTGGGGGGGGGGGGGGGTGGGGGGGGGGGGGGGTGGGGGGGGGGGGGGGTGGGGGGGGGGGGGGGTGGGGGGGGGGGGGGGTGGGGGGGGGGGGGGGTGGGGGGGGGGGGGGGTGGGGGGGGGGGGGGGTGGGGGGGGGGGGGGGTGGGGGGGGGGGGGGGTGGGGGGGGGGGGGGGTGGGGGGGGGGGGGGGTGGGGGGGGGGGGGGGTGGGGGGGGGGGGGGGTGGGGGGGGGGGGGGGTGGGGGGGGGGGGGGGTGGGGGGGGGGGGGGGTGGGGGGGGGGGGGGGTGGGGGGGGGGGGGGGTGGGGGGGGGGGGGGGTGGGGGGGGGGGGGGGTGGGGGGGGGGGGGGGTGGGGGGGGGGGGGGGTGGGGGGGGGGGGGGGTGGGGGGGGGGGGGGGTGGGGGGGGGGGGGGGTGGGGGGGGGGGGGGGTGGGGGGGGGGGGGGGTGGGGGGGGGGGGGGGTGGGGGGGGGGGGGGGTGGGGGGGGGGGGGGGTGGGGGGGGGGGGGGGTGGGGGGGGGGGGGGGTGGGGGGGGGGGGGGGTGGGGGGGGGGGGGGGTGGGGGGGGGGGGGGGTGGGGGGGGGGGGGGGTGGGGGGGGGGGGGGGTGGGGGGGGGGGGGGGTGGGGGGGGGGGGGGGTGGGGGGGGGGGGGGGTGGGGGGGGGGGGGGGTGGGGGGGGGGGGGGGTGGGGGGGGGGGGGGGTGGGGGGGGGGGGGGGTGGGGGGGGGGGGGGGTGGGGGGGGGGGGGGGTGGGGGGGGGGGGGGGTGGGGGGGGGGGGGGGTGGGGGGGGGGGGGGGTGGGGGGGGGGGGGGGTGGGGGGGGGGGGGGGTGGGGGGGGGGGGGGGTGGGGGGGGGGGGGGGTGGGGGGGGGGGGGGGTGGGGGGGGGGGGGGGTGGGGGGGGGGGGGGGTGGGGGGGGGGGGGGGTGGGGGGGGGGGGGGGTGGGGGGGGGGGGGGGTGGGGGGGGGGGGGGGTGGGGGGGGGGGGGGGTGGGGGGGGGGGGGGGTGGGGGGGGGGGGGGGTGGGGGGGGGGGGGGGTGGGGGGGGGGGGGGGTGGGGGGGGGGGGGGGTGGGGGGGGGGGGGGGTGGGGGGGGGGGGGGGTGGGGGGGGGGGGGGGTGGGGGGGGGGGGGGGTGGGGGGGGGGGGGGGTGGGGGGGGGGGGGGGTGGGGGGGGGGGGGGGTGGGGGGGGGGGGGGGTGGGGGGGGGGGGGGGTGGGGGGGGGGGGGGGTGGGGGGGGGGGGGGGTGGGGGGGGGGGGGGGTGGGGGGGGGGGGGGGTGGGGGGGGGGGGGGGTGGGGGGGGGGGGGGGTGGGGGGGGGGGGGGGTGGGGGGGGGGGGGGGTGGGGGGGGGGGGGGGTGGGGGGGGGGGGGGGTGGGGGGGGGGGGGGGTGGGGGGGGGGGGGGGTGGGGGGGGGGGGGGGTGGGGGGGGGGGGGGGTGGGGGGGGGGGGGGGTGGGGGGGGGGGGGGGTGGGGGGGGGGGGGGGTGGGGGGGGGGGGGGGTGGGGGGGGGGGGGGGTGGGGGGGGGGGGGGGTGGGGGGGGGGGGGGGTGGGGGGGGGGGGGGGTGGGGGGGGGGGGGGGTGGGGGGGGGGGGGGGTGGGGGGGGGGGGGGGTGGGGGGGGGGGGGGGTGGGGGGGGGGGGGGGTGGGGGGGGGGGGGGGTGGGGGGGGGGGGGGGTGGGGGGGGGGGGGGGTGGGGGGGGGGGGGGGTGGGGGGGGGGGGGGGTGGGGGGGGGGGGGGGTGGGGGGGGGGGGGGGTGGGGGGGGGGGGGGGTGGGGGGGGGGGGGGGTGGGGGGGGGGGGGGGTGGGGGGGGGGGGGGGTGGGGGGGGGGGGGGGTGGGGGGGGGGGGGGGTGGGGGGGGGGGGGGGTGGGGGGGGGGGGGGGTGGGGGGGGGGGGGGGTGGGGGGGGGGGGGGGTGGGGGGGGGGGGGGGTGGGGGGGGGGGGGGGTGGGGGGGGGGGGGGGTGGGGGGGGGGGGGGGTGGGGGGGGGGGGGGGTGGGGGGGGGGGGGGGTGGGGGGGGGGGGGGGTGGGGGGGGGGGGGGGTGGGGGGGGGGGGGGGTGGGGGGGGGGGGGGGTGGGGGGGGGGGGGGGTGGGGGGGGGGGGGGGTGGGGGGGGGGGGGGGTGGGGGGGGGGGGGGGTGGGGGGGGGGGGGGGTGGGGGGGGGGGGGGGTGGGGGGGGGGGGGGGTGGGGGGGGGGGGGGGTGGGGGGGGGGGGGGGTGGGGGGGGGGGGGGGTGGGGGGGGGGGGGGGTGGGGGGGGGGGGGGGTGGGGGGGGGGGGGGGTGGGGGGGGGGGGGGGTGGGGGGGGGGGGGGGTGGGGGGGGGGGGGGGTGGGGGGGGGGGGGGGTGGGGGGGGGGGGGGGTGGGGGGGGGGGGGGGTGGGGGGGGGGGGGGGTGGGGGGGGGGGGGGGTGGGGGGGGGGGGGGGTGGGGGGGGGGGGGGGTGGGGGGGGGGGGGGGTGGGGGGGGGGGGGGGTGGGGGGGGGGGGGGGTGGGGGGGGGGGGGGGTGGGGGGGGGGGGGGGTGGGGGGGGGGGGGGGTGGGGGGGGGGGGGGGTGGGGGGGGGGGGGGGTGGGGGGGGGGGGGGGTGGGGGGGGGGGGGGGTGGGGGGGGGGGGGGGTGGGGGGGGGGGGGGGTGGGGGGGGGGGGGGGTGGGGGGGGGGGGGGGTGGGGGGGGGGGGGGGTGGGGGGGGGGGGGGGTGGGGGGGGGGGGGGGTGGGGGGGGGGGGGGGTGGGGGGGGGGGGGGGTGGGGGGGGGGGGGGGTGGGGGGGGGGGGGGGTGGGGGGGGGGGGGGGTGGGGGGGGGGGGGGGTGGGGGGGGGGGGGGGTGGGGGGGGGGGGGGGTGGGGGGGGGGGGGGGTGGGGGGGGGGGGGGGTGGGGGGGGGGGGGGGTGGGGGGGGGGGGGGGTGGGGGGGGGGGGGGGTGGGGGGGGGGGGGGGTGGGGGGGGGGGGGGGTGGGGGGGGGGGGGGGTGGGGGGGGGGGGGGGTGGGGGGGGGGGGGGGTGGGGGGGGGGGGGGGTGGGGGGGGGGGGGGGTGGGGGGGGGGGGGGGTGGGGGGGGGGGGGGGTGGGGGGGGGGGGGGGTGGGGGGGGGGGGGGGTGGGGGGGGGGGGGGGTGGGGGGGGGGGGGGGTGGGGGGGGGGGGGGGTGGGGGGGGGGGGGGGTGGGGGGGGGGGGGGGTGGGGGGGGGGGGGGGTGGGGGGGGGGGGGGGTGGGGGGGGGGGGGGGTGGGGGGGGGGGGGGGTGGGGGGGGGGGGGGGTGGGGGGGGGGGGGGGTGGGGGGGGGGGGGGGTGGGGGGGGGGGGGGGTGGGGGGGGGGGGGGGTGGGGGGGGGGGGGGGTGGGGGGGGGGGGGGGTGGGGGGGGGGGGGGGTGGGGGGGGGGGGGGGTGGGGGGGGGGGGGGGTGGGGGGGGGGGGGGGTGGGGGGGGGGGGGGGTGGGGGGGGGGGGGGGTGGGGGGGGGGGGGGGTGGGGGGGGGGGGGGGTGGGGGGGGGGGGGGGTGGGGGGGGGGGGGGGTGGGGGGGGGGGGGGGTGGGGGGGGGGGGGGGTGGGGGGGGGGGGGGGTGGGGGGGGGGGGGGGTGGGGGGGGGGGGGGGTGGGGGGGGGGGGGGGTGGGGGGGGGGGGGGGTGGGGGGGGGGGGGGGTGGGGGGGGGGGGGGGTGGGGGGGGGGGGGGGTGGGGGGGGGGGGGGGTGGGGGGGGGGGGGGGTGGGGGGGGGGGGGGGTGGGGGGGGGGGGGGGTGGGGGGGGGGGGGGGTGGGGGGGGGGGGGGGTGGGGGGGGGGGGGGGTGGGGGGGGGGGGGGGTGGGGGGGGGGGGGGGTGGGGGGGGGGGGGGGTGGGGGGGGGGGGGGGTGGGGGGGGGGGGGGGTGGGGGGGGGGGGGGGTGGGGGGGGGGGGGGGTGGGGGGGGGGGGGGGTGGGGGGGGGGGGGGGTGGGGGGGGGGGGGGGTGGGGGGGGGGGGGGGTGGGGGGGGGGGGGGGTGGGGGGGGGGGGGGGTGGGGGGGGGGGGGGGTGGGGGGGGGGGGGGGTGGGGGGGGGGGGGGGTGGGGGGGGGGGGGGGTGGGGGGGGGGGGGGGTGGGGGGGGGGGGGGGTGGGGGGGGGGGGGGGTGGGGGGGGGGGGGGGTGGGGGGGGGGGGGGGTGGGGGGGGGGGGGGGTGGGGGGGGGGGGGGGTGGGGGGGGGGGGGGGTGGGGGGGGGGGGGGGTGGGGGGGGGGGGGGGTGGGGGGGGGGGGGGGTGGGGGGGGGGGGGGGTGGGGGGGGGGGGGGGTGGGGGGGGGGGGGGGTGGGGGGGGGGGGGGGTGGGGGGGGGGGGGGGTGGGGGGGGGGGGGGGTGGGGGGGGGGGGGGGTGGGGGGGGGGGGGGGTGGGGGGGGGGGGGGGTGGGGGGGGGGGGGGGTGGGGGGGGGGGGGGGTGGGGGGGGGGGGGGGTGGGGGGGGGGGGGGGTGGGGGGGGGGGGGGGTGGGGGGGGGGGGGGGTGGGGGGGGGGGGGGGTGGGGGGGGGGGGGGGTGGGGGGGGGGGGGGGTGGGGGGGGGGGGGGGTGGGGGGGGGGGGGGGTGGGGGGGGGGGGGGGTGGGGGGGGGGGGGGGTGGGGGGGGGGGGGGGTGGGGGGGGGGGGGGGTGGGGGGGGGGGGGGGTGGGGGGGGGGGGGGGTGGGGGGGGGGGGGGGTGGGGGGGGGGGGGGGTGGGGGGGGGGGGGGGTGGGGGGGGGGGGGGGTGGGGGGGGGGGGGGGTGGGGGGGGGGGGGGGTGGGGGGGGGGGGGGGTGGGGGGGGGGGGGGGTGGGGGGGGGGGGGGGTGGGGGGGGGGGGGGGTGGGGGGGGGGGGGGGTGGGGGGGGGGGGGGGTGGGGGGGGGGGGGGGTGGGGGGGGGGGGGGGTGGGGGGGGGGGGGGGTGGGGGGGGGGGGGGGTGGGGGGGGGGGGGGGTGGGGGGGGGGGGGGGTGGGGGGGGGGGGGGGTGGGGGGGGGGGGGGGTGGGGGGGGGGGGGGGTGGGGGGGGGGGGGGGTGGGGGGGGGGGGGGGTGGGGGGGGGGGGGGGTGGGGGGGGGGGGGGGTGGGGGGGGGGGGGGGTGGGGGGGGGGGGGGGTGGGGGGGGGGGGGGGTGGGGGGGGGGGGGGGTGGGGGGGGGGGGGGGTGGGGGGGGGGGGGGGTGGGGGGGGGGGGGGGTGGGGGGGGGGGGGGGTGGGGGGGGGGGGGGGTGGGGGGGGGGGGGGGTGGGGGGGGGGGGGGGTGGGGGGGGGGGGGGGTGGGGGGGGGGGGGGGTGGGGGGGGGGGGGGGTGGGGGGGGGGGGGGGTGGGGGGGGGGGGGGGTGGGGGGGGGGGGGGGTGGGGGGGGGGGGGGGTGGGGGGGGGGGGGGGTGGGGGGGGGGGGGGGTGGGGGGGGGGGGGGGTGGGGGGGGGGGGGGGTGGGGGGGGGGGGGGGTGGGGGGGGGGGGGGGTGGGGGGGGGGGGGGGTGGGGGGGGGGGGGGGTGGGGGGGGGGGGGGGTGGGGGGGGGGGGGGGTGGGGGGGGGGGGGGGTGGGGGGGGGGGGGGGTGGGGGGGGGGGGGGGTGGGGGGGGGGGGGGGTGGGGGGGGGGGGGGGTGGGGGGGGGGGGGGGTGGGGGGGGGGGGGGGTGGGGGGGGGGGGGGGTGGGGGGGGGGGGGGGTGGGGGGGGGGGGGGGTGGGGGGGGGGGGGGGTGGGGGGGGGGGGGGGTGGGGGGGGGGGGGGGTGGGGGGGGGGGGGGGTGGGGGGGGGGGGGGGTGGGGGGGGGGGGGGGTGGGGGGGGGGGGGGGTGGGGGGGGGGGGGGGTGGGGGGGGGGGGGGGTGGGGGGGGGGGGGGGTGGGGGGGGGGGGGGGTGGGGGGGGGGGGGGGTGGGGGGGGGGGGGGGTGGGGGGGGGGGGGGGTGGGGGGGGGGGGGGGTGGGGGGGGGGGGGGGTGGGGGGGGGGGGGGGTGGGGGGGGGGGGGGGTGGGGGGGGGGGGGGGTGGGGGGGGGGGGGGGTGGGGGGGGGGGGGGGTGGGGGGGGGGGGGGGTGGGGGGGGGGGGGGGTGGGGGGGGGGGGGGGTGGGGGGGGGGGGGGGTGGGGGGGGGGGGGGGTGGGGGGGGGGGGGGGTGGGGGGGGGGGGGGGTGGGGGGGGGGGGGGGTGGGGGGGGGGGGGGGTGGGGGGGGGGGGGGGTGGGGGGGGGGGGGGGTGGGGGGGGGGGGGGGTGGGGGGGGGGGGGGGTGGGGGGGGGGGGGGGTGGGGGGGGGGGGGGGTGGGGGGGGGGGGGGGTGGGGGGGGGGGGGGGTGGGGGGGGGGGGGGGTGGGGGGGGGGGGGGGTGGGGGGGGGGGGGGGTGGGGGGGGGGGGGGGTGGGGGGGGGGGGGGGTGGGGGGGGGGGGGGGTGGGGGGGGGGGGGGGTGGGGGGGGGGGGGGGTGGGGGGGGGGGGGGGTGGGGGGGGGGGGGGGTGGGGGGGGGGGGGGGTGGGGGGGGGGGGGGGTGGGGGGGGGGGGGGGTGGGGGGGGGGGGGGGTGGGGGGGGGGGGGGGTGGGGGGGGGGGGGGGTGGGGGGGGGGGGGGGTGGGGGGGGGGGGGGGTGGGGGGGGGGGGGGGTGGGGGGGGGGGGGGGTGGGGGGGGGGGGGGGTGGGGGGGGGGGGGGGTGGGGGGGGGGGGGGGTGGGGGGGGGGGGGGGTGGGGGGGGGGGGGGGTGGGGGGGGGGGGGGGTGGGGGGGGGGGGGGGTGGGGGGGGGGGGGGGTGGGGGGGGGGGGGGGTGGGGGGGGGGGGGGGTGGGGGGGGGGGGGGGTGGGGGGGGGGGGGGGTGGGGGGGGGGGGGGGTGGGGGGGGGGGGGGGTGGGGGGGGGGGGGGGTGGGGGGGGGGGGGGGTGGGGGGGGGGGGGGGTGGGGGGGGGGGGGGGTGGGGGGGGGGGGGGGTGGGGGGGGGGGGGGGTGGGGGGGGGGGGGGGTGGGGGGGGGGGGGGGTGGGGGGGGGGGGGGGTGGGGGGGGGGGGGGGTGGGGGGGGGGGGGGGTGGGGGGGGGGGGGGGTGGGGGGGGGGGGGGGTGGGGGGGGGGGGGGGTGGGGGGGGGGGGGGGTGGGGGGGGGGGGGGGTGGGGGGGGGGGGGGGTGGGGGGGGGGGGGGGTGGGGGGGGGGGGGGGTGGGGGGGGGGGCGGCGCAGTGGGGGGGAGTGGGGGGGGGGCGTCGTGGGGGTGCGGGGGGGGGGGGGGCGGAGGGGGGGGGGGGGGGTGGGGGGGGGGGGGGGGGGTAAAGGAGGGAGGGGGGGGGTGGGGGTGGGGGGGGGGGGGGGGGGGGGGGGGTGGCAGCATGGCCAATTGGCCATGCTGAAAGGGGCTGATGGGAATTGTAGTTCCTGAACATCTGGAGAGCCGCAGGTTCCCTACCCCTGCTCTAGCTCTACCTTTGACCTTAGTATTTCTCTTGGTATGTAGACTTTAGCTGCTGTTATTTTATTTGTGTAACTGTATTACACCTGGATTTTGTGTTCACTGTTATGTTTTTGAAACTATGTTTTATCTTCTTTCTTTAATAAAAGTTTAAAAGTATGTTTTGTTTTTGGAGTTCTGGTTCAGAGGCCACGGCTTGGTGTTGCAACCACCCCAAAGGCTGGGTCAGGTCTTTGACAGAATGTGTGGGCTTAAAGAAATGCCTTTCCCTGGCTGGGTGTGTAACCTCTATCTGTGGGTTCTGTGGGGCAGAACTTGGAATGAGTTTGCAACAACAAATTAAAAAAACAAAACAAAATGGTTTACTTTCTTAACATATAACATATAACATCAACATTTAACATCACATTTCAAGGTCCTGTTCAGGTTGCATTTTCAAGTCCTTATATTTACAGTCTACTGATACTGCCAAGTCCAATTCTTCTTTGCAAGTGGGTTGGCTCCTGAAGACTCCAAGGGCTTGATGAACAGGATTCAACATGATGAAGGTTCCCGGGAGAACTCTCACCTATTACAACCACAAAAGAAACCCTGAAACAATAAACTCCAACCTTTACAACATAGCAAAAATAAACAACTACCTTCCCAGTAGTTCCCAACAATATTGCAGTTTACCTTAACAAGGTGTTAAGGGCTTATACAACCAAGGTCCGAGTCTGGTAGCCTTGTCTCCTCCAAACTAGCTCTGCAGCCTTCTGCTGCTTTGAGTCTCCACCCCTTACTGGGTCAACCCATTCTGAGCATGGGGGTTACAGGTGCACCTGGTCCCTTATCTGGAAGCACAGCCTTGGGAACAGGAGCAAGCTTGTGAGCAAGTGAGGAAGGGGAGTTGGGGGGTGCTGTTGCTTAATAAAAGGGCCCAGAAAGGGGGAGTGTGAGAGCCCTTATTGGGATGGCTTGGCGCAAAATCTTTAGCCTTGGCAACGAATTCCTGAAGTGTTACCTGCTTGGAACTCTGATCAATAAATCGATTGCAGTCTCATCTGAGTCTGTTTATCGGGAGAGCATGGAATGCGACAGGCTCAAACGTTATTTTAAAGAGGAATCCAACCTCTTAAAAAGGCTATGAGGGCCCCATCCCGATCAGGTGTTATCCCCACCACCACCACACACACACCTTTTCAAGGGCTAAAACAGCCTCCTCCCCAAAGAGGTGTTTTGACACTTGAAAAGGCATGGGTGGGGGGGGGGGGGAGAGACAAGAATGCCTGGTTCTAGAGGCGTATCTACAAGGGGGATGGGGGGTGCGTGTTGCACAGGGCGTGCATCTGGGGGGGGGCAGCAAAAATTTCAAGTTTTTTTTCCCTATTTTTAGTGTTTATCAGTTTTTGGCCTGCAGGGATGCAGTTTTTAGGCTAGAAGCGCCAAAATTTCAGGGAGTTTTCAAGGGGCTCTCCTGATGATACCACCCAAGCTAGGTGAGGTTTGGTTCAGGGGGTCCAACGTTATGGACTCCCAAAGGGAGTGCCCTCATCCTCCATTGTTTCCAATGGGAGCTAACAGGAGATGGGGCTACACTTTTGAGAGTCCATAACTTTGGACCCCCTGAACCAAACCTCACCAAACCTGGCTGGTATCATAAGGAGACTCTCCTAAAGAGACCCTGAAAATTTGATGCTGCGATCCTAAAAACTGCACCCCCTGCAGGCCATAAAATGGAAAAAAAATACTAAAAAATACAAAAAACACAAACATGGGGGGGAGCAAAACTAATTTTGCACCGGGCTCCGTTTTCCCTAGCTACACCTCTGCCTGGTTCTGCCACACTGGGGGATCCCACGTCTCTAAAATGGCAAACTGTGGATGCTGTAATATGTCATGGGTCAGCCTGCGTGCACTCTGTCCAACGAGGAGGAGGAGAGAGTCAGTCACTGCCCCAGGCTGAGAACAGAGGTGCAGTCACAGGCAGAATGTCACGACCTCCCCTGACCCTGACGCAGCTGCTGTGGCTGCTGACTCAGACGGAGAACGCTCTGATGAGCCATCGTTGCCAGCCGCTGGCCCGCTTGCTCCTAACACAGCTGACGCTGACTAGAATAGACAAATAACTCAGATCTTCGTGATCCGATGCCTCTTGCCCCTTTGCACTCTCAGAACTAGCTGCTGTTCCCAGTCCAAACCAGGGTCGAATTCCCACTGAAATTTTAATCTAGATACAACCAAGTTTCAAAAGAATCGGCACCTTTTCACCCAGGTTCCAACATCCTCACTGCAGCATGTTTCTAGTGAAGACGTCTAGGCCTGCCCCTTGGGGGCGGGGGGATACCTGCTGTCCGGGGTGCAATTGTTAAGCTAGCAGCACCAAAATTTCAGAGTATCTTTAGGAGACCCTCCTGATGATACCACCCATGTTTGGTGAAATTTGGTCCATGGGGGCCAAAGTTATGGACCCTCAAATGTGTAGCAGCAGTGGCGTAGGAGGTTAAGAGCTCGTGTATCTAATCTGGAGGAACCGGGTTTGATTCCCAGCTCTGCCGCCTGAGCTGTGGAGGCTTCTCTGGGGAATTCAGATTAGCCTGTACACTCCCACACATGCCAGCTGGGTGACCTTGGGCTAGTCACAGCTTCTCGGAGCTCTCTCAGCCCCACCTACCTCACAGGGTGTTTGTTGTGAGGGGGGAAGGGCAAGGAGATTGTAAGCCCCTTTGAGTCTCCTGCAGGAGAGAAAGGGGGGATATAAATCCAAACTCTTCTTCTTCTTCTTCTTCTTCTTCTTCTTCTTCTTCTTCTTCTTCTTCTTCTTCTTCTTCTTCTTCTTCTTCTTCTTCTTCTTCTAGCCCCCATCTCCTATTAGCTCCCATTGGAAACAATGGGGGATGGGCACCGTCTTTGGGAGTCCATAACTTTGGACCCCCTGAACCAAACGTCACCTAACTTGGATGGTACCACCAGGAGAGTCCCTTGAAAACTCCCTGAAATTTTGGTGCTGCTATCCTTAAAATTATTAGCTCCCATTGGAAACAATGGGGACACCCCCTTTGGGAGTCCATAGCTTTGGACCCCCTAGACCAGTGGTGGCGAACCTTTGGCACTCCAGATGTTATGAACTACAATTCCCCTCAGCCCCTGCCAGCATGGACAATTGGCCCTAGACCAAACTTCACAAAACCTGGGTGGCATCAGTAGGAGACTCTGATGATGATACCACCCAGGTTATGAACCCTCAAATGTGTAGCCCCCATCTCCTATTAGCTCCCACTGGAGTGTTTTTTTCAAAAAGGTACATATACAAGCAGGTCCAGGAAAATCCTGTGATTGGGGGGGGGGGGGGAAGCACCAGAAACGGGGCTGCTCTGTGTTCCGCAGTTCAGCAGTGGGGAGATTGCGAGGAAACCTGGATATTTCCAATATATCCCAGGATTAATCGCCAGTGGGAAATCGCCCCAGAGCAATTTGTGTTCAACTTTGTATAGTCTGATAGTCTTGTATAGAATAGACTTGTGTAACCTTGCAACTGCAAAAGGAAAAACCTTCCTATGGAAAGAACATCTTGCGTGGAGAGTATTCTTTTCCACGCGTGATAAGAACATAAGAACATAAGAACATAAGAACATAAGAACTAGCCTGCTGGATCAGACCAGAGTCCATCTAGTCCAGCATTCTGCTACTCGCAGTGGCCCACCAGGTGCCTTTGGGAGCTCACATGCAGGATGTGAAAGCAATGGCCTTTTGCTGCTGCTGCTGCTCCTGAGCACCTGGTCTGCTAAGGCATTTGCAATCTGAGGGGAGGATCAAGATTGGTAGGCATAGATCGACTTCTCCTCCATAAATCTGTCCAAGCCCTTTTTAAAGCTATCTAGGTTAGTGGTCTTCACCAACTCCTGTGGCAGCATATTCCAAACACCAATCACATGTTGTGTGAAGAAGTGTTTCCTTTTATTAGTCCTAATTCTTCCCCCCAGCATTTTCAATGAATGCCCCCTGGTTCTAGTATTGTGAGAAAGAGAGAAACATTTCTCTCTGTCAACATTTTCTACCCCATGCATAATTTTATAGACTTCAATCATATCCCCCCTCAGACGTCTCCTCTCCAAACTAAAGAGTCCCAAACGCTTTAGCCTCTCCTCATAAGGAAGGTGCCCCAATCCTTCAATCATCCTCGTTGCCCTTCTCTGCAGCTTCTTCTTTTTTTCTATCTCTTCTGACATATCCTTTTCTGAGATGTGGGCTTACCATGAACTCGAACACACAGTAGAAGGCTGCAGTGAGTGCAAGAAGACTACTAGACCAGAGTGATCTTACCAGAGTGACTCCGCTTTAAACTCTGCTGATATGACGTGCAGCCCAGAAACAAAGGTGGGTTCGGCAAGGGTTTCTGGCATGTTCCCAGACTAGCTTTGCCTTGCGGATATCTTAGATATGAAACTGACTTGATGGGATGGATAATCCAGCTGCAGTTAATCGGGCTATTCTGGCACGTGTCATTCCTGGTTTCATTCATCAGCTCTGCATTGCCTCTACGTTGTCAGTAATTGCTCTGTGCTGAGCCAGCAACAGTGCACTCCGTTGCCTTTCCTGCAATTCCCTTCGTAATGTTTTTCTTTTTCTTTTCCATTTCATATTTAATTTATATCCCGCCCTCCCTGCTCTGCCGCCTGAGCTGTGGAGGCTTATCTGGGGCATTCAGATTAGCCTGTGCACTTCCACACACGCCAGCTGGGTGACCTTGGGCTGGTCACAGTTCTTCGGAGCTCTCTCAGCCCCACCTACCTCACAGGGTGTTTGTTATGGGGGGGTGGGGGAAGGGAAAGGAGTTTGTAAGCCTCTTTGAGTCTCCTTGCAGGAGAGAAAGGGGGGGGGAATATAAATCCAACTCTTCTTCTACTGCTACTCATGTGTCAGTGGAGACTGAGAGAGAAGTCTCCCATTTTTGTGTACTGTGCTGATACTATTTAAGTGGCATAGTGGAGGCTGAAGAATAAGTGCCATACAATTGTACACTGTATTAAAACACTGGAGAGTTGCCTTGTAGATAGTAGTAAAGTATTCTATGTCTTTATAAGATACCCAGTCTTGCGACTGCCAGATCCCACCACTGGATGCATGAAATTGTCTGAAAGGGGCTTCGCCTGTTATCACATGTGTGGCGAAGAGTGATGTAAACAAGGATATTTTCGTGGTTCAAATCTCCGTGCCTCTGACTGTTACCTTGCTTCTGTCTTGGGTCAGTTGCCTATTTTGGCTGCAGCTCAAAATGAACACTTTCACACCTCTCACCCCTGGAATTGGATTTTGATTGAGCTTCTGCACAGCGCCTGGTCCTGAGCCCGGATCCCCAAATTGGTTGGACAATACCGCACATTTCAATCCTTTAATGAGCGGTCTCGAAGACGCCCTGGTCATTTCAAATAGCGCCGCTGTTTCCCCTTGCCTTTTTCACTGTTTGTTATTTTTTGTGTTTCGTGTCGTGGTTAACAGGGGTGGACTCTCATCTGGAGAACTGGGTTTGATCCCCCACTCCTCCACATAAGCGGTGGATTCTTCTCTGGGGAATGAATTTGTTTCCTTCACATGAAGCCTGCTGGTTGACTGTCGGCCAGTCACTGTTCTCTCAGAACTCTCTCAGCCCCACCTACCTCACAAGGTGTCTGTTGTGGGGAGAGGAAGGGAAAGGTGTTTGTAAGTGTTACCGCAATTTGCCGGGTAACAATAAGTGATTTCAGCTCAGCAACTTAATGAGCCAACTTCCTTGTCCCTTAATATCAGACCTTAACTGGCTATTGCTTTTTACTATCAGACACAAATTTCAAAAATAACATTTCTAACTTAAACATTAGGGAAACCTTAAAGGAAAACACATGTACTTATACTTATGGGCAAGACTTTACAAATACTTATTGGCATGGCTTTCTTAAATCTAACAATAACTAAACCTTAAGCTAACTGAAGAACCTAACTTATACTAACATCCTAAGCTGCAGGCACATCCTAAATTCAACTTAAAAGGGGCATTTATTACATCCTAAAATGACACAAACACAAGGGAAACCATATAGCATTGGCACAATCATACATATACATTCTTTGTGAACCTTATGAAGGCTTCTGAACCACACAAGTCTCCGCATCCGGGCATGGAGCCAGTGTAGCCAGGCAACCTGACTTCAGGAAAATATTTCTTTATTTTCCTGTGGTGGTAACATAAGTCCCTTTGAGTCTCCTGACAGGACAGAAAGCGGGGGGGGGGGGGGACAAATCCAACTCTTCTTCATCGAAAAGGCAGTGGTGAGCATTCCTTTTAGAAGGGCATCAGACATATTAAACTGCAAACTACACAAATTCAGAAGTGTCAAGAAGAGCTGGAAATGGGAGAAAGCAGTTTATGTAAAGACCTTCTAAACCCCACTTTGCCAACAGGACAGAAGTAGTTTTGTATGGAAAGGTTTTTTAAAAATCCATTAGCAGCCAGGAGTCAAAATGGTTGTGTCTGAAATGACACAAAAAAAAATCTGGATAGGAACCATCCGCTAAAACAGATTATAAGGGCTATTTGAAAGGGATCGAGCTCTTCCTGGCAGAGAACCTGGGTTGCGTAGCTGCAGAATTTATTATTTTGAACACAGGAGACGCACAAAAAGTTGCAAAGCTCCCAGCAAGATCATGCTCAATCACAATCACACACACACACGCTTTAGAAATGACTGTATTTCTTCAGCCATCATCGGTTGGCTGAACACTTGGTGTTTGGGGAGAAAAGATCTCAGGGAAAGCCTCTAACAAGACTTCGGCAGGCTACCATGGCAGAATTGGAATAAGAATCTTTATAACGGCCACAGACCAGTATAAACCAGCGTCAGGTCAATATAGTATACACCCGTGGTGGCGAACCTTTGGCACTCCAGATGTTATGAACTACAATTCCCATCATCCCCTGCCAGCATGGTCAATTGGCCATGCTGGCAGGGGCTGATGGGAATTGTAGTCCATAACATCTGGAGTGCCAAAGGTTCGCCACCACTGGTATACACAATTTTAAAAAAGCAAAAGGCTGGCCAGCCCAATCCAGATGGAGGATCCTGAATAGGTAGCAGTGAAGGGCGATGCCAATGTGTTCCCCCCCCCTCTGCTGGCATAAGGGGCACCCCACTGCCATAAGGAACAACGATGTCAGTGCCTGGCCGCCCCTCAGCTCCCCAGTAGCAAAACCCGGAAGTCGGGGCAGCTGCAGAGCAATGCAGGCGCCCAATTGGATTCTGGTGCAAGGGGGCAGGTCGTGGTGTTCCTGTCTTTACTCAGCTTCCACCCAGGGTTTAGGGTTGTGAATGCCACAGCCCAGGGGCATTAGCCCCAATGGGAGCCTTCAGGACAGTGGGGCTCCCCCCCCCCCAGTAGTTGCCTTCCTGTGCTACCTGGAAGCCTTCTGGAGGCCACGCCATCGCCCCCAGAAACTGGATTGGGCTGTAAAGCTAAAAAAAGAATCGGCACAAGAAGACAACAAAGTTGACAGATGAAGAACTGTAACGATAACTATCAAGTCTAAGCCTGTTTTGTGGCACAGACCACCCTACAACGTATTTCAAGTGCCGCCATAAGAAAGCGGCTGGTGTTTGGCAGTCTGTCAATAGAAAAGCTTATCCCAATAAACTAAATCCATCGGAGGTCCTTTGGCTGGGCCGGGGTGGGGAGTATGGGGATTTTCAGCCGCCGGTATTGGAGGGGGTGTCTTTAACCCCTACCTCCCTGGCCTGCAGCCTGGGGGTCCACCTGGATTCCTCCCTTTCCATGGAGAACCAGGTGGCCCATGTCACCCAGATCGCTTTTTACCATCTTCGTCAGGTCCGACGGCTGGCCCCCTATCTCTCCCAGGCTGACCTGGCCACTGTGATCCACGCAATGGTCACCTCCAGGCTGGGACTATTGTAATCCTCGCCTTCTATAGCGGGCCTTCCCCTTACTGGGTTGATCCAGAAATTGAACTGGTCCAGAATGCGGCGTCTCGGGCTGCTGGTGGGTGGCTTCCATTTACGGACAGCATATCACCCTCCCCAAGCTGCTACCGGGCCTACCCTGGCTTCCAGTGGAATTTGGGGTCACCTTTAAGGTGTTGGTGTTTGACCTTTAAGGCTCCCCTTCACGGCTGGGGACCCTCATGCCTTCGTGCGGACCGCTCTCTCACCCCATATGTCTCGCTGGTAGGCTCTCATGCGGTCGGCAGAGGTAAATTTACTTAGTGGCCCCCCCGGCCCTCCACAGCTGCGGATGCGCGGCTGGCCTCTACCCGGGCCAGGGCTTTTACAGCCCTGGCCCCTGCCTGGTGGAACACTCTTCCATCAGAGGTGCGGGCCCTGAGGGATCTTGGTGAATTCCGCAGGGCCTGTAAAACAGTTCTGTTCCACCGGGCCTTTGGTGAGGCCAGCCACGGATTCCCCCTCTAGGATGCCCTTGTGTTGCGTGCCATCATTGGCGCGCCTGATATACTATCTAATCAGTACTGTCCCCTCCCGGCCTTGGGATCGGGCATAATATATTATTGCTGCTGCTGTGTTTTATGGTTATAAATGTGTAAATTGTTTTAAATTACTTTAGTTTTTATGTGTACAATGTTGTTTTTAGCCTGCTGTGTTTAATGTTATTATGTATTGTTGTTGCAGGCCTGCTGTACACCGCCCAGAGCCTTTCGGGGATGGGCGGTTTGAAAATCTAATATATAAATAAATAAAATAAAATATATGTATATTTTATTTTTCACCTGTAATACGTACATTCCGTTCTTTTAGTTTTAAATAGTACTGAAGGGGAATTTAAGAGAAGTAAAATAAATTTCCACAAAAAGAAAATTAACCTGTAAAATCAACGCCAAGGCAATAAAAAGAAACCTCTTTGAGGTAGAGGTCATGGGGATTGAACCTGGGCCTTCTGAGTGCAAAGGAGGCATTCCACCATAAGAACATTAGAAAGAGCCAGCTGGATCAGACCAGAGTCCATCTAGTCCAGCACTCTGCTACTCGGAGTGGCCCACCAGTTGCCTTTGGGAGCTCACACGCAGGAGGCGAAAAGCAATGGTTCCCACCACTGAACCAATGTCTCTCGGTCTTTAGCCCAGTCTTGGGGTAATAGTTATGACCAACCCTGCAGGAGCACAGATGAATCCTGCAGGAGCACAGATGAATCCGACAAGATACGATGTACTTTGAACGCTTGAAAACATCTCAAGATAGCCTTGGGAGTCTCTTGATATCTCCTCTAGTCTGTTGGTTCCTCCGTTCTCTGGTGGATGTTATTTATAAGATTTTTAACAGCTGTTTTAACAGGTTTTTTGATATTTTAAACGTAATGTATAGGAGTTTTATGATTCCCCTGGGTTTATAAATGGTTGAAATGATGTTTTTAAAAACATAATTATTAACAGTCTGTTGACTGGCTTGATAGCAAAAAAAACAACTTTTAACCAGGCTGGGTTTTATCTTTTCTCCTCGGCGGGCTGGCAATTTTGTGCGCAGGAAGGAAGGAAGGACGGAAGGAAGGAACCCCGCATCTTTCCCTCCTCCTCAAAATGCCCCATGTTCCACTTGATTAAACTCTGCCTACTGCCAGCGGACATTCGCCACAGAATGGTTGTGAGAGGGGAGAGAATGGCTATCGGAGTAGGAGGAAGTGGAGGATCTAATCAAGGTGCCCGAGGGAGAAATGGCAGGCTAATAGGTTCCCATAGCAACTTTTGATACAGTTGAGGGGATTTGGGGGGGTGGGATGTGACAAAGAGCGTGTGGGTGATGGTGGGGAATGAGTGGTCAGGATAAAAAAAAAGAGAGGGAGAGGGGGAAAAGAACACAAAAAGAGCCACGGATTACACCAATGGGCTATCTAACAGCAGTACAAAGGTGGAAACAGTCTTCATTGGTTGCTTTTCCCCAGTTCAATATAAAACGGTGTGTACTGCCCCCGCACATGGAAGCTCCATTCAGCTGTCACAGCAAATGGCTACCGATAGATGTTTCTTACTAATGAATCTGATTGATTTTTTTTTTAAGCCAGTGGTAGTGACTTCGATCTGTTATCCCTCTTCCTCGGTCGTGCCTAATTCTCCCACTCATCCTCACAACAGTCCTGCAGTGATTTCAGTATGAGCTTGGTTGAGGTCAGGCTTGCATCTAGCTTAAGGTGACCAGATGGTCACCTTTGCGAACCGGGACGAGCGGCCGCACGCACGCACGCACGCAGATGCAGGAGTGCACTGCCTTCTGGGGTGCTCCTGGGGTGTCACAGGGTGGGAAACGGGAGCACCCCAGAAGGCAGTGCGCTCCTGTGGCCGCGCGGGAGGCTGCCGCACTGCCTTGCACCCCAGCAGGCAGTGCGGCAGCCTTCCAAAACCCGGGACACTTGAAAAAACACGCGGGACACGGGACAAGTTGTTTCAAGGCGGGACTGTTCTGCCAAAAGCGGAACGTCTGGTCAGCCTAATCTAGCTCTAAGCTGCAACCTTAGCCAGGCTCAAAATGGGCCCTTGCTGCTCCCATGTGGAGATTGGATGTGGAAAACCCAGGCTGCACAGGGAGAAGGGGTTGGGGCAAATCCCGCCCACCAGCCTCCAACTGCACTCCTGAACAGGGAGTTCCCGACTGGGGCGCAGTTGGGAGGATGAGGCACGGCCACAAAATGCATCCCCCAGAAGTTGTGCCTGGAGCACAAGACCCCCCCTTGCCCCTCCGGATATGCCACTGCATAGAAGAGAAAAACAAGAAGAGTCGGATTTATATCTCCCCTTTCTCTCCTGTAAGGAGACTCAAAGGGGCTTACAAACTCCTTTCCCTTCCCCCCCACAACAAGCACCCCTGTGAGGTGGGTGGGGCAGAGAGAGCTCTGAAGAACTGTGACTCGCCCACGGTCACCCAGCTGTGTTGGAGTGCACAATCTAGTTCACCAGATAAGCCTCCACAGTTCAAGTGGCAGAGTGGGGAATCAAACCGGGTTCTCCAGATTAGAGTGCACCTGCTCTTAACCACTACGCCACATTATCTACAGCACAGACTGCTGTAGGTAATGAACTTTTGAGAAAGAGGCGCCCTAGCAGGGACTGTACCTTGTTCTGGCTGGTGTTGCCTTGCTCCACTCCTAACTGGGCGAATGGATTAAAAGGCTTCAGAACGCCAGGGTTTCCCTTAGCCTCTTAGAGGCTTTCCCCACTACAGAAGGGAGCTAAGGTCGACTCAGTTCCCTTCAGTGGAGGGCGATTCCAGGCTGTCCCCACAGCAACTGAGTTGGCCCCCTGGAACCGAGCTAAGTGGGCGGGATCATCTTGGTGCCTGTTTCACTCCTCGATTGTGATTGGCACTTGTGTTACGTCGGGAAACGGGAGCGTTCTTTTTTTTTTACAGTTTTTACAGTTTACAGTTACATGCCAGGCTTTCGTGCCACCTTACCACTCTCCCTGCTTCCGCGACATGCCACAAAAGCGGCTCAGATTGGTTGAACGGATGAGGTGTCAAGTTGATGCTTCCCACTTCAAGCTTCAAGCGGTATTGACTCTTTGTTCCGCAGGTAAAGTGTAGTTCATAACTGCGGCCAAGCGATGCTCGCGGAATTCTTGAGGGGGGGGGGGGACTGAGACAAAACAATGTTGAGCTCGTTGGCAGTGGGGATTCACTGAGGCGAACCCAGGTAGAAACCAGTTCAACTCTGTCAGTGGGGAAAGCCCCTTAGTAAACCTAACAGAAAGGCCTGGCCTGCAGTGTCAGCACAGTTCCTGTTGTGCTTGGCCTTCCCTGCACCCCCAGTGGCTGAAGGGCAGAACTGCTTTAGAAGTAAAAAAGCAGCTGTGGCCTAGTGGTTAAGAGCAGGTGAACTCTAATCTAGAGAACCGGGTTTGATTCCCCGCTCTGCCACTTGAGCTGTGGAGGCTTATCTGGGGAACCAGATTAGCTTGTGCACTCCGCCAGCTGGGTGACCTTGGGCTAGTCACAATTCTTCTGAGCTCTCTCAGCCCCACCTACCTCACAGGGTGTTTATTGTGAGGGGGGAAGGGAAAGGAGTTTGTAAGCCCCTTTGAGTCTCCATACAGGAGAGAAAGGGGGGATATAAATCCAACTCTTCTTCCTCTTCACACCAAAAATATTAATGCACTCTGCGACTGCCACATGAGGCAGGCTTCTGCTGACTTGGGGGCTTGGAATTTTGCCCTCCCCTTTCCATGGGAAGTCCTGGGAGAATTAAAAGGGGAAGGAGTAATTTTTTTAAAAAATGAAATCCTGGCGGGCACTAAGCGTATCAGCTAACTGCAGGCCTCGGTTTCCCTTTTCTCGTATAAGCCAAAGATAAGGGGCCGCGCTGCTGCAGCCAGCTCCAACTCACGGGCGGTGATACCTAGCTAGGAATGTGCTAAACTTCCCTCAGAAATACCACCATCTGTTCAAAATTATTTTATTGCCTCCGGTATTCTTGTCGAGCAGAAACATCCAAATCAGCCTGAAATATATTGCTTCCTGCATTTGGCAGCAGCATTTCACATCCCAGATGTGGTGCCTGGATGGAGCATCTCCTTAAGAACATAAGAAACAGCCTGTGGGATCAGACCAGAGTCCATCTAGTCCAGCACTCTGCTACTCACAGTGGCCCACCAGGTGCCTTTGGGAGCTCACCTGCAGGGTGTGAAAGCAATGGCCTTAAGAACATAAGAGAGAGCCTGCTGGATCAGACCAGAGTCCATCTGGTCCAACACTCTGCCACTGGCAGTGGCCCACCAGGTGCCTTTGGGAGCTCACCTGCAGGGTGTGAAAGCAATGGCCTTAAGAACATAAGAGAGAGCCAGCTGGATCAGACCAGAGTCCATCTGGTCCAACACTCTGCCACCTGGTGGCAGTGGCCCACCAGGGTGCCTTTGGGAGCTCACCTGCAGGGTGTGAAAGCACATGGCCTTAAGAACATAAGAGAGGAGCCTGCTTCGGGATCAGACCAGAGTCCATCTAGTCCAGCACCCCCCTGTTACTCTCACAAAATGGCTCCACCAGGGTGCCTTTTGGGAGCTCACCCTGCAGGGTGTGAAAGCAATGACCTTAAGAACATAAGAGAGAGCCTGCTGGATCAGACCAGAGACCATCTAGTCCAGCACTCTGCTACTCACAGTGTAGCCTCCCACCTTAGGTGCCTTTGGGAGCCTGCCACCTGCAGGGGTGTGAAAGCAATGACCTTAAGAACATAAGAGAGAGCCTGCTGGATCAGACCAGAGACCATCTTAGGTCCAAAAGCACTCTGCTACTCACAGTGGCCCACCTCAGGTGCCTTTGGGAGCTCACCTGCAGGGTGTGAAAGCTAAATGGCCTTAAGGCAACATAAGAGAGAGCCTGCTGGATCATCAGACCAGAGTCCATCTAGTCCAGCACTCCTTGCTACTCACAGAGGCCTCACCAGGTGCCTTCCTTTTGGGAGCCTCACCTGCAGGGTGTGAAAGCAATGGCCTTAAGAACATAAGAGAGAGCTCTGGCTGGATCAGACCACAGTCCATCTAGTCCAGCACTCTGTTACTTCACAGTGGCCCACCACCAGGTGCCTTTGGGAGCTCACCTGCAGGTGTGTGAAAGGCAATGGCCTTTAAGAACATAAGAGAGAGCCTGCTGGATCAGACCAGAGACCATCTAGTCCAGCACTCTGCTACTCACAGTGGCCCACCAGGTGCCTTTGGGAGCTCACCTGCAGGGTGTGAAAGCAATGGCCTTAAGAACATAAGAGAGAGCCTGCTGGATCAGACCAGAGACCATCTAGTCCAGCACTCTGCTACTCACAGTGGCCCACCAGGTGCCTTTGGGAGCTCACCTGCAGGGTGTGAAAGCAATGGCCTTAAGAACATAGGAGAGAGCCTGCTGGATCAGACCAGAGTCCATCTAGTCCAGCACTCTGCTACTCACAGTGGCCCACCGGTGCCTCTGGGAGCTCACCTGCAGGAGGTGGAAGCAATGGCCTTAAGAACATAAGAGAGAGCCTGCTGGATCAGACCAGAGTCCATCTAGTCCAACACTCTGCCACTGGCAGTGGCCCACCAGGTGCCTTTGGGAGCTCACCTGCAGGGTGTGAAAGCAATGGCCTTAAGAACATAAGAGAGAGCCTGCTGGATCAGACCAGAGTCCATCTGGTCCAACACTCTGCCACTGGCAGTGGCCCACCAGGTGCCTTTGGGAGCTCACCTGCAGGGTGTGAAAGCAATGGCCTTAAGAACATAAGAGAGAGCCTGCTGGATCAGACCAGAGTCCATCTAGTCCAGCACTCTGCTACTCACAGTGGCCCACCAGATGCCTTTGGGAGCTCACCTGCAGGGTGTGAAAGCAATGGCCTTAAGAACATAAGAGAGAGCCTGCTGGATCAGACCAGAGACCATCTAGTCCAGCACTCTGCTACTCACAGTGGCCCACCAGGTGCCTTTGGGAGCTCACCTGCAGGGTGTGAAAGCAATGGCCTTAAGAACATAAGAGAGAGCCTGCTGGATCAGACCAGAGACCATCTAGTCCAGCACTCTGCTACTCACAGTGGCCCACCAGGTGCCTTTGGGAGCTCACCTGCAGGGTGTGAAAGCAATGGCCTTAAGAACATAAGAGAGAGCCTGCTGGATCAGACCAGAGACCATCTAGTCCAGCACTCTGCTACTCACAGTGGCCCACCAGGTGCCTTTGGGAGCTCACCTGCAGGGTGTGAAAGCAATGGCCTTAAGAACATAAGAGAGAGCCTGCTGGATCAGACCACAGTCCATCTAGTCCAGCACTCTGCTACTCACAGTGGCCCACCAGGTGCCTTTGGGAGCTCACCTGCAGGGTGTGAAAGCAATGGCCTTAAGAACATAAGAGAGAGCCTGCTGGATCAGACCAGAGACCATCTAGTCCAGCACTCTGCTACTCACAGTGGCCCACCAGGTGCCTTTGGGAGCTCACCTGCAGGGTGTGAAAGCAATGGCCTTAAGAACATAAGAGAGAGCCTGCTGGATCAGACCAGAGACCATCTAGTCCAGCACTCTGCTACTCACAGTGGCCCACCAGGTGCCTTTGGGAGCTCACCTGCAGGGTGTGAAAGCAATGGCCTTAAGAACATAAGAGAGAGCCTGCTGGATCAGACCAGAGTCCATCTAGTCCAGCACTCTGCCACTTGCAGTGGCCCACCAGGTGCCTCTGGGAGCTCACCTGCAGGAGGTGGAAGCAATGGCCTTCTGCTGTTGCTGCTCCCGAGCACCTGGTCTGCTCAGGCATTTGCAACCTCAGATCAAGCAGGATCAAGATTGGTAGCCATAGATCGACTTTTCCTTGCCGGTCCCTCCACCTCCAAGGGATGTTGCTGAGAGATGGTTTGATCAAGAAGGATCAAGGAGGATCAAGATTGGTAGCCAGAGATCGACTTCTCCTCCATAAATCTGTCCAAGCCCTTTTTAAAGCTATCCAGGTTAGTGGCCATCACCACCTCCTGTGGCAGCATATTCCAAACACCAAGCTATGGTCACAATGCCACTGTGCTTTTAAGAACATAAGAACTGGCCTGCTGGATCAGACCAGAATCCATCTAGTCTGGCATTCTGCTATTCGCAGTGGCCCACCGGGTGCCTTTGGGGGCTGACATGCAGGATGTGAAAGCAATGGCCTTCTGCTGCTGCTGCTCCTGAGCACCTGGTCTGCTAAGGCATTTGCAATCTCAGATCAAGGAGGATCAAGATTGGTAGCCAGAGATCGACTTTTCCTTGCCGGTCCCTCCACCTCCAAGGGAGTGTCTGGTGCTGCTGAGAGATGGTTTGACTGACAGCCTGTGAGGATTATTTTTGTGGCTCTCAGACCATAACCACATGGGCCCAGTAGTTAAGAGCAGTGATTTGAGAACCAGCATGGCGTGGTAGTTAAGAACTCTAATCTGGCGAACCGGGTTTGACTCTCCACTCCTCCACCAGTGCAGCAGGCTCTTATCTGGTGAACTAGATTTTGCTTCCCTGCTCCTCCACATCAAGCCTGCTGGGTGATTTTGAGCCTAGTCACAGTTCTCTCAGAACTCTCTCGGCCTCGCTTACCTCACGAGGCGTGTGTCGTGGGGAAAGGAAGGGAAGGAATTTGTAAGCCACTTGGAGACTCGTTACAGGAGAGAAAGGCAAGGTATACATCGAAACGTTTCCTCTTCAGTGGATTGGCTCCCTACCACCACTATTTGGAGCAGAGTTTCACCCAGTTATCTGACAAATTTATATAAGGTGACCAGATGGTCACCTTTGTGATCCGGGGTCGGGGAAGCTGGCTGTATGCGCGGCACAGCCGCGAGAAGTTATCATCGAAAGCTTCTGGGGCTTTCAAGCATTTGCCGCCTCTTGTGACAGGGGAGGCAAACGGCAAGCTCCCCAGAAGGTGCAGTAGACGCAGCCAGCAGGAGCCGCTGATCGGGCTTTTGGGGCTTGGCCGTCCGTCGCTCTGGGTCACAGAGCGGCAAACGGCAAGCCCCAGAAGGCCATGCGCTCCTGCGGCCAGGCGCACGGGAGGCTGCCGCGCTGCCTTGCGCCCCAGAAGGCAGTGCAGCAGCCTCCCAAAAATCGGGACAATTTGCAGAACCCGCGGGACGGGGGACAAATTGTCTAAAGGCGTGACGGTCCTGCCAAAAGCGGGACGGCTGGTCAGCCTAAATTTATTACACACACACACACACACCCCAATCTTGTGGATCTCTGCGGCGCTACTGGACTAGTTCACCCAGTGTTAGGATCATACAAAAACTGGCTTTGAATTTGCCACACGGCAGTTTCCATTTCAGGAGCATGTTTTCCGAACGGTAGAATTTCTGATCGTTTCTGGTAGCATTAAAATAATTTTTTTAAAAAAACCCTTTACCTATAAAGCTGCCGGGAAAGGGCTCAGCTGCCATCAATATGCAGATAATATTCATCTCGATGTCACATCACCACCAGATCCCAGGGAGTTTGTGGAAACTGTGAACAGGTGTCTGGAGGCGGTTTTGGAACGGATGAGGGCTGGCAAGCTGAAACCGAATCCCAATAAGATGGAGACGCCACAGGTAGCGGGAAAGATCTGATCCAGGAAGTAGGTTATCCTGGGTGGGGATTGCGCTCCTTTTAAAGGAGCAGGTTTGTAGCTTGGAGGTGTTCCTGGACCCAGGCCTCCTGTTGGATAAACAGATGACAAAGGGTGGTCAGGAGTGCCTTCCACCCATAGGCAGAGCTACTAGGGGGTGGGGGTGTGTGGATTGCACTGGGAGCGTGGCTGGGGGATGGAAAATCCCCCCCTCTTACCTTAGAAGGTGGACTACTTTAAAAAGGGCTTGGACAGATTTATGGAGGAGAAGTCGATCTATGGCTACCAATCTTGATCCTCCTTGATCTGAGATTGCAAAGGCCTTAGCAGACCAGGTGCTCGGGAGCAGCAGCAGCAGAAGGCCCTTGCTTTCACATCCTGCAGGTGAGCTCCCAAAGGCACCTGGTGGGCCACTGCGAGTAGCAGAGTGCTGGACTAGATGGACTCTGGTCTGATCCAGCAGGCTAGTTCTTATGTTCTTATGTTCAGAAAGTGGGGGCTGGAAAAGCGGCCTGTTCACTTCAGGCTGAAAACGGCCTGGTGGGCAGAGGTGGGATCCAGCCGGTTCGCACAGGTTCCCGAGAGTAGGTTACGAATTATTTGTGTGTGCCGAGAGGGGGTGACTAATGGGTGATTTCGCCACTTGATTTTTGCCTTAGTTACTCTTAGTCCTCTCGGCAGTAGCGCGCAGAACTTGAAGCAGTCTAGCAGGAGGTGCACCGGCGTGCGTGGCAGCCTGCGCCTGCGTGCATTCGTTTCCCGCCCAAGGACCGGTGCAGCGGCTGCGTCCTTGCCACAGCCCCGCCCAGGAATGCCCCGCCCCCGTCGTGCCCCGCCCAGCCCCATTGGCGCCATGCCACAGTTTGAACCCCCACCACCATGGGAACCTGTTACTAAAAATTTGTGGATCCCACCACTGCTGATGGGTACTACACTTCCCAGGAGACCTTGCTGGTGGCGGTAGAGGACTCCTTGTTGAGGGGAATAGAAGCAGTGATTTGCAGGCCTGACAAGATGTCACAAAGCAGGGTGCTGACATTGCAAGATGTAGCTTTTGGGACATCAGAAGGGACTTTGAGGCTCTGGGAAGGTAGCTGGAGGACCTGAATGCACAGGTTGTAATTTCATCTCTATTCCCAGTTGAAGGACCCTGCCCAGGGAGGGGAAGAGGAATAGTGGAGGTGAACATCTGCCTTTGCAGATGGGGCCGCCGGGAACATTTTGGCTTCTTGGACCATGGTCTGCGGGTCATGAAGGTAGACTACGGGCAAGGGATGGGTTGCACCTGTAGGTAGGAACCGTAGGTAGGTAGGAACCACGGCTGTTGGGAGGAACATTTTTGCTAGGAGGCTCGCAAACTTGATCAGGAGGGCTGCAAACTAAATTATGTGTGGGATGGAGACAGTACTCAAGTGGGCAGTGTTCGTCAAGTGTTAGAAATAATAGCCCGAAGGTTGTAGAGAAAAAAAGAGAAAATACTTCAAGAACCCAACAGTGGAAGGGGGAAAAAAACCTTAAATAAGCAGCCAGGGGGGATGAACCATTGCTATAGATATCTCTACACTAATGAGCCGAGCATGAGAAATAAACAAGATGAACTCAAACTCTTCATATGGCAAAGCAGATATGTGGTGAAACCCCACCCCAACCCCACCGGTGGGGCCTGTGCCTAGGCTTGGTCAATACCCTAGAACCGTGGTGGCGAACCTTTGGCACTCCAGATGTTATGGACTACAATTCCCATCAGCCCCTGCCAGCATGGCCACTGCCCTAGAAATTCAGTAAAATTCAGATTCAGGTTTATTCGGGCATAAAATTATCTGTATGCCCGAATAAGACAAATAACATATTCGGATATACCCGAATATTCGTGGATACCCGAAAAATTCAGGTCTGTCTGATTTTTTTGTACAGGCATCCAATGAAATTTTCTGCTCTGCAGTGCCTTGACTCCACTGTAGCCAGTGGGGGGTTTCTGAGTGTGTAAGCACGTTGCACCTTTTTGAAGATAGAGGCACCAGACTTTAGAGGTGGCTCCAGGAGGCCCTCCTGGTAATAGCATTCAGTCTTGGTAAACTTTGCTTCTAGGGGCAGTGGGAGGGAGGGTGTTGAAGTCAGCTCGCAGGCTTCATGTGCAGGAGCAAGGAAACAAAATAAACCTTTTGAGGCCCATAAATTTGAACCCCAGAAGCAAAATTCACCAAGCCTGGATGCTATTACCAGGAGGGCCTTTTGGAGCCACCTTGAAAGTCTGGCGCCTCGATCTGCAAAAATGTGCAGCCTGCTCACACTCAGAAATTCCCCATTGGCTACAATGGAGCCAAGGCACTGCAAAGCAGAGCATCTAGGCAAATTTCTTGGGGTGCCTGTCAAGGGTGCATTTTTAAATCTAATGGCACCAAAATTTCAGGGCATCATCCAGAGACTGCATTGATGATACCACCTGAGTTTGGTGAAGTTTGGTTCAGGGGGCCCAAAGTTATGGACCCTCCAAGGGGTAGCCCCGATCTCCTGTTAGCTCCCATTGGAAACAGTGGGGGATGGGGCACCTCCTTTGGGGGTCCATAGTTTTGGCCCCCCTGAACCAAAATTCACCAAACTCAGGTGATATCATCAAGACAGTCTCCAGAGGATACCCTAACATTTTGGTGCCGCTAGCTTTAAAAATGCACCCCCTGTAGGCCAAAAAACAAAAACACCAAAAATACCACCCCTCCCCCCAAAAAGCTTGAATACCTAGCATTGAGATTCATTCATATTCAGGCAGGACATATTTGATTGTTTTTTTCCCAAATATGCCCAAATTTGCCCTGATTCAGGTCTAATCTGGTATTCATTTCACCCGAATCTCCATGCCTACTTGTGCCGTCCCTCCTTCCTCATCCAGGGATTGGTCTTTCTGTCCTGGCCCCTGGGTATCCTGGGGGCAGCTTGCACTAAGCAGCTTTTTAGCCCACAGCTTGCTTGTGTGTGCCCAGCTATGCCCTTGTCAGTCTTGCACGCCGGCCTCCTCTCCTTCCCTGGCTCACCCTATCCTCCCTTCTTCCTTCCCTGCTGTTGTCAGGCTCTCGGACGTGGAAATAACAGAGACTGTTGGAAATTCCTAAAGCAGTTTATTTCTAACAGCGCATAGAGTAACAATAGAAAGCTGAATCTAAGCTCTCCAGCTTAGATCCAGCGATTATATCCTTCAGCCCCCCCCCATTTGTCCCACATCAAATGTGCCTTACGATTTCTACAACATTTGCACTACAGAGCTTCAAAGAACCTGGGAACCGTTCGCACCTTCTTGCAGGAGAGCTGGCACCAGGGAGTTGCCAGGAAGGGAAGAGGGAAACAGAAAAGCAGTTACAGGAAAACATTTGCAATTCTTACACAGCAAGACATCTGGGCACTGACAGGCTTGGTCCTGACAGCTGTCACTCTCCTTCCCACCCTTTCTTCCCTCTCCTTTTCCTTTGCTCTCTCCCTCAATGCCTTCTCTCTGTCTTCTCTCACATCCACTCCCAGCCTCTCTTCCTTCCTCCTTATATCCCCTTCTGGCTTCTTCCTGGCTCTCCCCAGTCCCCTCACGCAATCCGTGTCGGGGTCGGGGCCCCACCCCCAGGTGCAGGGTGGAGTGGGGCCCTGCCCCCTGAGCCCCGCCTTTGGCCCCAGTGCTTATAAAAGCACCTCTCGGAGGATGGAAGATGGAGGATATGTGGCATATAACTTGGCACATAATTTGCCAAATATAATATATAATTTGGCATATAACAAATATTTGGCATATAATTTCCCCATGATGGACATTAAACAAATAGGACGGTTGTAGGAGGGGAGCAAAAAGTCTCCCTTTTTTAAAACAGGGATTATAATTTTGTGGGTCCAATCTCATGGTAGGAGAATGAGGGACCTCATTGAAAAGATAAAAAAAATACTTCTGCCATATATAAGTAGATAAACAAGTCGCATGGAAACTAGTTGAGCCCAAATCGTTAGATACAAGGGCTCTAAAACTTCCTAGAACAGGGGTCTGCAAATGCCAATTGGCCATGCTGGCAGGGGCTGATGGGATTCTTAGTCCATGAACATCTGGAGAGCTGCAGGTGGCAGACCCCTGTTCTAGAATCATTACAATTTATTGCCTGTACAAGTTGCTCCCATATAATGAAATGAGCTTGCGTTCTTTGAGAATACAGTATAGTTGGTTCTTTAGGGAGAAGTACGTTCCCAATGTTTTATTACAGGAGGCGAGGCAAGTTTGATAGACAAAGGGAGTGCTGTGGGTGTAACATGCCTGGACTTCAGTAAGGCGTTTGACAAGGTCCCCCATAACATTCTTGCAAGCAGGCTAGTAAAGTGTGGGCTAGATAATGCCAATGTTAGATGGATCTGTAAGTGGTTGACTGACCGAACCGAAAGGGTGCTCACCAATGGCTCATCTCCATTCTGCAGAGAAGAGGCTAGTAGGGTGCCACAGGGTTCTGTCCTGGGCCCAGTGCTAGTCAATCTTTTTATCAGTGACTTTTATTTATTTATTTATTTAATCCTAATATTACCGACCGCCTATCCTCAAGGGCTCTACAGGTATACAACATAAACCCCATCCTCCTAAGGGCTCTAGCGGTATACAGACATAAACCATACATAAAATCATCAAACAGAGCAGTTATCCTAAGATGGCATAAGAATATAATAACCGGTCCCTCCTAAAAGAGGACAGAGGCAGCTGGATCCTAAGACCAGATGGTCCATCAGGTCCTGGATCAATCCGCTCCTAAAAATGGGTCCCGAGAGAGAGGCAGGGTCTCAGATGGTATAATGTGAACGCTATGGCGAGCTACCAGGGGACAATGGGTCCCTATCACCTTAGGGACTTGGATAATGGAATTTGCAATCTCGGAGCTACTGAGGATCATGATGGGGCCACACACCAGGTGCACAGCTTTGAGCCATGTGGGGGGCAGAAAATTCCCCCCCCCATTCCCCACCTCAGGTTACAGGCCATCACCACACTTTTTTACACTTTTGTTCGAAATCAGTTAGGTTGGAGAACAGGCCTGCCTGTTCCCTTCCAGGCTGCAAGCACCCTGGTGGGAACTACATTTCCCAGGGTCTCCTGGGAAATGTAGTTTCCACCAGGTCATTTGAAGCCTGGAAGGGAACATAGACAGGCCTGTGCTCCAGCCTGCTCAATTTGCTAAAGTAAGTGTGTGTGGGGGCACCGCAGGGGCGCATGCAAAAAAGCCAGAGTGTGCACCGGGCACACTCTGGCCCAGCTACGCCTCCGTGATCTGCAGATGACACCAAATTAGGAGAGGGGTCGCAAATACCCCAGAGGACAGGGTCAGAATTCAAAATGACCTGGACACATTAGAACCCTGGGCCAAAACTAGCAAAATGAATTTCAATAGAGCTAAATGTCAGATAGTACTCTTAGACAGAATATGTGTCGGGTGCACATGGCTGTCATGAGCTACAATGACTGTGCCAACTACTGAAAGATATGGGTGTAGATGTAAACACAACCCATATCAGTGTATGAAGACAACTAAAGCTGCAGTCAACTCTCCAAACAAGGAGATGTAAAGAAACGTACCAAGCGTATTGATGTAAAATGCCATGTAGTGAGAAAGCTGCAAAAGGATGGAGTAATCCAGCTGAGCTACTGTCCAACAAATGGAATGCTTGCGGATCTTCTCACTAAGCCGCTACTAAGACTCCGCTTTGAAGAACCGAGAGAGAAGATGAATCTAATGAACTGAGTCATGAAACATCTGGAGCGGGAGTTGGACGGGAAGGACTTTATGCTGTCTCCTGCCTCAATGACAGATTGCTAGAGGAGGTCGAGACACTGGACACCTTTTCTCTACTGCTCTGACACTATCCCTTTGATATGTAGATTGCTACTCCCAGGGAGCTTCCTTCCTTCCTGCTTCTGCTCCACTCTCCCCCATCCTTGCAAGCACACCCTCCATGCAGTTAGATAGATTAGAATAAGGAACCCGTCTCTCCACTTTTCTATTCAGAATGGAGTTCACTGATAAAGGCAGAGGCGTAGCTGCAATGGGGACATCTGAGGCATCTCGCCCCGGGCACCACCATTGCAGTCATGTGGGGGTGGGGTGGAGAGGGGGTGGGGAAGATGTGCCCCGGGCACAGTTCCCCCTCCCTTTGTCACTGGATAAAGACTCCTCTTATCAGTTAGAAACTATGAATTGGTTCTGAGATTCTTTTGTTGCCAGCACACTCACCCATAGGTAAGTTTCACTGTGTTTTGCTTCGGTGCCCTCTGCTTGTAATGCAAAGGTATCTCTTGCCTGAGAGAATGACCAACACCATGATCAAAGACCGGCAAATGTTGCAGAATTCTGTATACAAGCTGAATTTCCTCTTTGCATGCAATTTATTCCAGCCATGGAATCCAATTTTTCCGAGTGCAAAAATTTGGATTGCCCAAAAGGAGACATTTTTAGTCCGCAGCACCTTGATACTGATCCGATAATTTGGGTCCACGGCAACCATTTCAAAAGAGCCAGAAATGTTTCCAAAGGCACCCAGCCGTGTGGCATCCGTTCCATTTCCTCAAGTATGCTTCAGACGAACTACCAATGATTAGGACTTCTGAGATAATCTTTCAGCAGCTGTACAATGGAGCCCAGGTGACATTCGAGAGAGGGAGGCTCATTTCCAGAAGCAGAAAAGAGAACATCTTGCCTTCTTCAGAGCTGAACGGCAGCAGAGAAGCGTGGCTGGCTCCGTCTAGCTTTGTGTCAAGAGCCAAGCAATCAGCAGAAACATCTCTTCGCAGATAACAAAAGGCAGGACTCTGAAACCACTTGAGGCCTCCGGGCCTTTGAATGCAGCCGAGACACTGCCTGGCGTGCTGGGACTTTGGGTCACTGGCAACTGAATGGGAATTTAACTTCCAAAATGTATGCCTGCTTGCATGAATGCAGTGAACGCCTTCCTTTAAGACATTACATTTTCACTGTTATTATTGTTGTTATTATTGTTGTTGTTGTTGTTGTTGTTGCTGTTGTTGTTGTTATTGTTATTGTTATTATACACATAACAACACAGCACAAGTGTCTGGAATTCATCTCTGAATATCGAGTCCTTCCCAAGGACCTAGGATATTAGAGGTATTTGGGTAGAATGTGTGCAGTTCCTAGAAGTGCTGCTTTCTGCAGCAGGTGGACTGAGGTTCTGTCCAAGTTTAGGCTTTCCAGATGTTTTTCAAGATTTCTTGGGATTCCTCCTAGAGCACCGACTACTAGTGGGATGACTGTTGTTCTTTTTTGCCACAATCGTTCAACTTCAATTTGTAGGTCCTTGTATTTTGTGATCTTTTCCAGCTCTTTGTCCTCTACCCTGCTGTCAACTGGCACAGCAACATCTATGATCCAAACATGATTTTTCTCTACCACTGTCATGTCTGGGGTGTTGTGTGCCAGGTGTCTGTCTGTCTGTATTCTAAAGTCCCAGAGTATTTTTGCTTCTTCATTTTCTGTGGTCTTCTCTGGCTTGTGCTCGTACCAGGTCTTGCTACAGGGCAGGCCGTACTTTTTGCAAAGGTTCCAGTGCACCATTGCTGCTAGCCTATTGTGACGTTCGAGATAGTCAGTTTGGGCTATTTTATTATTATTATTATTATTATTATTATTATTATTATTATTATTATTATTATTATTATTATTATTATTATGGTGGCGGCGGCAGCGGCGGCTGCTGCTGTTGCTGTTGTTGCTGTTGTTGTTGTTGTTATTGTTATTGTTATTGTTACTGTTACTGTTATTATTTAAATTTAGTATACCGCCCTATCCCTGAAGGGCGGCGTACAGATAAAACATCAGCTAAAAACATACATTTACTTAAAACAACAGTCATATCTTAAAGCATCGCCCGCGCCCTTACGAAACCCTCCTAATGCGAAATAATGGGTCCTGATGGTATTAGGGCCCATGGGGGTAAAGAGGAGGGAGCACGGGCACCCTCAGCGGCCGGTCTCTCCAAAGGCCCGGTGGAACAACTCAGTCTTACAGGCCCTGCGGAAATCCCCAAGGTCCCGCAGGGCCCGGATAGCTGGAGGGAGAGTGTCCCACCAGGCCGGCGCCAGAGCCGTGAAGGCCCTGGCTTGAGTGGAGGCCGGCCGCATCATTGAGGGGCCGGGGACCTCCAGTAAATTGGCCTCTGCTGAAGCCCTCTAAGCCCAGATCTATAAAATTCCAGGGACAGAGACAGCGGAGACTCCATTGTACCAAGGTCTGGTTGACCCTAAAACCAGACAAACAAAAGGATGAGCGCTTCTGAGGCAATTTGTCAACAGCCTAGAATAGTTCACAGATTTCCAAAATAGTCATGCCTTAAATATCCAGCAACACAAACCATTTTCTGTCATTTAGGGTAGCCCCAGAGTGCTGTTTCTACTGAGGGGATTTTTGAACCCTATAATTATGCAAAAATCCAAGGTTGTTTTATTCCCCATCAGCCCATCTGTCACTCGCGCTTCTGTATTTGTTTTTAACGTCCCCCTTGGCGAAGAGTTGTGGAGAACACTAAAGAGTCGCAGCCTGTCTTTGTGCCACTTGCCTTGGTGTTGATTTTCTTTTAAAAAAAAAGCTTTATCTGGCTTTTCTTTTTGGATTCCAAAATCGAAGGTTCAAATCGATCTGCTCTTAGACTGGCAAACTTTGTAGTCAGGCAGTCATGGTGGGTTTTCCAGGCTGTGTGGCCGTGGTCTGGTTGATCTTGTTCCGAACGTTTTGCCTGCATCTGTGTGCGTAACACACTTCTCTCTGTGATACACCTCTGAAGATGCCAGCCACATAACAACATAAGAACTAGCCTTCTGGATCAGAACAGAGTCCATCTAGTCCAGCACTCTGCTACTCACAGTGGCCCACCAGGTGCCTCTGGGAGCTCACGTGCAGGATGTGAAAGCAATGGCCTTCTGCGGCTGCTGCTCCCAAGCACCTGGTCTGCTAAGGCATTTGCAATCTGAGATCAAGGAGGATCAAGATTGGTAGCCAGAGATCGACTTCTCCTCCATAAATCTGTCCAAGCCCTTTTTAAAGCTATCCAGGTTAGTGGCCATCACCACCTCCTGTGGCAGCATATTCCAAACACCAATCATGCATTGCGTGAAGAAGTGTTTCCTTTTATTAGTCCTAATTCTTCCCCCCAGCATTTTCAGTGAATGCCCCCTGGTTCTAGTATTGTGAGAAAGAGAGAAAAATTTCTCTCAACATTTTCTACCCCATGCATAATTTTATAGACTTCAATCATATCCCCCCTCAGACCTCTCCAAACTAAAGAGTCCCAAATGCTGCAGCTTCTCCTCATAAGGAAGGTGCTCCAATCCCTCAATCATCCCCGGTGCCCTTCTCTGCACTTTTTCTATCTCTTCGATATCCTTTTTGAGATGTGGCGACCAGAACTGAACACAGTACTCCAAGTGCGGTCGCACCACTGCTTTATATAAGGGCATGACAATCCTTGCAGTTTTATTATCAACTCCTTTCCTAATTATCCCCAGCATAGAGTTTGCCTTTTTCACAGCTGCCATGCATTGAGTTGACATTCCCATGGAACTATCAACTAAGACGCCCAAATCCCTTTCCTGGTCTGTGACTGATAGGGATTGACAGATGCAAGCAAAATGAGATCTAGCAGAACAAGATCGACCAGACCACTGCCGCACGGCCCGGAAAACCCACAACAACCAGTTGAATCCGGCCGTGAAAGCTTTTGACTATACTTTGTAGTCCGGCCTTCCTAAAGGGACCTCCGCCATCATTCTGAACACAGGAGAAAAATTTGCACCCTTTGTGAACTCCACACTTCTGCTTCCTTGCCTGGCAGATTCAATTTCAGGTATTCTGTACAACTTGAACTGGGTAATTTTGCTACTGATAATCATGAATGCCATTATTATCCGAATCCAGCTCAAATGCCTTTTTATCTCTACCTTTTGTAGCTATCTTGCACAGTTAAAAAATAATGAAAAAAACCTTCCCTGAATTAGAATCACCTCGTCATCGTTTCCCTCAACATTGCTTCCAAATCGTCATGGATAAATACCAGAGACTTTAAAGGTGTTGCAACCTAGGTTAAGAGATAGCCCGGCACATGCGCTCTCCCTTTGTTCCTGGATAACAGCCATCTGCCACGCACATTTTTATCCCATCTGTTTTTGAAAGAGCCTGGCAGTGGCGGAGCGACAAGGGGACAGGGGGTGCGTTGCGCATCGGGCACATGCCTGAGGGGAGGAAAATCGCCCCCTGGCCCCTCCCACTTTTCCTTGCAACCCCTGTGCCCCCTTGCGCAGCTCCCCCGCAGCGCCCCCCCATACCCTTTCCACATTTACCTTAGTTCCTTTTCTTTTTCTAGTACAGTGGAACCTCGGTTTTCATTGCCTTCGGTTTTCATCAGTTTCGGTTTTCATCGATTTTTCAGTGAAAAATTTGTCTCGGTTTTCATCGATTTGCCTCAGTTCTCATCAATTTGCAGTAAGGTGCAGGGGTTTGTGGAGAAAAATCACCCGGACAAGGCGGTTGCAGGCCGTGTCTGCAACATGTTTAATGACAATGTCTCGCCCCATTTCAGACAAATCTTAAAGAGGCGTCAGAAACAGACCTCTTTGGACAGCTTTCTGGTGTGACATTGGTCCATTGGCTCTGAAGCTGGTCCTGGTGTTATTATTTGTTACTGTTTTCAGCATTAAACACTATGTTTATTCACCCAAAAATGTGTTTTTGGTATGTTTTTTGGAGTGCCTAGAATGGATTGATTGGATTTACATTGATTCCTATGGAAAAGTTTGCCTCGGTTTTCATCGATTCTTTTCAGACGGATTACCAACAAAAACCGAGGTTCCATTGCACTTTTTCAGACTGAAAAAAGCGGCCTATTTACAATTCAGGCTCAAACATGGCCTGAGGGACTACAGTTCCCAGGAGACCATGGGGCTCACAAGGTCTCCTGGGAAGTATAGTTCCTCAGGCAGTTTTTAGCCTGAACTGTGAAGAGGCCGCTTTTTTCAGCCTGAAAAAGTACTAGAAAAAAGAAAAGGAACTAAGGTAAGTGTGGAAAGAAGTGTGGGAAGGGGTGTGGGGAGCGGCGCGGGGAGGCATGGGGAGCCATGGGGGGTGGTGGAAAAAACACACTGCGCACCAGGCGCAGTTTGGCCCAGCTACGCCTCGAGAGTCTGGCATGTAGGGTTGCCAACTGTTGGTCTGAAAATTCCTGGAGATTTGGCAGCCAAACCTGGAAAGGGCAGAGTTGAGGAAGTTGAGATGTTTTAATGCCATCTGCCAATTCCAGTCATCCAGAGATATTGTTGTTCCGGAATAAATCCAGCCCCCCCCCCCAACCTGGACATTTGCCACCTGGTCAGGGTGACATACATGATTCTCATACCCTTAATTTTTTCACACTCATCCCTTGAGGGAACTTAAGCTGTGGTCACCCAGGACTTGAGGCCAGGAGTCACACGGATTTGTCTAAATCACTTCTAAAAGCCTTCCGGGCTCAGGGGGCCACTTCCTCCATGTGGTAGTGAGTTAGAACATAAGAACACGGACACCAAGCACAAAAGGAGACAGTGTTTTCACTCCTTTGTTGGGAGATGGACTGAAGCTTGCCTGCTAAGCCATTGTCCAATGACCTAACCGTGGCACTTTCCATACAAACCTCTTAACCCATTTTGAAGCAGGAAATAAAATGTTTCCTCCACGGAGTTCTGCATTGTTTCCCCCTCTTCGGTTGTGAAAATATTTTATTTCCGGCCTCAAAAATGTTTTCAGTGAAGCCTTCCCAAACGATTCTTTGGTTGGAACATTTTCAAAATGACTTCTCTTGCTTTGTGATCTATTAACCAGAGTTTGGATTTTTCCCCTGCCTTTCTCTTTTGTAAGGAAACTCAAAGGGGCTTACAAATTCATTTCCTTTCCTCTCCCTACAATGGACACCTTGTGAGGTAGGTGACGCTGAGAGCGTTCTGAGAGAACTGTGACTGGCCCCAAGGTCACCCAGCAGGCTTCATGTGGAGGACTGGGAAAAACAAATCCAGTTCACCAGATACGAGTCCACTGCTCATGTGGAAGAGTGGGGAAACCAAACCCAGTTCTCCAGATTAAAGTCCACTGCTCTTCACCACTATGCCACTACATCACGTTGGCTCACACTTTCGTAGGCTCCCAACTACATTTCTTACACTTCTGTGCTGTCCCTGAACTTCCTCCTTAGCGTCATTTTATCATGTCACTGAGCATACCTCTTACCTGTTTATTTCCATTATTTCTGCTTTTTTTGGACGGGGGGCTTAATCTTTGAAGCATCGATTATAAGAGGTGTAGAGCAGCGGTTCTCAACCTGTGGATCGCAAGCCCTTTGGGGGTCGAACGACCCTTTCACAGGGGTCACCTAAGACTCTCTGCATCAGTGTTCTCCATCTGTAAAATGGATAAATGTTAGGGTTGGGGGGTCACCACAACATGAGGAACTGTATTAAAGGGTCGTGGCATTAGGAAGGTTGAGAACCACTGCCTAAGACTCTCTGCATCAGTGTTCTCCATCTGTAAAATGGATAAATGCTAGGGTTGGGGGTCACCACAACATGAGGAACTGTATTAAAAGGTCGCGGCATTAGGAAGGCTGAGAACCACTGGTGTAGAGAATCGTAGCCTGATTCTCTACACCTCCTATAATCGTATACCTGATTTCCAGGTGATTTAAATCAGCTCTCCTGGAGAAAATGGAAACAAGAAGAAGGAGGAGGAGGAGGAGGAGGAGGAGGAGGAGAAAGAGAAGGAGAAGGAGAAGGAGGAGGAGGAGGGGGAGGAGGAGGAGGAAGAAGAAGAAGAAGAAGAAGAAGTAGAAGAAGAAGAAGAAAGAGATGATGATGATGAGGATTTATACCCCCCTTTCTCTCCTGAAAGGAGACTCAAAGGAGCTTACAAACTCCTTTCCCTTCCCCCCTCACAACAAACACCCTGTGAGGTAGGTGGGGCTGAAAGAGCTCCGAAAAGCTGTGACTAGCCCAAGGTCACCCAGCTGGCGTGTGTGGGAGTGCACAGGCTAATCTGAGCTCCCCAGATAAGCCTCCACGGCTCAAGTGGCAGAGCGGGGAATCAAACCCGGTTCCTCCAGATTAGAATGCACCTGCTCTTAACCACTACGCCACTGCTGCTTTGGCTGGGGACTGTATGGCATCATACTCTGTTGAGGTCCTTCCCCAAATTCCCCCCACCCCCAATGCTCTACTCCCAAATCCAGGAATTTCCCAACCCGGAGTCGGCAACCTTCCCCCACCCAGACACATTATAGAGCCAAAAGGAAATCTGTTCCTGACACAGGATGCAGAATTGCTTTTCTCAACAAAGCCCTCTCTCTGCCCAAACATCTTTTCTAGCGGCTGCCCTGTGAGGCATTGTGGGATTCAATTTCCTCACAGTAACGCAGCGGGAGTCTCAAGTCACTTGCTTTAAAAGTAGATTTCTGGCCAGGGAAGATAAATGGCCGCAATAAAAGTAAGCAGTGTGATTTTGAAAAGACGGGAAAGAAGAAAGGGTTTGGGCGGCGCAGGGCATAGCTGACCAGCGGATGTGCACAGATTCCTGGTAACATGCTTTGCAAATGCAGGCACACAGAGGAGGGCGTACAAAGCCACAATAGATGCATGTTACCCTAGGAGCCCTCGTGGCCGGAAATGAGGACTCTGTGTGAGAGGCAGGTCTGTGAGCAACTAGCCAGAAACTGAGTGTGAAGTCCAAAGCAACCTGGCTCTGTTCAGCTTTGGCTGATAAACACAGAGGCGTAGCTGCAATGGGAACGTCGGGGGTGGCTTGTCCCGGGCGCCGCCATTGCAGTCACATGGGGGTGGGGCGTGTTGGGGGTGGGGCGTGTCGGGGTGGGGGTGTCAGCAGTGTGGTGTGGTGTGGTGTGGCATGTCGGGGGCAGTTCATGCCCCGGGCGCAGTTCCCCCTCCCTTCGTCACTGGATAAACAGCCTGTAACGAACCAGTAAAGTCCAGTCAAAAGCAACCATGTTAAGTTCTTTATTGAGCTGGCATTCTTAGTCTGCGACAGGCAATGCGAGAACTGACACCCAGATCTCAAACCACCGCTTATGCAGGGCATCAGATTGGTTCCCGCCAAAAGAGCATAAACAGGACAGATTTTCACACAGAGTTTCACACAGGCAAGCAAGCAAGTAAAAGATAACCAAAACAGGAAAATTCCCCTTTCCGGGAGTTAAGCCAAAACCTCCGGCGAGAACCTCTCCAAGGTCGAACTACAACCTTACACAGCCCCATTATGTGGCACCACCTTGCCACCTCTTTCTGGCGGGGAGTAAGAAAAACCTCCAAAACTCCTCCACTGCTAGACAGCCCCATAGGACTTACCAGATTTACACCACCAAAAGGGTGGAGTAAATGTAAGGGCTGGGACATGGCGCTTCCGGCCCTAAACCCGGAAGGGAGCCAACTGAGGTCAGCTCTGCCCCCAGGAACACTCCAGTCAACCCACCCCACAGATTAGCATCTGATCGGGACACCAACACAACCCCACCACAGCCTGGACTTCTGGGTGTTTGGGTGTGGGGCTGAGGAACAGACAGCCACCAGTGCATCTGCCACAGTGGTGGGATCCAAAAATTTTAGTAACCGGTTCCCATGGTGGGATTCAAACTGCGATGTAGCGCCAATGGGGCTGGGCGGGGCACGATGGGGTGTGTGGTCGGGCATTCCGGGGGCGGGGCATTCCTGGGCGGGGCTGTGGCAAGGACGCAGCCGCTGCGCCGGTCCTTGGGCGGGAAACGAATGCACGCAGGCGCAGGCTGCCACGCCCGCCGGTGCACCTCCTGCTAGACTGCTTCAAGTTCTGCGCGCTACTGCTGAGAGGAGGGGCGTAACTAAGGCAAAAATCACGTGGCAAAATCACCCATTAGCAACCCCCTCTCGGCACACACAAATCATTAGTAACCTGCTCTCGGGAACCTGTGAGAACCTGCTGGATCCCACCTCTGATCTGCCACCTCCATCGGGGTAAGTGCCCAGGGGGCAGCAAATCCACGAGCGCCCAGCTACACCGCTCCCTAAAACCCTTCCCCATCACCACCATTGGATGGGCCTGAAAAGCCCTTAGGAGTCTGTTTCCCTCAAAACCAGAAGGACTCGAGTCACTTTGGGCCAGATCAGAAGGCAGCTCTTGGCCCAACTGACGTGAGACATTTGAAGACAAAGAAAACAAGAAATACAACTTTCATTTTGTGAAAAGAATTCTAACATTTAAAATAGTGAAACATTCGTTCGTGGGTTCTTTTTTTAAAAAAACTATTCTGGATTATTAGAATTTATATCAATAATTGGTAATTGTTTTGGGTTTTTATGTAATATATGTGACCTTGGGCTAGTCATAGATCTCTCAGAACTCCCTTAGCCCCACTTACTTCACAAGGCGTCTGCTGTGGGTAGAGGAAGGGACTCCTTATGGTTGACAAAAGTGGGGTGTAAATCCAAACTCCTCCTCCTCAGCAGCAGCAGCAGTGGCCTAGTGGTTAATAGCAGGTGTATTCTAATTTGGAGGAACCGTGTTTGATTCCCCGCTCTGCCACCTGAGCTGTGGAGGCTTATCTGGGGAATTCAGATTAGCCTGTGCACTCCCACACATGCCAGCTGGGCGACCTTGGGCTAGTCACATCTTTGCGGAGCTCTCTCAACCCCACCTACCTCACAGGGGCCCTTTCCCCACTTACCGTTTGCTGCACGCTACTCTCCCCAAATAGCACGTGGTCCAATGGCGCTCCCCACGAGTCTGGGCGGCGACAACGCAGCTGCCCCGACTCTGCGCTCTCACGTCCCCTCAGCGCGCGTCATTGGTGACACTGAAGAAACGGCACCTGACCCCACGGTGGAAATCGCTCGCACTGAGAGCAGCGCGCTGCAAACCGTAAGTGGGGAAAGGCCCAGGGTGTTTGTTGAGAGGGGAAAGGGGAAAGAGTTTGTAAGCCCCTTTGAGTCTCCTACAGGAGAGAAAGGGGGATATAAATCCAACTACTCCTCCTCCTCTTCCTCTTCCTCTTCCTCTTCCTCTTCTTCTTCTTCTTCTTCTTCTTCTTCTTCTTCTTCTTCTTCTTCTTCTTCAGTGCCGCCGTAAGCGTAAGCCCAACTGTACAGAAATCACTGCACGGCAGAGCAACAGTGTATAATCGGCCTTAGTCTTGAGAACTGACTGAAACTCGTTTTGATTCTGTTTTCTTTCGTTTGTGATCTGTTTAATTGTTATCTATAAAAATTAGAACAAGAAATACGGTACCTATGAGAATAGTGTGTGTGTGTGTGTGTGTGTGTGTGTGTGTGTGTGTGTGTGTGTGTGTGTGTGTGTGTGTGTGTGTTTAAAAAAAACCTGGCCTCTCTCCTATTTTCTTCATGGGGAGAGGGGAAAAAACTAATCATGCTGTTGGAAAAAAAAGGGTTCCCGCAGGAGTCATACCAATGAGCCTGTGCAAAAGCAAGCCCGAAGATACTGCCTTCTGGCTGCACATGGTACTCTAGAGCCCCCAGGGTATTTCCAAAGACTGGGGCTGTGTTCTCCAAGGCCTCGAAATAGCTACTGGCGACAACAATTTCCAACAAGACATAAAACCCAACTTTAAAAGCCGAAGACGGAAGAATCAACAGATAACGCCCGCCATAAAGCCAGCTGGCGCAACACGGCAGATTAAAACGGCGGCACTAAAAACCCAGAAGATAATTAATACCAGGACCATCAACTTCGGCAGCGGCGGAATAAAGCCGCATTTGAAGACGGGGAAGGAAGGAAGAAATCAACTCAGAGCCTGAAGTGAGAAAAATGCTTCATCCTGGCTCTTAATCAGGAAAAGTGGCCGGGGAACAGAGACGGTGTTGCAAACAGGAGTTACAATTCAAGGTCCTGTTCAGGTTGCATTTCAAGTCCTTCTATTTACAGTCTACTGATATTGCCAAGTCCAAATCCTTCTTTGCAAGTGGGCTGGCTCCTGAAGACTCCAAGGGCTTGATGAACAGGTTGCAACACGATGAAGGTCTCCAGGAGAACTCTCACCCATTACAACCACACAAGAAAACCCTGAAACAATAAACTCCAACATTTACAACATAGCAAAAACAAACAACTACCTTCCCAGTAGTTCCCAACAATATTGAAATTACCTTAACAAGGTGTTAAGGGCTTATAGAAATCAAGGTCCGAGTCTGGTAGCCTTGTTCTTCTGCAAAAGAGCTCTTTCAGCCTCTCTGCTGCTCCGAGTCTCCACCCCTTACTGGGTCAACCCATTCTGGGCCAACCCATTCTGGGCATGGGGGTTACACCCCCACAAAGCCCATTTGGAGCCACTCTTCAAAAGACACGAATGAAGCGACTCTGCAGTTCATTGGTTTAGCCTGTTTCTATGCTGCATCTTTACCGGGGGTGGGGGGTGGGGGGGGAATCTGTCCATCCTATATCCCTACAGGGGTTTACCTGCAGTGGCAGGTATTTGCTTACATTTTGCTAGCAAGAAGCCCAACGGGAGCTCCAGCTGAGACTCAATATAAGCAATATAGACAACCCCAGTGACGAGTAGCCAGAGTTGGGGGCTCTGGCTCCTGTCCCTGGTACATATCAGAGAGCATTTTACTCATTGGCATTCCCCCCTCCCACCTTTCTCAAAACAATTTGCAACAGACAAAGAAGAGCAGGAGAGAGCCTTGTTATGGAATCGGAACCTGGGAAAGACTCCCTCTTAGTCCCAGGAAATGGGAATGGATGGGAATGGAATGGATCAGAGGTGGGATCCAGCAGGTTCTCACAGGTTCCCGAGAGTAGGTTACTAATTATTTGTGTGTGCTGAGAGGGGGTTACTAATTGGTGATTTTGCCACGTGATTTTTGCCTTAGTTACGCCACAGTTTGAATCCCACCACCATGGGAACCTGTTACTAAATTTTTTTGGATCCCACCACTGTACAGATGCACTGGTGGCTGTCTGTTACTAATTGGTGATTTTGCCCCTTTGAGTCTCCTACAGGAGAGAAAGGGGGAATATAAATCCAAACTCTTCTCTTCTCTTCTTCTTTTTCTTCTTTTTCTTCTTCTTCTTCTTCTTCTTCTTCTTCTTCTTCTTCTTCTTCTTCTTCTTCTTCTTCTTCTTCTTCTTCTTCTTCTTCTTCTTCTTCTTCTTCTTCTTCCTAGAGTTCTTTGAGGGTGTAAACAGGCATGTGGACAGGGGTGAACCGGTGGACATTGTCTACTTGGATTTCCAAAAGGCTTTTGACAAAGTTCCTCACCAGAGACTGTTGAGAAAACTCAGCAATGAAGGAATAAGAGGGGAAGTCCTCCTATGGATTAAAAACTGGTTGAGAAACAGGAAACAAAGAGTGGGTGTAACTGGGAAGTTCTCACAATGGAGAGATGTCGGGAGTGGTGTCCCCCAAGGATCCGTTTTGGGACCAGTGCTCTTTAACCTATTCATAAATGACCTGGAAGTAGGGGTGGGTAGCGTGGTGGCCAAGTTTGCAGATGATACCAAATTATGTAGGGTGGTGAGAACCACAAAGGATTGCGAAGAGCTCCAAGCGGACCTTGATGAATTAGATGAGTGGGCTCAGAAATGGCAAATGCAGTTCAATGTAGCAAAATGTAAAGTGATGCACATAGGGGCAAAAAATCCAAACTTCACATACACGCTACAGGGGTCAGTGCTATCAGTCACAGACCAGGAAAGGGATTTGGGCGTCTTAGTTGATAGTTCCATGGGAATGTCAACTCAATGCATGGCAGCTGTGAAAAGGCAAACTCTATGCTGGGGATCATTAGAAAAGGAATTGATAATAAAACTGCAAAGATTGTCATGCCCTTATATAAAGCAGTGGTGCTAATCAAGACTTGGAGTACTGTGTCCAGTTCTGGTCAGCCGCATCTCAAAAGGATATTGAGGGAGATAGAAAAAGTGCAGAGAAGGGCAACAAGGATGATTGAGGGACTGGAGCACCTTCCCTATGAGGAGAGGCTGCAGCGTTTGGGACTCTTTAGTTTGGAGAGGAGGCGGCTGAGGGGGGATATGATTGAAGTCTACAAAATTATGCATGGGGTAGAAAATGTTGACAGAGAGACATTTTTCTCTCTTTCTCACAATACTAGAACCAGGGGACATTCATTGAAAATGCTGGGGGGAAGAATTAGGACTAATAAAAGGAAACACTTCTTCACACAACGTGTGATTGGTGTTTGGAATATGCTGCCACAGGAGGTGGTGATGGCCACTAACCTTTATAGCTTTAAAAGGGGCTTGGACAGATTTATGGAGGAGAAGTCGATTTATGGCTACCAATCTTGATCCTCTTTGACCTGAGATTGCAAATGCCTTAACAGACCAGGTGATCGGGAGCAACAGCCGCAGAAGGCCATTGCGTTCACATCCTACATGTGAGCTCCCAAAGGCACCTGGTGGGCCACTGCGAGTAGCAGAGAGCTGGACTAGATGGACTTTGGTCTGATCCAGCTGGCTTGTTCTTATGTTCTTATCTTCTTCTTCTTCCCTCACAGGGTGTTTGTTGGGAGGGGGAAGGGCAAGGAGATTGTAAGCCCCTTTGAGTCTCCTACAGGAGAGGCTGTGAACACACACACACACACCTGAGGAGAGAAAGGGGGGATATTCTTCTTCTTCTTCTTCTTCTTCTTCTTCTTCTTCTTCTTCTTCTTCTTCTTCTTCTTCTTCTTCTTCTTCTTCTTCTTCTTCTTCTTCTTCTTCTTCTATTTTGATCCACAGCAGTCTTTTCCACACACACACCCTAAAATGTTTTTAAAATGTTTTAAATCCCCACCCCTTTACCACAGTGCATGTCGGCACTCACTCCCTCAAAACAATCCATGACTGCCATTACGTGACTTTTTAAATCTCTCTTTTTGCAGTTTGTTTTCGAATGGATGTTTCAACTCTTCACAGCAGGGTGCTGTGATTCTCTGCGCCTTGTTTACTACTCAATCCTTCAAAGATTAGCCCCCCAATACTACCAAAAACAAACCGAAATTGTGCAGAGAAACAGGCCAGGGGCGACTGAGCAAGCTCAGAAAATGGCACCAAAGGGGAAATCCAGGGTCGGCACCAGAGACGTGGGAAATGTCTGAAAGGGATCGCACAGGCGACGGATGCCATTTTGAAAATGTTTCCACTAAAGAATCTTTTTAAAGGGGCATTCGTTTAAAACGTTTTTCAGACTGCAAATAAAACGTTTTGGGAACCAAAGGAGGGTAAAAACAACGCAGAACTCCATGGAGGAACCATTTTATTTCCTGCCTCCAAACATTTCAAAAGGTTTGTGCGCCTTCATGATGGTGCTCCGCTGGAGCTGATCTCCTTGCGCTTGGATCCGTGATGCCTTGGATTATGCCAAGAGGGTCTCACATGCCCACCACAGAGGAGCACGTGTCCTCCTGCCCCTGGATTGGGAATCTCTGCTATGTCTGCATCTGGCGAAATCCCAGTGGCGTAGCACCCGTGGGACAGTGGGGAATGACGCCCTGGGCATGCCCCGGGGAGTGTGGCAGTGGCGTACCAGGGCATTTTGGGGGTGTTGCAGGGCAGGGGCCAGCAGCGCCATGGCAGGGACGCAGGGCGCATGCGCACCCTGGGCACAGTTCGCCCTCACTCCATCCCTGCGAGATCCAAACAGCAAATTATGCAGAGAGGCACTGCACAGCCCCTGGGATGGATCAATTGCTTTAAGTCCACAAAAGCCCACCAAATCTGAGGCTGCCTGTCTCCATCTTCTCTATTTTGGTTGGGCCTGATCCACTGATAACATTGCGGGCCTTACCTACTTCCTCCCTTCTTTAGCCTTGGTTCGGGCACCTGTTTCAACAATTTTGTTTAACATATTTCTGTTGTTTTAATTTATTGCTGCATAGGTTTTAAGGGATTTGAATTTTACATTGTTGATTTGCTGTTTGCCAGAACAGCCGTGTTGTGAGCCACCTCGAGCCCTTCGGGGATGAGGTGGCCAATAAGTTAAATGAATGAATGAATGAATGAATGAATGAATGAATGAATGAATGAATGAATGAATGAATGAATAAATAAATAAATAAATAAATAATTTCTCTCATTGGAAGACTTCTTTCTTTCTTGTGCCTTCCTAATGTGCCCTGCAGAATTAGTGACCCGAATAATAAGTATTTCAGCAGTGGGCTAGTTCACCTGAAATTGCTTGCTTTTGCTCACACAAAAGCCAACAGCAGCATTCGACACCAAAGCTCCCGGTTCCTTCCGTGCAGTTTGCTTCGGAGGCACAAATCTCTGATCCTTCTTCAATCCTCAGGTGCACATAACAGAGACACCCAAGTCCTTGCCATTTGTCTGGCAGCTTTTCCAACACAGATTCTCAAAAATGCATCGGTGGCTCTGGCCCCCGAAGTGGAGTCGAGTCTCTTGCTCTGTAGGTGAAAACATGGCCTCGGTAACGCTGTGATCTTCAATCTGTGTCAAATTCCTCAAACCTGGGGGGAGTTAATATTGACTTGGGAGGGGGGCTTTCAGGTTGGCAACAAGGGTTTTCCCCCCAGTGGTTTTAATTGCCCCCATTGTCCGTGATATGTTTGTGTGTGTGTGTGTGTGTGTGTGTGTGCGTGTCCTCCTGCCCCTGGGGTTGGGAATCTCTGCTATGTCTGCATCAGGCGAAATCCCAGTGGCGTAGCACCCATGGGACAGGGGGGCATGATGCCCTGGGCGTGCCCGGGGGAGTGTGGCAGCGGCGTACCAGGGCATTTCTTTCTTTCTTTCTTTCTTTCTTTCTTTCTTTCTTTCTTTCTTTCTTTCTTTCTTTCTTTCTTTCTTTCTTTCTTTCTTTCTTTCTTTCTTTCTTTCTTTCTTGTGCCAGCCCAGGGGTAGGGAACCTGCGGCTCTCCAGATGTTCAGGAACTACAATTCCCATCAGCCTCTGTCAGCATGGCCAATTGGCCATGCTGGTAGGGGCTGATGGGAATTGTAGTTCCTGAACATCTGGAGAGCCGCAGGTTCCCTACCCCTGTGCCAGCCTAAAACAAGTATTTTAATTTAAGCTCAGCTTCTCAACCTTGCTAGGTTTGTGTGTGTGTGTATCTTTTTTCGTAATCTCTCCAGATTTCCAGAGGGTGCCTTGAATGTCCATCACCTTCATCTGTAATAAAAAAATTGCCTCTGCGCAACCCGACTGTTCATTTTCTCTCCTTCCCAGAGTTGATCAGCGACTGTTTACAGTGCCAGAAAGGTGGTAGTGGAGAACTGTATTTTTAGCACTCATTTAGGAGGGAACTGAAGGAAAATAAAGCCATCAAACACAGAATCTCACTACCCAGGCATCAGCTGGGGCTGCCAAGTTTTGATCCGAAAAACACTGGTCTCTTGGGGGCGAAGCTGGGTGAGCAAAGTCAAGGCAGGGTGGAACTCACCAGTGGATTCATGTCATCTCATTCAGACCTCATGTCTGCCTTTGGGTTTAAATTAAGCATATGCATTCAGATAGAAGCTAATCAAAATCTGACCCAAGGAGACCCTGCTCATTAGTATAGTTTTGCCGTGAATCTGAACAGAAAATATATACGACATTTGAAAATAATGAGGAAAGGTTGTTAATCCTCTGTAAGTTCTCTGATACCTCACTGAGGCAATTTTTTTTCACCATGAGGTTGTGGAGAAGGAAAGAGAGCAGAAATGGGAAGAGAACGGCTCAGCAGAGATGTGCTTGATAGGGACATCATCCAACCAGAAGAGTCTACCGATGTTCCAGCTAAACAGGACCACCTCCGCTGGCATTTCTACGCACAGCATTTCCAATTTCTGCAATGATCATTATCCAGCCAGTAGGGTCAGTAGGTTCCAACAGGGATAGCCTGCTTAGAATACCCATACAGTGTTTCCATTTTGTCCCAGTCATTACAAATAGCGACTTTGACTCTTGGATTAGAAAGGGTCCTGAGGTACGTGACTCGTCTTCTGTCCTCTTAAGAGCTCAGAGCAGTGTTAGACTCATAGAATCATACAACCATAGAGTTGGAAGAGATTCAAAGGGCCATCAAACCCAAACCCCTGCAATGCAGGAACACACAATCAAAGCACTGCCGACATAGGTTCATCCAGCCTCTGTTTAAAAACATCCAAAGAAGGAGACTCCACCACTCAGAGCAGCAGTGGCGTAGGAGGTTAAGAGCTCGTGTATCTAATCTGGAGGAACCGGGTTTGATTCCCAGCTCTGCCGCCTGAGCTGTGGAGGCTTATCTGAGGAATTCAGATTAGCCTGTGCACTCGCACACACGCCAGCTGGGTGACCTTGGGCTAGTCACAGCTTCTCGAAGCTCTCTCAGCCCCACCTACCTCACAGGGTGTTTGTTGTGAGGGGGGAAGGGCAAGGAGATTGTAAGCCCCTTTGAGTCTCCTGCAGGAGAGAAAGGGGGGATATAAATCCAAACTCCTCCTCCTCCTCCTCCTCCTCCTCCTCTTCTTCTTCTTCTTCTTCTTCTTCTTCTTCTTCTTCTTCTTCTTCTTCTTCTTCTTCTTCTTCTTCTTCTTCTTCTTCCTCCATGATGACCCTTCTAATCTGGTCTTGTTAGCTGGAGCTAAGCTGGGACCTTGCTCAAAGCTTTGCTTGTACCCACTGGGAAGGCAGAGACAAAAGCCTCACTCCTTGTCCTTCATTTCTCCATTAAATGACCTTGGTGGGGAGTTGTGGAAATACATTGTTGTTAGCTGGGTGGTGAGCAGGCAGGAAAACTTGCTGGCGTGATTCTTCACACCCACCTGCGCAAAGGAGAAGTTTAATTGCCTCCCATCGGCATGGTATAGTGGCTAGAGTATTCAGCTAGGCTTTGGGAAACTCAGGTTCAAATCCCCACTCTCCCATGGAAATTCACTGGGTCACCTTGGGCCAGTCATATACTTGCAATGTAACCTACCGCGCATGGTTGTTGTTAGGATAAAGTGAAACGAAAGATGTAAGCCACTTTGGATCCCCAAGAATATGGAACGTTCTAAAAGGGTTTGTTCATGTGATATGACTACGGTTGAAACACTTGACCATTCTTTGTTTCTATGCCCTAAATACAATAAGATACGCACGAAATACATGCATCCCATTTTCTTGCAATGTTCTCAGTGGCATGAGTGTTATAAGATACCCAATCTCCTGAACAGCTCTGATGTGCTCTTTTGTGAAACTGTTGCAAATTTTATACTGGAAATTAGTAATTTTAACTGCATTTCTTAACCTTGTTTTGTTTTAAAATTTTGTCCTGTTTTATATGCCAATAAAGGCTTGTGTTGTGGATCCCCATTGGGGAGAAAGGAGGAATATAAATAAAGCCAACAAATGAATAAAATAAATTCCTGTCTGTATCAGGCAGGGAAGATTAAGTCCAGTCCAAGAGAATTTCATTCACACTGGGTGGAAAGAGAGGGGAGTTAAATGTGTTCCCTATTCATAGCTATGGAAGCAATCAAGCGAACAAAAAGAACAGAAGAAAATTTGAACAGATGTAATTATAATCAAGGAAACAAATATAAACTATTGAACAACAAGGTAATCTAATAATATCCAGATAAAATGGCTGTAATTCTCTGAGGTCAAACTTCTTTGGAATCATGTTCTCTTGGCCTCCCATGGTAAAACTGGGGGGGGGGGGGCTGGAGAGGACTCCAGATTTGTGCCTTTGAGCTCCTTAGATGGAAACAGAGAAGCAAATATGAATAATCATGTCATTAACCAGTCATTAATAATGAATGACCCTATAATTTTTTTAAAAACCCTAAAGGGGCTAGATACATTCTTGCTGTAAGAGAGGGTCACTCCGCACGGAGGCGGAAGGGGTTGGGTCAGCATAAACCACGCCGACCCCACGACGCTGGGACCGTCCGCGGAGCGTCGTCGCCCAGCCGACCCGGCTTGTCCCTGGCCCTCCGGCACGTCGCCGAGGCCTGGAGACACACACCCCGGCCCTGCGCGCCTGCTTGAGCATCGCAGGGCAGGGGGGCATGTCCCCAGGCCTCGGCGACATGCCGGAGGGCCAGGGACCAGGTAAGTGAAGGTTGGGAGGGGGAGGGGGAGGGCGCCTTGGAGCTGCTGCCGTTCGCACGGCAGCGGCTCCAAGGCGGCATTTCCCGACAACCTCGCTCCCCGAGCGAGGTTGGGAAATGCCGGCTTCGTGCCGGTCGGGCGACGCGAGGGCGGCGCGGCTGCGCAGCAGCTGCACCCCCTGTGCGAATGGCTCCCTGGGGACGGCGTTTTTGCCATCCCCAGGGAGCCATAAAACGCCCGTGCGGAAAGGGCCCCAGTGACAACTGGTTTTGATAAACCCAAAGGAACCTCCACATAAAAATGCAGTCTACCTCTGAATACCAGCTCCAGGGCTGCTATCCGGCCACTGTGAGATGCTGGACTAGATGGCTTTCGGTTCTAGGGCTCCTATTTGTTCTATCTAACATTTTGGCCCCTTTTGTCCTTGAGAATCCCCTCTTTGGAAAGGCATACGGACGACGAATGCCCCCCCCCTCACCTTCTTCCCCCTCACCCCCTCAACGTTTTTCTCCCGCCCTCCTATTTTTCTTCCTCCATTATCTTTCCCAGCAAGGCATAACAACTCCTGATCCCTCCCTCCCCACTTAAAAAAAAAATCAAGTGATATTTTGATTATTAATTTGGTCAGGCGAAAAAAAAATGCCCGGCAAAGTTTCATCCCGTTGCTTAGCAACGCATCCTGGGGCCTGAAACCTTTGCAGAACTGCGTGCGTTATCCGAGACTGCTGATTGGTGGGAGATATTTTTTGAGGGGAGGGGGATAATGTGGGGGAAGGGTCCGCAGGGAGGGATGTGTTCATTCTTCACAGGGCTTTGGAAGACAGACAGTCTTGTTTTTTGTTTCTAGGGTGGCTAACCCCCAGGTGGGGGGCTGGAGATCTCCCCCTCAAAAAAAAATTCTGGACTGCAGATCGGTCCCTCTGGAGGAAATAGCTGCTCTGGAGGGCGGATTCTATGGCATTAAAACACACTCACCAAAATCTTCAGGAATTCCCCAGGCCAAAGTTAGCAATCCTGCTCAGGCCGATTCAACTTATCCAGTTGTTTGTGCAGCCCCAAAACTCATCTCTTTCTCTTTTGAAACCATCATTAGCGTCGATCTGAGGTTTTGAAAAATGCATCTGTCTTTTGTTTAAAACCAAGCCATTATTGTGACTACATTCTCCACAGTGGCGTAGCGCTTAGGGGACAGGAGGGCATCTTACACCGGGCATGCTCAGGTGTGGGAACAGGGCGGGGGAATTCCGGGGCATTCCAGGGCATGGCAGGGCCATGGCAGGGCATATATGTGCCCTGGGCACAGTTCCCCCTTGCTACAACTCTGATTCCCCACCCACCCACCCCATCCTGCCCTGCTTCAAGAAACTGTAATAGATACACCTTTCCCTGCTTGTGTTCTATCCTTACAACAACCCTGCGAGGTAGGTTAGGCTAAGAGCATGACTAACCCCAAGACCAAATCCAAATTCCAAAAACATGTAATGGCATGAAACAGTTTAACTATTTAAGAACATAAGAACATAAGAACAAGCCTGCTGGATCAGACCAGAGTCCATCTAGTCCAGCTCTCTGCTACTCGCAGTGGCCCACCAGGTGCCATTGGGAGCTCACATGCAGGATGTGAAAGCAATGGCCTTCTGCAGCCATTTACAGGATGAAGTTGGTTAATTTAAAAACTAGTACATAAAATTTCCACCGGGACCCAGGATCTTATATAACCCAAGGCCATTGCACTGAGGGAGGGTTGTCATAACCTGTTGGATTAGGCTAAGGAAGGCAAACGAGGGCAGCGGTAGCATTTTAAAGCTGGAAATGAGAAAGGACGGCGCTTTTTTTTAGAGAGCCAAAACTAGGATCTGGAAGATCCAAGTGCATATTGTCACTCTGCCGTGCTCACTGTGGCCCCTTCCGCATTGTAGGAGTCGACCTTAGATCGACTTGAGTCTGACCCGAGTCCTCCGCACAGACGTAGCGTCAGACTTGTGTCTGACTCGACTCACCCCCCTCTCGCCGTTGAATTTCTGAGCTCGACTGGGGAGTTGAGTCGACTGGCGGACTCGGGTTGCGCTCGAGCCGAAGCCAACGGAGTGCGGAATCTCTGTCGACTCGACTCTGCCATCTAGCCAATCACAGCTAAGTATTTTGCCCATGCACAGAAGGGGAGACTCGTGGCGGCGCGAAAAGCTTTGGGCATGCGCAGAACGGGGGACTCAGCAACCAATCGGAACGCAGCGCAGGGAGGTGGTCCTGCCCTCTGAGCTCGGCTCCGGAGACACGAGTCGGCTACTGTGCGGAGGAACGAGTTGAGGTACGATTCCGCCGACACGAGTCGAACCTGAGTCGTCTCGTGTGTCCAGAAGGGGCCTGTGTAACTTTGGGCTACTCTCTCAGTCTCCCCCCGCCTCCCAAAAGGGCCTTTTTGTTCTCCCAAGCAACGTTCTGTTTTGACTCAGCCTGGTTTTTCACAAATACAAACGTACACATGATATTCTTCCACCAAAAAGCAATTTGGGTATTTCTGCTCTGTGCCGCCGGCGAAAAAGAAAGGTGGGAGCACCTCAAAATCAAAATACCCCATTATGCACAACAGCTTCAAACAATGCCTTTCTTTGATAGCAGGAGAGGACAAATTTTTATCTATTCGACAACATTTTCCACGCTGCTTGTCAGTCGCTGGAAATAAAAGCAATGTGTGCATCATTAGAAGTACAGCAGGGGAACAAAAATAAATCAGCCATCTGATCTGGTCTTAAGAGGCGTTCCAGAAGGACAAACCCGGCCGCGGCGAATGGAGTCATCTATCAGGGTGACCAAAAGGTTGAGCTAAAACTTTATTAAAATGGATGATAACTAAGCCCTGAGGCTGGACTGTGATCTAACAAACAGAAAAAGCCTTCCAATCACTCCCACCCTCTCCCCAAATAGCAGATTTCAGACTGGCTTGCAGTTGTTCAGTTCAGCTGGATAGCCATTTCCTTCCTTCCTTCCTTCCTTCCTTCCTTCCTTCCTTCCTTCCTTCCTTCCTTCCTTCCTGAGAGAGCAGCAGTGACATTTTCTACCCCATGCATAATTTTATAGACTTCAATCATATCCCCCCCCTCAGACGTCCCCTCTCCAAACTAAAGAGTCCCAAACGCTGCAGCCTCTCCTCATAGGGAAGGTGCTCCAGTCCCTCAATCATCCTCGTTGCCCTTCTCTGCACTTTTTCTATCTCTTCGATATCCTTTTTGAGATGTGGCGACCAGAACTGAACACAGGACTCCACATGCGGTCGCACCACGGCAGCTTTATTATCAACTCCTTTCCTAATTATCCCCAGCATAGAGTCTTTGGGAGCAAAAATTAATATAAGACGCTGTCTTATTTTCGGGGAAACACGGTACTTAAAAGTCAGGCTTACCTGCTCTGTCCCTTCCTGTTCAAAGGGCACCACATCCCAAAGGCTGGTGAGAGATTCAGATGAAAAATATTTCTGGGGTTTTTTTTGCGGGGGGGGGGTTGGATAAAGTCCCTGAAATGTGTCTGTCCAGGGCAGAAGCTGGGGTGGGGCCAGAGGGGCATGTGCACAAGGGCAGCCGCAGGTGGCTCCTTGAGAGGTCTAGGGCAGGGCTCTGCCACCTGTGGCTTATGATCTTGTACAACTGTCCTGTTAGGTGGGACAGTCTTGTCTTGACATTTCTGGAGGAAGCTGAGAGAATGCCTGGAACCTCTAAGGCAGGGGTGGCCAACCTGTGGCGCTCCAGATGTCCATGGACTACAATTCCCATCAGCCCCTGCCAGCATGGCCAATTGGTCGGCGGCCGATAGTGGGAGAAAGTAATTCTTTTTCTCATGGGACCATGGTGTCAGGGGAAGCCTAGTTATCTACAAAGTTTATGAAGCCATAAAGTCAAGATCACGCAAAGAATGCTCCAGATGGCAGTAGTTACGCATGGCAGGCTGGTTACAGAGATCTTTTAGCAGCATCGATTTGTTGTTCTAAGCAGTTACATTGAGTTAGGAATGTATCTCAATCACATAGATACTATCCCCCTGACAATGTCACACTAGGAGACTTATTGTTATGGCTTTATGGAGCAGCAGTGGCGTCACTAGTGGTTAAGAGCAGCTGCATTCTAATCTGGAGGAACCGGGTTTGATTCCTTGCTCTGCTGCCTGAGCTGTAGAGGCTTATCTGGGGAACTAGGAGAGAAAGGGAGGATAAAAATCCAAATTTTTCTTCACCTCACAGGGTGTTTGTTGCGGGGGGAGGGGGGGAGGTTTGTTAGTCCCTTTGTGTCTCCTTACAGGAGAGAAAGGGGGGATATAAATCCAAACTCCTCCTCTTCTTCTTCTTCTTCTTCTTCTTCTTCTTCTTCTTCTTCTTCTTCTTCTTCTTCTTCTTCTTCGCCATGCTGGCAGGGGCTGATGGGAATTGTAGTCCACGGACATCTGGAGAGCCGCAGGTTGCAGACCCCTGGGCTAGGGGAAAGCAGGAGGGTTGTCGGCCTCCAGGTTGGGGTTGGAGATCCCCCAGAAATTACAGCAGATCTCCAGATCACAGAGACCAGCTCACCTGGAGAGGCTTCACAGGGTAGATTCCATGGCAGTATATCCTGCTGAGCTCCCTCCTCTTCCTCCCTCCCCAGACTCCACCTCCAAAATCTCCAGGATTTTCTCAACCTGGAGTTGACACCTAGGCAGGGACTGAGGCCAGCAGCCAAACCCAACCAACCCCCTGCAATAGCTAAGAGGGTCAGAGGGGGGCAAACAGAGTCCCCCACACACTCTGGTCTGATCTAGCAGACTTGTTCTTATGTTCTTAAAAGCACAGTGGCATTGGGACCACAGCTTAAGCAAAAATCCCACCCGGGTAATGTAGCGAATATGTTGCATGAAACATTTTTCGCCCATCTTCACACCAGAGAAGTCTGAATTTTTTTCTTTTACTTTTACATTTTTTTTAAAAAAAACCTTCTGTATATTTATGGTCTTAAAAGATAAAACGCATGGCTACTACGCAAGAAGGCATTTCTGAGTTTCGAAACTTTCCCTGCGTCGCCAGCTGGCCTTCGCGTGTCATTTGCAGCTTCTGCAAAACTCTCCCAAATTCCCATTTAATTTTGTACGCTGACCCGCGATATATCACAACCGCAAAGGGCAAAGCCGCCATGTGGAAGGGATAATTGTGCTTCTCGCTGTCTCGGCAGAGAGTCGGGGGCCTCTCTTCCCCCCCCCCCCACATCGATCTGGAAGGTTGCCAGCACTCAGAACGCTTTCTGTTTCATCCAGAGATGGCTTATTTAATGAAAGCTCTCTTGGCCGGAGCTCCCCTAGCCGTTCTGCCAGATAAAAAGACTGGTCAGAGGTCACAAAGTGCAAATTTAATGTGGGGGGGGGGGAGACATCCACAGTGATTTTGAAAAGTGTTTGAGTGAAGGGGATGAGCACGCGAGAAGCAGGGACAGGTACCAAGCAGTGGCGTCGGAGGTTAAGAGCTCGTGTATCTAATCTGGAGGAACCGGGTTTGATTCCCAGCTCTGCCGCCTGAGCTGTGGAGGCTTATCTGGAGAATTCAGATTAGCCTGTGCACTCCCACACACGCCAGCTGGGTGCCCTTGGGCTAGTCACAGCTTCTCGGAGCTCTCTCAGCCCCACCCACCTCACAGGGTGTTTGTTGTGAGGGGGGAAGGGCAAGGAGATTGTCAGCCCCTTGGAGTCTCCTGCAGGAGAGAAAGGGGGGATATAAATCCAAACTCTTCTTCTTCTTCTCTTCTAATCTGGATTGCTGGGCACAGTCCTGGTAGAACGACGCATAATTTTCCACGTTTTTTTTCCCCAAGATGTTTTATTTCGAAGCCAGAAACTCCCGTCTGAAACTGCAATGAAAAGACACAGACAGACGCCACTGTGTGAGATTTCCCAGCCTCGTCGGTTTCCCACCCAAATTCCCTGCCGATTGTGCTTGAGGGCGGGAAGAAAAGCATGCCCGTAAATGTTCCTAAACGTTAGGAAGAACTGCCTAACAGTTAGAGTCATTCCTCGGACGAACAGGCTTCCTCTGGAGGTGGCGGGCTCACCACCTTTGGGGGTTTTTATGCAGAGGCTAGATCGCCATTCAGTGGCGTATCTGCCTAGGGACGGGGTGTGCCCTCTGTCCCCGGGCGCCACTTATCTGGTCGTGTGGGGGGCGCAAAATCAGCCCCCATGTGACCAGGAAGGCACCCAAGCCCCGCCCCCGTGCTTATAAAAGCAAAGGAGACAAGGATGGAGCCTTGCAGTTGTTTCTGCTCTCCCCAGAGGGGAGGGCAGAAGGGACTGCCAGCTGCCGGCTGGGAGCCATGAGCTGGGAGGGGATGAGGCGTGGGGGGTGGGGCTCGGGGGGATAGCAGGGGGCATCTGGAAAACAGCTGTCTCTGGGCACCATTCCCCCCCCCCCATACGCCTCTGTCGCCATTCTGACAGCAAGGCTGATTCTGTGAACTTAAGCAGGCCCTGAGGGGAGGATGAGCCTCGTACCTTCGGGACCGCATCACCCCATATGTCCCTACTCGGCCTCTGCGTTCAGCAGAGGCCAATTTGCTGGTGGTCCCTGGCCCTTCAATGATGCGGCTGGCCTCCACACGGGCCAGGACTTTCACAGCGCTGGCCCCGGCCTGGTGGAACACCCTCCCACCAACTGTCCGGGCCCTGCGGGACCTTGGTGAGTTCCGCAGGGCCTGTAAGACTGTGTTGTTCCACCGGGCCTTTGGAGTGTCCAGCCGCTGATATGGGGCCCCCCACTGCTCCTGCTTTGGCACTGGTACAACAGAGCTCCTCATATTGAGGGGCCTGCCGTCCCCCCCTTCTTGGGGTGGGTTTTTAAATTGAGCCTGGACGCCTCTTGTTTAATTTGCTAATTGTTAGCCGCTGTTTTTATGTATTTTAAGATGTTTTATTGACGGAACCTATGTTTGTATTTTACCGGATTTGCTCCTTTTTATTGTTTATATATTATGTTGTTCACCGCCCGGAGCCCTTTGGGAATCGGGTGGTATAGAAATTGAATTAATAATAATAATAATAATAATAATAATAATAATAATAATAATAATAATAATAATAATAATAATAATAATAATAATAATAATATGCCCAGGATAATGCCAGTTGCCACTTTTATTTATTTATTTATTTATTTATTTATTTATTTATTTATTTATTTATTTATTTATTAGATTTTAAACCGCCCATCCCCGAAGGGCTCTGGTCGGCGTACAGCAGGCCTGCAACAACAATACATAATAGCATTAAACACAGCAGGCTAAAAACAACATTGTACCCATAAAAACAAAGGTAATTTAAAACAATTTACACATTTATAACCAGAGAAGAGAGCAGAAGTATTATAGCACAGAAATCCCAAATGCTTAACATTAGAAGTGGGATTCTCAAAGCAAAGGGCCTCAAGGAAGTCACCTGACAGGGACTGCACCTAAGCGATTTAAATGCACTCCTAACTCAATGTAATTGCTACATGATACATGAAATCAGCCTGCTATATGTTACCATTGCTGTAATGGGATTCTTTCCTTGATCTTGTCTTTATGGCTTCACACACTTCATAGATAACGAGGCTAACCCTGACACCTTCTGCTCCCATGAGAAATTTTTTATTTGTTTATATTTATATATTAGATTTTAAGCCACCCATCCCCGAAGGGCTCTGGGCAGGCCTGCAACAACAATACATAATAACATTAAACACAGCAGGCTAAAAACAACATTTTACACATAAAAACTAAAGTAATTTAAAACAATTTACAAATCTATAACCATAGAACACAGCAGCAGCAATAATATATGGCGCCCGATCCCAAGGCCGGGAGGGGACAGTACTGATTAGATAGTATATCAGGCGCGCCAATGATGGCACGCAACACAAGGGCATCCTAGAGGGGGAATCCGTGGCTGGCCTCACCAAAGGCCCGGTGGTACAGAACTGTTTTACAGGCCCTGCGGAATTCACCAAGATCCCGCAGGGCCCGCACCTCTGATGGAAGAGTGTTCCACCAGGCAGGGGCCAGGGCCGTAAAAGCCCGGGTCCGGGTAGAGGCCAGCCGCATCACGGAGGGGCCGGGGGCCACCAGTAAATTTGCCTCTGCCGACCGCAGAGGCCTACCCGGGACATATGGGGTGAGACGGTCACTTTGGCAGGGGTGTGCCACCCAAGGTACATGGGGACATGCTCCCCCACATGACCAAACGGTGTGCGCCCCAGCCGCACGCCACCAAGCCCAAGCACCCAAGAGCCAGCCTGCAGAGAGGCGAGGCGGCGGGCAGCCTCTGCACTTTGGACTCGGGAAGAAATGTTCTTCCAAGCCGCATTGGCCAGGGTTACTGGGGGCAGAGGAGGGACATAATTGTGAATTTCCTGTGTTATAGTGTGGGTTGAACTAGATGACCCTTGAGGTACTTTCCAGTTCTTCTGTTGAGAGTAAAAACCAGCCTTAGCCAGTCGAGGGCACTTTCCGCACAAACCTTGTGAAACGTTTCGAGGCAGGAAATAAAACGTTTCTTCCTTGGAGTTCCACGTCGTTTTTACCGCAAACATTTTATGTCCAGCCTCAAAACATTTTCAATGAATCTCCTTTTAAAACGATTCTCTGGCTGAAACGTTTTGAAAACATCCTCGGTTGCTGTGCGATCTACGGGCTACGTTTCCCGCACTTCTCTGCTTTTGAACTTCCTTCAGCAGTGGCGTAGGAGGTTAAGAGCTCGTGTCTCTAATCTGGAGGAACCGGGTTTGATTCCCCGCTCTGCCGCCTGAGCTGTGGAGGCTTATCTGGGGAAGTCAGATTAGCCTGTGCACTCCCACACACGCCAGCTGGGTGACCTTGGGCTAGTCACAGCTCTAAGGAGCTCTCTCAGCCCCACCTACCTCACAGGGTTAAGAGCAGGTGGTGTTCTAATCTGGAGAACCGGGTTTGATCCCCCGCTCCTCCACCTGAGTGGCAGAGGCTTATCTGGGGAACCAGATGTGTTTCCGCACTCCTACATTCCTGCTGGGTGACCTTGGGCTAGTCACAGTTCTCTCAGAGCTCTCTCAGCCCCACCTACGTCACAAGTTGTTCTGTTGTGGGGGTGAAGAAGAGAAAGGAGATTGTAAGTTTACACCCTGAACCTCACTCCTACAGGAGGGGAAAGGTGGGATATAAATCAAACTCCTCCTCCAGCAGTGGTGTAGGAGGTTAAGAGCTCGTGTATCTAATCTGGAGGAACTGGGTATGATTCCCAGCTCTGCCGCCTGAGCTGTGGAGGCTTATCTGGGGAATTCAGATTCGCCTGTACACTCCCACACACGCCAGCTGGGTGACCTTGGGCTAGTCACAGCTTCTCGGAGCTCTCTCAGCCCCACCCACCTCACAGGGTGTTTGTTGTGAGGGGGGAAGGGCAAGGAGATTGTCAGCCCCTTTGAGTCTCCTGCAGGAGAGAAAGGGGGGATATAAATCCAAACTCCTCCTCCTCCTCCTCCTTCATTTATCGTTTGAAGGGTTTCATGTTATCAAAGCCTAGTCCTTTCGACTGGAGATGTCAGAAATCGACCCTATACGTGCCATTCAAATGCTCTTCCGCTGGACCACAGCTCCTCTCTGCCACCACCTAACCACAGAACTGGGGTAAAATCAAAACGCCATCTCAGGTGGGACCAGCAATTCCCACCGCCAGGAACACCAATCAGATCCCAGTAAACTGCAGCCAGGACAAATTTGCCATCAACAAATCCCAGTTTCTCAACTAACTAAGGAGCAGCAGTGGCGTAGGAGGTTAAGAGCTCGTGTATCTAATCAGGAGGAACCCGGGTTTGATTCCCAGCTCTGCCGCCTGAGCTGTGGAGGCTTATCTGGGGAATTCAGATTAGCCTGTGCGCTCCCACACACGCCAGCTGGGTGACCTTGGGCTAGTCACAGCTCTAAGGAGCTCTCTCAGCCCCACCTACCTCACAGGGTGTTTGTGGTGAGGGGGGAAGGGCAAGGAGATTGTCAGCCCCTTTGAGTCTCCCGCAGGAGAGAAAGGGGGGATATAAATCCAACTCTTCTTCTTCTTCTTCTTCTTCTTCTTCTTCTTCTTCTTCTTCTTCTTCTTCTTCTTCTTCTTCTTCTTCTTGCCAGCTGGGGGACCTTGGACTAGTCACAGTTCTTTGGAGCTCTCTCAGCCCCACCTACCTCACAGGGTGTTTGTTGTGAGGGGGGAAGGGCAAGGAGATTGTCAGCCCCTCGCAGGTCTCCTGCAGGAGAGAAAGGGGGGATATAAATCCAACTCTTCTTCTTCTTCTTCTTCTTCTTCTTCTTCTTCTTCTTCTTCTTCTTCTTCTTCTTCTTCTTCTTCTTCTTCTTCTTCTTCTTCTTCTTCTTCTTCTTGCCAGCTGGGGGACCTTGGACTAGTCACAGTTCTTTGGAGCTCTCTCAGCCCCACCTACCTCACAGGGTGTTTGTTGTGAGGGGGGAAGGGCAAGGAGATTGTCAGCCCCTTTGAGTCTCCTGCAGGAGAGAAAGGGGGGATGTAAATCCAAACTCTTCTTCTTCTTCTTGGGGCCATTTTCTGAGTTCACTCCATGCCCCTTCTCCTGTTTATTTGCAGCATTTCTTTGTTTGTTCTTTTATTTTAATCTTTGAAGCATTGAATGTAGATGGTGCAGGGAATTGCCACACCGGGCTATGAAGCATCGAAGCACTGATTCAACACAGAACTAAAAAAAGAGAGAGGCAAAAATCACATGACAGCCAGGAATTGTTTTGACAGGGTTAGTTAAGACATGCATCATTGTAAAGGAGGGGATTGAAAACGTTTTCAGAAACGTTATTTGTGCGGAAAAGGTCGAGATCCTCTTCTCAAACCCTGGTATCTATTGCCCCCAACTACAGGGGCGCAGCGAGGGGGAACTGCACCTGGGACATGCGTGCACCCCACACCCCTGCCATGCACCCACCTCACCCCTGCCATGCACCCACCCAACCCAGAATGCCCCCAGAACGCCCCCACACAGGCACATGCCCGGGGCATTGTGCCCCCTGTCCCGTTGGCGCTACGCCACTGCCCACCTACCACCATAGGGGAAGCAGGTGATCATCAGATCAGGTTTTTTAGTGGTGCCCCTCACCTGGGAAATGTTCTCCCCTTCAAAGTTCACCTGGAACCTCCACCATACTTTCTATTAGGTGCCAGGACAGAATATTTGTTTCTATTCCGATGGCTTCTGTCTTTTTTTTTTCTAAGCTGTTTTGTAGCCTGTTTGCTGTTCTATGAATATCATTTTAACCTGCTCAGTGTTTGCTTTGTGCGCTGGGCTGGCGTTGTTGTCATTTTTACCGGTTTGTTTGGGTTGTCGTATTCATTTCACTGTGAGCCACCTTGAAGGCAGCATAGAAGATGTCATAAATAAATAAGAATAGCAGTTTTCGGAAAGGGGAAAATCAATCAATGCTCCTCTTTCCACATTCCACATTCTTTACATTTCTGCTCCCATGGAGTTAAAAAAAAATTAGTAATAGTGGAGACCGAAGTCCTGGGCACCATAAATAAGTTGTTATTCTACCATAAAGTTTTTTCCCCTGAGCCTGCACTTTATATGTACATTGAAGAGATCTCATGCTGCACTTAACACTTCTATAGCCCTTTCCACACAAACCTTTTAAAATGTTTTGAGGCAGGAAATAAAACGTTTCCTCCATGGAGTTCCGCACTGTATTTAACCCCCCTTTAGTTCCCAAAACGTTTTATTTGCAGCCTCAAATCCATCTCAAATCCTGAAAGGTGTGTGTGTGTGGGGGGGGGAATCACGTGATTGTGGCCATGGATCATTTCGAGGGCGTTAAGTGCAGACATGCATCGTGGTCAAGGGAAACATTTTAGGTCAGCGGTGGCGAACCTATGGCACTCCAGATGTCCATGGACTACAATTCCCATCAGTCCATGTTAACAGTTAATCGTTACCTGTGTAAACCATTAACGATTCAAAGTTACACGTTTGACTGTTTAACGTTTGTGTTCCCTTCTGCTGGCCGACCGCAAAAGCGAAAACGAAACCAAGGAAAGGCTACGCGCGCATCGCAGCACTGATTGGTTGCCCGAATTCTGCATCACACTCCAGGGCGAGAAACTCAGGGTTTCAACCCTCATCCCTCCCCTCGGATCAGCCCTGAACCATGTTAATGGGGTCTGCGCCACTTGCAACCAAGTCCTGCTGGAACGCGAATTAACGGGGAGAACGAGCGCCAGAAACGGAATCTGCCACGCAAGCCATGGGGAGGTCGTCCCTCAAACCTGGTTAGTTTGTGTTCTGAAACCTGGCTAAGACAGTAGTGGGGATTCGACCCATGAACATCTGGAGTGTCATAAGTTCGCCACCACGGTTTTAGGAGTTTTGTACAGAAAGGGCCTACACTTGACAAGTATTATAAACCCCACATTTATCCAGATATTGGCCTCCAGTTTCAGATCTAAAGTGAATGCATGTTGGGTCTTTCTTATAAACAGATGCAGACACATGCAGACAGGGTTAACTGTAGAGTTGCCAACCTCCAGGTGGGACCTGGAGATCTCCAGATGATAGAACTCTCTTCCCCTAGAAAAGGTGATTCCTTTGGAGGGTGGAGCAGACATGGAGCTGCCAGGAGACGGGGTGGGCATCTTGCCCCAGGCGCGCCAGTGTGGGGGCGGTGCAGGGGCAGGGTGGAGGCGTTCCAGGGCATTCCAGAGTATGATGGGGGTGGGCAGGGACGTGGCAGGGGCGCAGGGCACACAGTCTGTGGAGTCTGTGGCATTCTTCTCCAGTGAGTCCCCTCCTCAGGTTCCAACCTCAAAATCTCCAAGCTAGAGCTGGCAACCCGATACTGTGTCTCAGATAAAGATGTTAGTACAGTCAGTTGAGGTGCAGCAATTAAGAAAATAGTGTGCTTCTGCATTAGAATATAGTCCGAATGACTATGAGAATCATCACCATTCATTTTTACGCGCTGCCTTTGTCAGAACCATTATTTTGTGCATTCATGAACATGGTACTTTGGCACAAAAGCATTTATAGTTCATTGACCGACTATTGTCAAACTTTCAAATGGATGGGGGAGGGAAGCAGGGCTAGGTTGGCACTGGGACCCAGGTGGCGGGTGCATTCTACAACAAAGAAGGTCCGGCATGTTGAGTTCTGCGGAAGAAAAATATGCAATCCACTAGCTTCTTCTTGTGAAACAGAGTATAGTAACATGTGAAGAGGGCTCCTGTCCTATGCAACAAGGTGAGTCTGCTTCCAAGTGAGGATGCCTCAAAGTAGAATTTCAACCATGAAAGCTTATGCTCAAACAAATGAGGGCTAGTTTCGCCATGTACAATATTCAGTATTCAGACGCTAGGATGTGACATCCGATTCTGGGCTAAGTCATTCTGCGCTTTGAAGCGAAAGGGACGTACGCACACAAACAAGCACATTGTCTTGCATGACTTCAGATTCCCATTGTGAGTGGCCAAAGCATCACACAGGTACACACCTGTGCACAATTATAGTGCTAGCTGGGAATGGGAGTTGAGGGGCCGGTTTAACTGGAATTGCAACCTAAGGTGTGTTTTGTACGCGAGGAGAAATCATTTCCCTGGCAGAAATTCCACTGCACTATTTTAAGCAGCCCTGAGGTTTAGACTGAGCCGGGAGATCCGTGAGCAATACCTAGCAGGTGCTTTTTCTGGGCGGGGGGGGAGAGGTGGGGAGAAGAGGTTTTAAAGGAAATGCAAGCTGTGAAATTGATTGCAGCGGTAGCGCCGGAGAAAGAAATGAATAACGCTGTTTCCAGGTGGGCTGTTTGCGTGACCAACCGTCACATTTCCTGCCTCTTTTCCCACCTGTGGGGGAAATCTGCTGAAAAATGAGAAGGCGAGCGGGAGATAATTTGCTTGCCAAATGGCCCATTTGAAATTCCTCCAAGCACTGCGGTTGTGATCAATTTCATAGCCCCGTGAACCTCAATTTACCTTAAGGTAACCTCAAATTACCTTAAAACAAACCTGTCGGGGGATCTATGGTCAGTGGTGTTAACTACATAAAAATGCTGGACGACACTGCAGGGATATACTGGGGTAGCTAGGGAGCACAAGGGCACTGGAGTCCCAGGCACAACTTCTTAGGGGGCATTTATGGCCGTGCCCCCCCCCCCCCGTGCCCTGTTCTGGAACTCCCAGAGGAGGAGGAGGAGGAGGAGGAGGAGGCGGAGGAGGAGGAGGAGGAGAAGAAGAAGAAGGAGAAGGAGGAGGAGGAGGAGGAGAAGAAGAAGAAGAAGAAGAAGAAGAAGAAGAAGAAGAAGAAGAAGAAGAAGAAGAAGAAGAAGAAGAAGAAGAAGAAGAAGAAGAAGAAGAAGAAGAAGAAGAAGAAGAAGAAGAAGAAGAAGAAGAAGAAGAAGAAGAAGAAGAAGAAGAAGAAGAGAGGAGTTTGTATTTATATCCCCCTTTCTCTTCTGTAGGAGACTCAAAGGGGCTTACAATGTCCTTGCCCAGGAGCAGCAGTGGAGTAGGAGGTTAAGAGCTCGTGTATCTAATCTGGAGGAACCGGGTTCGATTCCCCGCTCTGCCGCTTGAGCTGTGGAGGCTTCTCTGGGGAATTCAGATTAGCCTGTGCACTCCCACACACACCAGCTGGGTGACCTTGGGCTTACAAACTCCTTTCCCTTCCCTCCTCACAGCAAACACCCTGTGAGGTAGGTGGGGCTGAGAGAGCTCCGAAGAACTGTGACTAGCCCAAGGTGGCGTGTGTGGGAGTGCACAAGCTAATCTGAAGTCCCCAGATAAGCCTCCACAGCTCAAGCGGCAGAGTGGGGAATCAAACCCGGTTCTCTAGATTAGAGTGCACCTGCTCTTAACCACTACGCCACTGCTGCTCTGTGGTACCCCCCACAAACATCACAGATTTTTGGTACCAGTCGTCCAGTACGATTTTGTCCCAATCCCCTTCCCAGGAGCTCAGTGAAACAGGCAGGTTTGCTTTCTTATCCCAACAGCAACCCTGTGAGGTAGGCTCGAGGGAAAGAGGAACGGCCAAGGTCGCCGAGCAAGGATTTGAACCCAGGCCTCCACCACACTAGTTCCAACCATTCCCCACATTGTCTCACAGTATGTAAAATCTATTCCAGCCTCAGCCATCAGGATATTCCCCTGCAAACTCTGCATTTGCATAGGGTTTTTGTTTTGAATAAGAAGAGTTGGATTTATATCCCCCCTTTCTCTCCTGGAGGGAGACTCAAAGGGGCTGACAATCTCCTTGCCCTTCCCCCCTCACAACAAACACCCTGTGAGGTAGGTGGGGCTGAGAGAACTCAGAAGAACTGTGACTCGCCCAAGGTCACCCAGCTGGCATGTGTGTTGGAGTACACAGGCTAATCTGAATTAGAGGCGTAGCTGGGCACACTGGCTTTTTTGCACGCCCCACTGCGGCGGCCCCCTGCGGTGCTCCCATTACCACCACCACTTACTTTAGGAAACCGAGCAGGCTGGAGAACAGACCTTCCTATTCTGGTGGGAACTACATTTCCCAGGGTCTCCTGCTCGGTTTTCTGCTTGGTTTCCTAAAGTAAGTTTGGGAGGGGGCGCCACGCAGGGGCATGGGGCGTGGGGGAAGGGGGAGGGGCCGGGAGAATTTTGCGCCCCCCACATGACCCAAATCCATGCACCCAGTGCATGGCACACACCCTATCCCCTGGGAGCTTCGCCACTGATCTGAATTCTCCAGAGAAGCCTCCACAGCTCAAGCGGCAGAGCAGGGAATCAAACCTCCAGATTAGAATACACCTGCTCTGAACCACTATGCCACTGCCGCTCCTAATAGGGGCGCAGTTGAAGGCTGGAGAGCAGGGCTTGACTGTGGAAATTGGGAATGGGCCAGTGGGGCTCGCCCCACCCCATCTCCACGTAGAAGTCAGGTGAGCCAACTGGCCCCACGCCCCATTCCCATTTTGGGGAGAGGAAGGGAATGAGATTATAAACCACTTTGAGGCGCCTTCCAGTTGAGAAAATCAGCGTATAAAAACCTACTCGTCTTTTTCTAATGAACGGGTACGTTTCAGCCTGGGATATGTCGTTGCTCCGTTCCTAGCAATGTTCGTTCCGCTGCTTTCGATTTTTTTAAAAAGTGTTTAATACACTGGTATGTAACTGCAGTTAAAAAGCCTTTTGAAAAAAAAACCCTGAAACCTCTTTTATGCGTACGCTGCCTGCACGGGTGCATACACACACATTGTGAGCCTCATTGTTTTGGCTGTCCTCAAAGGAAGGATATGCGGGAGAAAACGGGGTGGGGGGTGGGGGGGTGGGATTGTTCTCTGACCGTTCTGGTCTTTTCATCTCCAGGAGGGAATAAATTACCAGCTTGGTGAAAATTAGGAAAATGCCAGTTAAAAAGGGAAGGCAACGTGAGCAAGGGAACCTTTTCGACATTTTATTTTGTAGTCAAGGAAGCTGGCAGGGTAACATTCAAGATCTGATTGAGACATAACAACAGTGGCAATGGGGGATTTAATTACCCCAAAATAAAAAGGAAAGGAGCAGAAAGCCACGAAGGCATCTATCATCCAGCCTTCCGCTGTGAAAGTCAACAGGCCGGCTCCTCTCCCTCGGCATGCGCTGGTGTTTTCCAAAGGGCAACAATAAATATGCTTCCTGAGCTCCGGGGCAGAAAAATGGTGGCCGAGTGGCGGGTGTTTTCCCTGCATGTCCATCAACTGGCAGGCTCCTCGTGCCGGCGGAGGACACAATATTATGAGCACACGGAGAAAAACTTTTCTGCCTTTTGTTGTTGTAATACTAGCATTTGCGGTCACCCAATTAAATTGCATAAACCAGGGGTGGCCAACCTACGGTGCTCCAGATGCTCATGGACTACAATTCCCATCAACCCCTGCCAGCATGGCCAGCTGAAACTGTCAAGACTATGAAGTCTATAAAATTATGCATGGGGTAGAAAATGTTGACAGAGAGGAATTTTTCTCTCTTTCTCACAGTCCTAGAACCAGGGGGCATTCATTGAAAATGCTGGGGGGAAGAATTAGGACTAATAAAAGGAAACACTTCTTGACGCAACGTGTGATTGGTGTTTGGAATGTGCTGCCACAGGAGGTGGTGATGGCCACTCACCTGGCTAGCTTTCAAAGGGGCTTGGACAGATTTATGGAGGAGAAGTCGATCTATGGCTACCAATCTTGATCCTCTTTGATCTGAGTTTGCAAAGGCCTTAGCAGACCAGGTGATCGGGAGCAGAAGCAGCAGCAGAAGGCCATTGCTTTCACATTGTGCGTGTGAGCTCCCAAAGGCACCTGGTGGGCCACTGCGAGTAGCAGAGAGCTGGACTAGATGGACTCTGGTCTGATCCAGCTGGCTTGTTCTTATGTTCTAAGACTGCTTTTCTGTGGGGGTGGGGAGACTTCGCTCTCTGTGAATTCTTGTACTTGCTGGTAGCCGGGTGCGTGATCTAACTGTTCCTTGCGTTGGCTTCACGGAGGCCAAGTGCTTTCGGTTCCCATAGCTGTGTCTTTGCTCCCAAGGGAGGGGGAGGGGAGTTTTGCTTATATTGAGAAAAGCTCTGCTGGTCAGGCAGAGCTTTCTTTCCACTGTGCTTGTGATAGCGGAGCCAGGAGAGAATCCCGCTCCTGGAATATGTCTGAACTAAAAACGATTGGAAAATTTATTCTGTCTTGTATTTGTTTAGGTAGAAACTGATTTGTATTAGGTAGAAATACGATTTGTAAGTTTCCCTGTATTTGTGCTTGTATGGAACCTCCTTGGCCCAGGGCAGAGAGCCATCTCTGCCCCACCCGGATTTATCCCATTCACGTGTAAAGTCTCCTGATGCACGCGGACAAAGGGAAACCTCAGCCGAAGCGCCTTGCCCTGCCTAATCTCGTCAGCAGGCAGATAAGGGGACTCACGTCATCGCTCTTTGCTTCCTGACCCCGGACACCTGGAGAGAAACCTTTGTGTATTGTCCCCGTCCAGTGGACACGTCATCGCCTTTGCCCTGCTCTGGCGCGAAACTTGTCCAGAGGGATGCCTATCCGGACACTGATTGGTTCCTGCGTATGTTGCAAAATGAATGATTGGTCTGTTTTGAATGGTGGTGGGCTGTCTTTTGATTCTCCCGGGCTCCCCGACGGGAGAAAGTGTAATAAAGGTGTTGTAAAGGCTGCTTAGGCGGCGCAGTGTTTTGTCGCGAGGAAGGTCAGGAGGTGTTACTTTGACACTTAGGTCAGCATCTCAATAAATCACTTTTATTTATCCAAGCCTTGTTGGGTCTTGCTTGGAGTTTCCCTACGCTGCCCGAGACCGGGATACCACCTCTGGAACGGAAAGGAGTGTTATCCCTGAGCTTGTAGCGGTAACACCGATCTATCTTTCGCCTGCAATAAAGAAACCTTTGTACTTCTACAAGTGCCTTCGTTGTCTGGACAAGTGGATTTTGACAGAAACCTTTGCTTTGCAGTGGGGAACAGCCTCAAATGGCCAAAGAGCCATTCAGGCCTTCCGTGTCTGACTGAGGATGTTCTTCTCTGGCCCTCATGATCGCTGGGCTTTAAGCAGTGGTGGGATCCAAAATTTTTAGTAACAGGTTCCCATGGTGGTGGGATTCAAACTGTGGCGTAGCGCCAATGGGAGCTGGAGCAGAGACACGACGGCAGGGTGAGTGGCGAGGGCATTCCAGGCGAAGGGGAGGCATTCCTGGAGCTGGGCTGTGTGGCAAGGGCGGCCGCTCGCATGTCGCATGAATCGCTTGGGCGAGGAAGCGAGAATGCATGCAGAGCGCAGGCTGCCAGTACGCGCCCGGTGCAGCACCTCCTGCTAGACTGCTTCAAGTTCTGCGCGCTACTGCTGAGAGGAGGGGCGTAACTCAGGCAAAAATCACGTGGCCAAATCACCCATTAGTCACCCCCTCTCAGCACTCACAAATAATTAGTAACCTACTCTCGGGAACCTGTGAGAACCTGCTGGATCCCACCTCTGGCTATAAGGGAAAGCCCAAACCAGAAAAGGGGGAACTAACTAACCTAACCCTATAAAAAAAAATTAAGTACCAGAAGGTCAAGAATTGACTGCTGCTATGGGATTCCAGATGTCCACAGACTACAATTCCCATCAGCCTATGCTGGCAGGGGCTGATGGGAATTGTAGTCCATGAACATCTGGAGCACCATAGCAGTGCCGAACCATAGGCCAATTGTACACTGCTACTGTGCCCCATCATGAGGGAACGTTTTCTTCGAGGCAGAGATTTCCTTGCAGACACACTCTGTGTTACCGCGCCACAGATCCCAAAAGCCACCAATGTCTCCACCAATAAAAAATTGACAGCACAATCATATGCAGATTTCAATTATTTCAACGGGCTTAGACTGGAATAACTGTTAATTGTACTTGCTGCCGGGCCAAATCCTGAATCCCTATCGCTTTAAATGGCATCTGTTGCCAGCCTTATTTTAACTTTGATTTGAAATTAAGCTTTCAGTTGATGTTAATTTACATGTATTCAAACTAAATTAGATTGGATTTTAACTACTATTACTGTTTTAAACTGTTTGAAGTGTTTAAAGAATTGTTTGTTTAATCAGTTTATATGTTATTTACTGACTTAAGTCGCTCTGAGCTCTCGTGGGGAAGGCGGCGCACAAATCAAATGAAATCAAGAAATAAGGTTTGTACTATTTATTCCTTTGGGTTTTTTTAAAATTGCAAAGCCAAAACTTCCTGCAGACCGTACTCTTTTTTTATTTTGGGGGGTGTCATCAAGTCATGGCTGACTTATAGGGGTCCTCTAGGGTTCTCAAGGTAAGAGACGTGGGTGGGTAAGTGGCCACTGCCTGCCTCCGAATCATGTTGCTAGTATTCCTTGGAAGTCGCCCATCCAGATACTAGCCAGGGTCAAGACTGAGAAGTTGTGACTGGCCCAAGTCACCCAGCAAGTGTGAGTGGGGATTTGAACCTCCCAGGTCCCAGCCCTCACACTTTAACCACTATTCCACACTGCGGCTTTTTCCGCACGGGCGGAATACAGCGCCCCAGGGACAGCAAAAACGCCGTCCCTGGGGAGGCGTTTGCACAGCATGATCGTGTAACCTCAGCTTGTGGGTTCTGTGGGGCAGAACTTGGAATGAGTTTGCAACAACAAAATTTTAAAAACAAAATGGTTTACTTTCTTAACATATAACATCAAACATCAACATTTACATCACACTTCAAAGTCCTGTTCAGGTTGCATTTTCAAGTCCTTATATTTACAGTCTACTGATATTGCCAAGTCCAATTCTTCTTTGCAAGTGGGTTGGCTCCTGAAGACTCCAAGGGCTTGATGAACAGGATTCAACATGATGAAGGTTTCCAGGAGAACTCTCACCCATTATAACCACAAAAACCCTTAACAAGGTGTTAAGGGCTTATAGAAATCAAGGTCCGAGTCTGGTAGCCTTGTCTCCTCCAAACTACATGAGCTCTGCTGCAGCCTCTTGCTGCTTTGAGTCTCCACCCCTTACTGGGTCAACCCATTCTGATCATGGGGATTACACTCACGCCACCCAAGCAGCACAGAAACACCACTTTTGAACCTCACTCCATGAGCGAGGCTTTTCAAAAGTGGCGCCTTCCAGCCCCAGTTTTTTAATTTAAGTATCCACAAGTGAGGCCACATTGAAAAGTGATTATGATGACATTTTTTCAGCGCAGGTGGAGAGACGTGGCGCACAGATGTTTTGTGATGAAGCTTTGTCACAGTTTTGTCTGTTTGTTTCAGGGGTTTCAACCTGCTCTTGGGCCTGTTCAGAGAGTAAGGCCAAGGTGGCTAATTTCTTGTTGCATCCTTAGTATGGTGAAGCATTTTTTTTGTGTATGGCCCCTTTGGAAACAGACCGTCAGGCAAACGGCTGTTCCTGTAAGTAAACGTAAGAGCCGCGTCCAGGTTTTAGACCGGTTCTAGCTCAGTGTAGGAAAGTTTGGATTTTGCTATTTCAATCGCAGTTTGACATTTTAAGACGTCTTTTGCTGACTGCCTTTTAAAGCCTCATTGATTTTGATTTCTTCTTTTATAATCCATTTCTCCACACTTCCGTGCTTCAACCGTACACACCAGATTGATTTCCCATTGCGACTGAATTATGTTTGTTCCTCGAGGAAGGATTTTGTGTTCTTAATAGATCCAAGTCCTGGTATTCTCTGAGGGTTGCCAACTTCCCAGAGAAAAAAAAAGCTAAGCCCTAGACTAAATGGCAAGTTGCTGATCAGGAGACGTTGCTTACTTCAGTGCCATGAAAAGTCTCAGCTGCACTCTTTCATACATTAAACCTCAATTTAAGGGGGGAGCGTTGTTTCCGCACAACCCTTTAAAAATGTTTTGAGGCCAGAAATAAAACGTTTCTTCCACTGAGTTACGCATTGATTTTTCCCCTTATGTCCCACCTGAAGGGCAGCAGGTATATTTGGTATATATTATCCTGTCAAGCAAAGTTGCGGCTGGAAATGCAGATTGTGCGGCACGTCAAATTAGAATAGTTATCTGTCAAAAGACCAGCCGTTTTACCTCAGAAGTTCATTAAAACATAAGCAGAACTTTACTTAACCTGAGAGAGAGATTTACATTATGTACACAGTATCACATATTAGTAACATGCATGGCTAATGGTTTGTTACAGTTTGGTTGCATTACAATATCTTTAGTTAGAGCACATTTCTATATCATTTGGTTTACAACAGTATACAGAGCACAGAGCACATCTTTTCTCTTAGTTAGTCAGTGAGGCAGTCTCCGAGAGTGTGTGTGAGGGAACAGAACACTACCAACGGATTTTAACTGTCACCTTTAGAATGTTCGTGCAGCTTCCCAGGATTCCCTGCTGCCCTTGCTGCTGCTGCCTGCAAAGCAAGGCTGGAAATTCCAACAAAAACAATGTTTTACTTCCAGCCACAAAACATTTTAAATGAATCCCCCCTTTAAAACGATTTTTTTAATGTTTGAAACATACTTGCTGTGCAATTTATTTACTAAGTTTTCCATGCCTCTGTGCAGTCCCCGAACTTCCTCCTTGGCGTCATTTCGTCACATTGCTGAGCTCACTCTGTACCCTATCGTCTGCTTATGCTCATAATTTCTGTTTGGTTTGTTTTTATGCGGGGGGGGGGGGTTGTTAAAATCTTTGAAGCATCAATTCCATGAGCTATAGAGAATCTCAGCAAGAAGCATCGATTCAACAAATAACTCAGAAAAGTGGGAAACACCCAATGGCGGCCATGAATCGTTTCGAGGGGGGTGAGTGCGGACAAACGTTGTTGTAGATGTCGTGATATATATAAAAAGAATAAAGGTTCACAGAAGGGTCATCTTCTAAGTTAGCAGAAGTTTGCCAACCCCAGAGGCCGGAGACAATCAGTCTAGGGGTACGAAGTAGCAACATTAAACCTTTAACATGATTGGTGAGTTCAACTGTAACTCTAGACCAATGAGAGGCTGTGGCCTAGGCGGGGGAAAGTATACTGTTGGATGTATGCTTTGTATGTGCTATGCTAAGTAGAGAGAGAGATAGAGTTAAGTTCAGAGTGTGCGTTGAACTTTGTTCTAGCTGAAGAGTTCTGTATAGCTTTAGTCTTGTATGGAATAGACTTGTGTAACCTTGCAACTGCTAAAGTAAAACCTTCCTATGGAAAGAACATCATGGGGAGTATTCTTTTCCAAGTGTACTAGAAGGTTGCAGTGAGTGCAAGAAAACTACTAGACCAGGGGTAGGGAACCTGCGGCTCTCCAGATGTTCAGGAACTACAATTCCCATCAGCCCCTACCAGCATGGCCAATTGGCCATGCTGACAGAGCTGATGAAATTCTGAAGAAACACCAGGTCCTAACTGCTAAACCTTCTCATCTTACCAGAGTAGCTCCGCTTTAAACTCTGCTGATAGTAGAGTGGGTAGGATTGAACACGTTTTAGAAATGTTTTCGGGGATTTCTGCGGAACGGGTCACTGTCTCTCTGCCTAACCTACCTTAAAGGGTTTGTTGTGAGGATACAGTGGAGGAGAGAAGCACATCAGTCGCTCTCAGGATTTTTTAAGGAAACAGGGTAGATTGGCCAGACCTGGAACATGTGCCGTACCACTGATCCACAATGCCAGAATAAAATATGCATTGAGGAGACTCAGCTAACCCAGCAGGGAGCCTGTAATCTAGCGCCGGCTTCATTTGCCAATCCTGCAAAGGGATATCATGTCAGCGTCTCTGTCAATTGAGCCATCGATCGGGTTTGCTTATAATTTAGTCCATCAGCGCACCTGTACGCTTTCTGCTCTTTTCAATCCGCGCCCGAGATAGTGGATTTCGTTAATCTCCCTCCCCGGCAGATTTGACAGCTAAAGGGAGCCAGCAGAGAGATTCCTGCAGCTAGCGCCTCGCCTTATTGATCTTCCGCTTTCAAGGCCAGCTGTGTGAAAAACAGGTGCGCTGGGGAGTTTTACATCTAGCGGTGGAAGGTTTAACTCTCTCTCTCTTTTGAAGCTGCTGCTTTACGTGCATTGCGAGACACCCCTCTGCTTGGGGTCTTCCGTTCTTCAAGACTACATAATCACAGCCGCTGATGCTGCCGGCTCAGCGGCACAATTCATCATCCACTTCCAATTGGCTTGTGATGGGAATTAACTTTAGGCAGCATATTAATTTTAGCCTCTTCGCGTGATTGCCACCCCTCCCCGTGTTGCAAACCCTTCACCTGCTCTCCCGGTGTAAATATCTCTGGCTGGGGGCCGCCTGTTGCGCCGGCAAAGGTGAACAAATGCCTGCCCAGCTCTGTACCAGAATAGCTTCTGTTCCCGCCGCTCTGTGTTTCTCCGTATGGTGAGACGCCAGCTGCCTTCTGCCGCAAACGTGTTCCCCTGCCTGGCATCATGTTCCCCCCCTGCCCCCACCTTGGTGCAGAGAAGCATATCAAGACTTTGTACTGTCAAAGAAAACAAACGGGCCGTGGTGGCTTCTGGCCTGGGTAGAACAGGCCTCTCTCTCGTGGCAGTGCACAGAGTGTAGGTTGCTCCTGAGAATGTGTCAGCAGGGCCGTACCCGCGTCGGGCACCGCGCCTTTCCGGTGCGATGGGGGGCAATGGACACCCGCTCCATATGATGAACTGGCATGCCCCCCTCCCCTGCTGCGGCACCCCGGCTCGCCCCCCTCCCGGCCTCCCTGCCAGCCAGCTCTGCCCTCCCCAGGCCTTTGGGAGAGCAGCCGCCAGCCTCCAGGGACGTGCTTTTGAAAGCATGGACTTGGGGCAGAGGTGGGATCCAGCAGGTTCTCACAGGTTCCCGAGAGTAGGTTACTAATTATTTGTGTGTTGTGCGAGAGGGTTACTAATGGGTGATTTTGCCACGTGGTTTTGCCTCAGTTAAGCCTCCCTCTCAGCAATGGCGCCAGAACGAAGCAGTCTAGCAGGAGGAGGTGCACCGGCGTGCGTGGCAGCCTGCGCCTGCATGCATTCGTTTCCCACCCAGGACCCGTTGGCCAGCGGCTGCGTCCTTGCCCACAACCCGCCCAGGAATCCCACCCCTGGAATGCCCGGCCACGCCCCCGTCTTGCCCCACCCAGCCCCATTGGCTCGCCCACAGTTTGAATTCCACCACCATGGGAACCTGTTACTAAAATGTTTGGGATCCACCGGCGGGGGTATGGCTCCCTGGGAGGATGGGGCTTGGGGGCATGGTCCCATCCCTGAGCCCCACCCCCAGGGCTTCGTGCTTTTAAAAGCATGTCCCTAGACGCTGGCTCGGCTCCTGCTCTCCCCAGGCTCTGGGTAGGGCAGAAGCCGGGCTGTAGGAAGCCTGGGGGCATGGCCCCACCCCTGATCCCCGTCCCTGGGTGGGGGGGCACGGGGGGCACCTGGTGAAGGAGTTGTCTCCAGGCACCATTTTTTGCCACAATAGCACAAGGATCTTCACTGTACACCGAAGGAAAGCGGTAGCGGCCATTTTGTGGCGGCAGCCATCACGCTGTCTTAGAATTCCAAAGGTGCTCACAAACTCAAGAAGGCTGGGGACCCTTGTTACCACCAGGAAAATAGGAAACATATTTTCCTGTGCCTGCCACCGAACTACACTGGCTAAGGATCAGAGCAAAGAGACCAGTGTTGTTCAAAAGCCTCCACAAGTCCTGGAAAGAACCTGTATATACAAATGTGCTGAAATTTCACATGGTTTCCTTCTTGCCTTTGTCCCTTTTAAGGTTCAATGTAAGTCCCTCAGTGTTGGATTTATTATTTGCCAAATGTTTAGGATTATACTTTGGCTAAGTTCTCCAGTTGATTTAAGGTTTTGTTACTGTTAATTTAGGATACCCTTGCTTATATGTTTATCTGGGCTTGTACTGTATTGCAGGTTCTTTGTTATATGGTTAAGGGATTCTATAGAGTTACTTTAAGTGATAGACAAGAAGAGAAATGGATTAGAAATATTCTTCTTACTTTATTGTATTAATAGAAGAAGCCCTAAGAGGCTTCTTCTAATAATACAATAAAAGTAGAAGAAATATTCTAGTCCCGAACTTCTTGTCTATCACTAAAGCTATCTTTCAATCCATAGCTCAATTTCCCTGAAAATAGTTTATTTTAGCTAGGTAACAAGGAAGTAGATCAGAAAATGCAAAGTAAGGACAACTCCTCCTTACAATCTGATAAGTTTGTCAACACCAACAAAAGACTTGGACTTACAAGGAGTGCCTCGGCCGTTTGGAAGACATCACCTTACTTCCCATTGGACTATTTGAATTTTCACTGAAGAGGATCTCAAGACCCATTGGACTATTGAATTTTCCACTTCCTAGGATCTCAAAGTTCATTGGCTTAAGCCTTTTTTCTTCTGGGACTTAATCCCATCAGCAAAACAAAAGACTGACACCACTCCTCTTTGTTTTTAGGTGTATTACATATGGCGAAGTTGCCCTTCCCCTCTGATTGGGTGAAAAACTGCATAAAAAGGGCTGTGTTTCGTTCTGCAGTGGGCAGTCTGGCCTGGAAAGAGCTTGAAATCACAATAAAGAACCTCTGCTCTGAAGGCAGCCTGCCTCTGCATCCATGCACTGCTGACAAAGCTGAAATCACTCTGAAATCACTTTCTAGTGACCCCTGGCAGTGGGTAACACCCTGATCTAGGATATTTCAGACAGGAAAGGGTCTCTGAGCCTCTGCAAATTTCACTTAACAGTGTCTAGCCAGCAACTTTTGGAAAAGAAAGACGAACGAGCCGGTTCTTCCCGTGCCTGTTTCCAGGGAGCCTGCTTTTGAGGTGATTCAACAGGTAACCAATTGTGGGTTGGTGACGAATGGAGGGATGAGTGACAACCCTTACTGCAAGGTGCGGGGAAGGTAGGGAGGGAGAGACAATTTGGCAGGTGTCCCTTTCTTAATTAGCTATGCTCATCAGCCCAGGTTCCCAAAACAAGGAGCCTCAGAGCTAATTTAACTTGCACCTTTCTCTTCTTCTCCTTCTTCTTCTGGAAGGGAAAAGAAAAAGTTTGATCGCCTGAGCAGCTGACTCAGATGCCGTTGGGAGACGAAAGAACTGGTGTCAGGCCAGCCAACCGTCTTATTAAATTTTTTTTTAAAAGGCTGTCACCCAGTCATACTCTTGCAGTCACTGGCTGAGCTGTTTACACGTCGTGAAATGTCCGTTGCTGCCGCTTGGGGAAGGCAGCCAGCCACGGAATGGGGCTCAACAGCGGCACTTTGGCGAGAGGAGCTGAAGATGAGGTCTAATCCTGACTGGTTGTTTAGCAGGCTGCGACAGCTAAAGGAAAAACTCTTTTGAACCGCTAGCAGGGGGCTGCAACCTGCGGCTCTCCAGATGTTCATGAACTATTGTAACTTGCTCTACGCGGGCCTTCCCTTGCGTTTGATCCAGAAACTGAAACTGGTCCAGCATGCGGCGGCCCATTTGCTCACAGGGGACCATATTCCGAGACCATATACAACCTGTGTTGCGCCACCTACATTGGCTCCCAGTTGAATTCCGAATCATCTTCAAGGTGTGGGTTTTAACCTTTAAGGCCTTACGCGGCCTGGAACCCTCGTACCTTCGGGACCGCATTACCCCATATGTCCCGGTTCGACCTCTCCGTTCGGCAGAGGCCAACTTACTGGAGATCCCCGGCCCCTCAATGATCGTACAGCTGGCCTCCCACTGCAGACCCAGGGCAGCACTACGGCTCTGGCCTGCCTGGTGGCACACTCTCCCTCCAGCTGTCAGGGCCCTCACGGAGGTTCTTAGCAGAGAGTCCGCAGAGCCCATAGCCAAGACTGGAATTGTTCCACGGGCCTTTGGAGAGACCAGCAGTAGGGAGTCCCCATTATTCTCTGGATCCTCAATGTCATCAGGACCCATTACCTCCCCCCCTCCTTTATAGGAGGGTTAAGTTTAAGTTTGAGTTTAAGTAAGGCTTTCGTGTGACGCCTTTTTGGAAACAATGATTGTTTTAAGTGTTTTTATGGAAATTGTATACATGCTGACTTTATATATACTATTTTATGTTGTACACTGCCCAGAGCCCTTCGGGGATGGGGCGGTATACTAAATCAAATCAAATCAAATCAAATCAAATCAAATCAAATCAAATCAAATCAAATCAAATCAAATCAATCAATCAATAATAATAATGATAACAACAACAACAACAATAACTACAATTGTAGTTCATGAACATCTGGAGAGGCGCAGGTTGCAGACTCCAGAGCCATCTTGACTGACTACCAAGGAGTGAAATGTCTCTTTGGCTGGCTGCACAGGCAACAAGTTGACCATTCGTTGCTTTGGTCAACAAATGGAGGGCAGCACAGGCAATCTGGCAGGCTGTAGGGAAGGAAAACGAAGGGACCTTCTTTCTAGAAGCTAGGTTGCCCACTTAGGATTGGGAAATTACTGAAGATTTGGAGGCAGACCCTGAAGAGGGTGGGGTTTGGGAAAGAGTAGAACATCAAGAAGAAGAAGAGTTGGATTTATATCCCCCCCCCATTTCTCTCCTATAAGGAGACTCAAAGGGGTTTACAAACTCCTTTCCCTTCCCCCCACCACAACAAGCACTCTGGGAGGTGGGTGGGGCTGAGAGAGCTCAGAAGAACTGTGATTAGCCCAAGGTCACCCAGCTGGCATTTGTGGGAGTGCACAGGCTCCTGCTGGGCCCTGAACCGTCTGGCTGGACTGGAGGGATGGAGGGAGGGAGGGAGGGAGGGAGGGAGGGGCAGACCGGGTGGCCTTGGTCAATTGCTCTGCAGGCAGCAATGGCCAATGGGAGTGGAGGATGCACAGGGCTTTTGTCCCAGTAATTGGCAGCAATGGCCAATGGGAGTGGAGGATGCACAGGGCCTCTGTCCCAGTAATTGGCAGCAATGGCCAATGGGAGTGCAGGATGCACAGGGCTTCTGTCCCAGTAATTGGCAGCAATGGCCAATGGGAGTGCAGGATGCACAGGGCTTCTGTCCCAGTAATTGGCAGCAATGGCCAATGGGAGTGCAGGATGCACAGGGCTTCTGTCCCAGTAATTGGCAGCAATGGCCAATGGGAGTGCAGGATGCACAGGGCTTCTGTCCCAGTAATTGGCAGCAATGGCCAATGGGAGTGCAGGATGCACAGGGCTTCTGTCCCAGTAATTGGCAGCAATGGCCAATGGGAGTGCAGGATGCACAGGGCTTTTGTCCCAGTAATTGGCAGCAATGGCCAATCGGAGTGCAGGATGCACAGGGCTTTTGTCCCAGTAATTGGCTAAGGGTTTGTTATCGGTTCGTTCGAACCCTTAGCCAATTACGTATTGTTAGATATTAACAGAACAGCCATATAAACATCTGTAGTGCAAAGCATATAGGTCCGAGTGTTATACATGCACATTATAAGTCCATACATTGGATAGCAAACAAGATCCTAGGAACAATAGACAGGAATCCTGCCTCTGCCTCTGCCTCCCCCCCCCCCCAATTACAGGGGTCCCTAATATCATCGGGACCCATTATTCCTTTCTGGGGAGGGTTGTATATGGGTTCGTGGGACATGGTTTTAGAATGTAACTGTTTTAAATTGTATATATGTTTTTATATAATATTTTATATTGTTCACCGCCCTGAGCCCTTTGGGGATAGGGCGGTATATTAAATCTAATAAACAAACAAACAAACAAACAAACATGCAAGCAAACAAACAACCAACAGCAAAGTGCATTTTTCCAAGTCAGGATACAAAAGTATAGCAACAGGTTCATACATTCATAAAGTTCCAGGCTTACCCATATAGGCCGATTACAAACTGCAGGCTGTTACCCGCCCTCCCCCGCTTTCTGGCATGAAAAGTCGCACCAGAAGTGCTCTCGCTTTCTCTGCAGAAAGTGAGGAGCACACGCAGGTCAAGAGGGAGTGCGTCGGGACAAAAATCTTGCCCCGACCCGCCTCCTCTTGAAGGCGCAGAAGAAAGAGAAAGTCAGAGCAAGTGGTAGAAAGTTAGAGAGAGACAGAGAAAAGGGTTTTGGATTCAACAAGAAAGGTTATTTCTTCTTTCCCTCCATTATTTTTCCTATAATGGAGAGACGGCAACCATAGAAGCTGCTGACCAAAGAAATCATGCAGGCCTTAAACCTATTCTTTTACTATTGCTAGCTTAGCACATAAACTCCAAAAATGCCCCTTTGTTCACAGTTATACAAAATGTGCAAGATCCTGTTGTACCCAAAAGATACCTTAAAGTTGCCCTTTGCTTTCCTGAGACAATAGGAAGGCCTATGGGAAAGTTCAGGCTCTGTGTCTAAAACATAAAGCAACTTGAAACATACATGATAAGAGAAACAAGGGTTTTTGATTCATATACTGACATCTTCCAATGGGGATCTTGGACAACCCCAAAGTGTAAGCGCAGAAGGAAAGGAGTGAAAGTAAGAAGGAAATAGAAAGTGGTAGAAAGTGAGAGAAAGAGAAAAAGGAAATGATTTTAGATTTACCAGAAGGTTATTTCTTCCTTCTCCCCATTATTTAGGAAAATAATGGAGAGAAAAAGATTCTGGCAGAAACACAGCTCAAAGTCATTTCACAGAATCATGAAAAAGTGTCTTTGTTAAGAAAAAGCATTCAATGTTCCTACATTCCAGAAAAAGATACATCTTATGCTTGTATGAAAAGGCAAAGCTCATGAAAATAATGTCTTCAACTAAAACATATCTAAAGCACAGAGCCAGAAAATAGAAATAAAGCATTTAAATAAACATTTCAACTAAAGTATACTTATATGTAACTTAAGCAAGTTTTCTTGAAGACATTTTAGTATTAAGAATTATGGCTCAGAAATAGCAAAAGGTACTTTGCTTTCCAAAACAGCCCCTGTTGTCTCTTCCCACATTCCAAAGGAAAGATACTTTCACTTAGCAATGAGCTGAGAAAGTGTGTGTGTAGAGGAAAATAACTGACCAAGCAGAATTAAAGCAAAGAAAGAGAGTCAAGCCACGTGAGAAACTATATTCTTAAGAATGCTATTTAACAATGTATCGCCATGATTAACAATGATGGGAATATTGAAACGTCATGAATTGACAGGGTTTGGCTTTGCAACAGTTATGATGCATCAGCTGTCTTTATCCTATAAGAACTGTGACTTTTGTATACTCAGCGCGACTCCTCTGATTCTAAAACAGACCCTCTGAGGGTTGGAATAAAAATTATTTATTTAATTATTCCTCGTCGGCTCAAGCTTATTAGCTTACTCTTACCCTGTGCCAACAAAAGGGCTGTGGGAACAGGAAAAATCTCCACCTTTTGTGTGATTGATTGATGATGTGGGCATTTGGGGGTGTATTCTCTGCTGCCATTTGGATGTAACTTGTCATTAATACTATAAAAGTGAGAACACACCGCCATTTTAAGTGGGGCTCCCCTGATTATTGCCTTTGCCCGCAGTTGGCCGAACAAAGATCTCTGATTTTATTCTGTATCGGCTTGAGCTTCTTTGAGCTTATCTATTTTAATTCGTTGCTCCGTTGTAACACTCTCTCGGTGCGCCACAAAGAGGAAGCAAGTCGGTACAAGATTTCTTGCCCCGACACACTTCTGATCCCACCATGCCCCAGAGCGGCGGCGGGTAATTGGCAATAGACAGGAATCCTGGTGATTTTCTGTTTCACAGATCATGAATTCCACTTCGTCAGTAATTAACGCATATTGACCGGTCCACAGCAGTATAGGGACACTACCTTCACAGTAGCTTATTCCCCTAAAATAGCTTAAACAATGGGATGTGTTCCACAACTGTTGGGCAACAATACACAACTGCTGGACAACAGCCTCAGCAATGCTTGGAAGCAGGTTTGTCCCCTGATATACCTCCAGATGGTTTCTGGAGATCTTATATTCAGACTACAGAGATCACTTCACTTGGAGAAAATGGGTGCTTTGGATGGCACACACTTTGGTATTATATCCCGCTGATGGAGCGGCAGTGGTGTAGTGGTTAAGAGCAGGTGTGCTCTAATCTGGAGGGACCAGGTTTGATTCCCCACTCTGCCTCTTGAGCTGTGGAAGCATATCTGGGGAATTCAGATTAGCCTGTGCACTCCCACACACGCCAGCTGGGTGACCTTGGGCTAGTCACAGCTCTACGGAGCTCTCTCAGCCCCACCCACCTCACAGGGTGTTTGTTGTGAGGGAGGAAGGGCAAGGAGATTGTAAGCCCCTTTGAGTCTCCTTATAGGAAAGAAAGGGGGGATATAAATCCAACTCTTTTTCTTCTTCTTCTTCTAAGGGGCTTTCCCCACTGACAGAGTTGAACTAGTTTCTACCTAGGTTCGCCTCAGTGAATCCCCACTGCCACCGAGCTCAACATTGTTTTGTCTCAGTTCCCCCTCCCCCCTCAGAACTGCGACATCCTTGTCACAGTTATGAACTACACTTTTCTGCCGGAACAAGGTCGATACCGCTTCAAAGCTTCGAAGTGGGGAAGCATCGAAACGACACCTCATCCGTTCAACCAAACACGAGCCGCTTTTGTGGCATGTGCAGAACTGGGAGAGTCGTGGTGGGCAGAAAGTGCATGTAACTGTAAACTGTAAAAAAAAGAACACTCCCGTTTCACGCGGTAACACAAGCATCAATCACAATCGAGGAGCGAAACAGGCACCAAGATGATCCCGCCCACTTAGCTCGGTTCCAGGGGGCCAACTCAGTTGCTGTGCAGACAGCCTGGAATCGCCCTCCACTGAAGGGAACCGAGTCGACCTTAGCTCCCTTCTGTAGTGGGGACAGCCCCAAGGTCTTAACCATGAAATAGACTACAGCAGTTATTTATGACTGAATGTATTGTATAATATATAATTGTTCCTCTTCAAGAATCTTTAGATAGACGTGTCTCCACAGGTGCGAGTATTTGCAGAACGTGAAAATAAAAGAAACAGCACTTGTCAATAGAATACAAGGCTACAGCTGTTTTAAATTATATCCTGTTACAAACCAGCCAGCTGCAATTCATTAACCGTGTGTGTGTGTGTGCGTGTGTGCGTGCGTGCGTGTGTGTAACAACTAGGTATTAGCATACAGTTTCATACAATTTACAAGAAGACATGTTGATGCTTAGCACGTCACTCATTGGGAACAGTTACAAGACGTGTAATATAGTGAGTATAATGATTCTTAATTTTTGTCTGACTTTTCAAATCTTATATCATGGTTTATATTTGTAATTCGTAATAACGTTACCTATTATTTCATAGATTTTGTAGCCACTTGTTATATTTATTCTAGCATATTTATTCCATCGTTTATTTATAATGTTATACCTGTGTGTTTTTTTAAAATATTGATGTCATTTCAACATTGATGTTATATGAAATCATGTTTGTATGTGTGTATTCAAAACGCAGTTGCTGACTGACTTTTTTTGGTATTTTGTACAATATATTCATAGCAATTTGGCTTGATTCTGTTATCCCACTGGGAGGGGGCGTGTCATCTGGCAAGCTCTCAAATCAACTATATTGCTGACAAAGCTGCTTGGCAGCCAAATGGGAGGGGGCATGTCATTTGGCTGTGGCCCACCCACTCGGGGGAAGGGGTAGGGAAGGGGTCCCATCATCTGGTCGTGGCCCACCCATCCTGGGGGGAGAGGGAGGAACGCCATCATCTGGTCATGGTCCACCCACCTTGGGGAGGGAAAGGAAAGGGGGCCCGTCATCTGGTTGTGGCCCGCCCACTCGGGGAGGAGGGCGAGAGGTAGGGAATTTCATAATTTCCCATCTGTTTACCTGTGACTTACCTGCCTTCACCTTGAACGTGAGATTTGCCCCAGCATGTTCTGATTTGAGATTACACATTTATTGTGTAAATTTTATTGATCTTATTGTGTTTCTCTGATTATAAGGACTTCCCTGTGCTTGAACATGTGTGTTTATTTGTCATCTTGTTTTGTTCTTGTTTCTATTGTATTGCATATTGATTGTGGTTGCACTTTTTTTTACACTGAAAAGTTGCTAAATACTGACAGAGCATTTTGGGTCTAATTGCAGTGCAGAGGCGTAGCTAGGCCACAGTGTGCCCGGTGCACACTCTGGCTTCCCCCCCCCCGCAGCCCCCTCACCCCCCTGTGGCCCTCCCCACCCCCTGCGGCCCCCCACGGATCCCCCGCCCCACCCCGCCCCATCCCACTTACTTTTAGGAAAGGTGCAGGCCAAAGAAGCTTGCCTGCATTGCCTGGGCCTAGTGGGAACTACATTTCCCAGGAGCCCCTGGGAAATGTAGTTCCCACCAGGCCCAGGCAATGCAGGCAGGCTTCTTCTCTGGAATGTTCCATTCCTAAAAGTAAATGGGGGGATGCGCCATGGGTGTGTGTGCTGTGGGGGGGCAGGGGTGCCGCGGAAGGGGGCGGGGGCACCGCCGGGGGGCCGCCAGGATATTTCTGCCCCCCATGTGACCAGAATCGGTGTGCCCGGTGCGTAGCACACCCCCTGTCCCCTGGTGGCTTCGCCACTGTTGTAGTGTCGGTTGGATTTCTGCAGCCAGAGTCTGAGTATAGTAAGTCTTTTCCATGTATATTATTGCTGTCCACTACACACACACACACTTCTTATCTTTCTATAATTTTGATAAGGGCTGTTCAACAGTGAAATACTCTGCCTGTGTTTAGTCTGCCTATGTATAAGCCACCTATGTTGAGTCTGGAGAAGAGAACGTTAAGGAGTGAGTGACATGACTGTCACGTTTAAATATTTGAAGGGACGACATGTTGTAGAAGGAGCAAGCTTGTTTTCTGTTGCTCCAGAAAGGAGTAATGGATTCAAGGTGCAGGAAAAGGGATTCCACCTAAACCTCAGGAAGAACTTCCTGACAGTCAGGACGGTTCAACCGTGGAATTCCCTGCCTCGGAGAGTGGTGGAGTCTCCTTTTTTGGAGATTTTTAAACAGAGGCTGGATGGCAGGGGTACTACTGGATGGTACTACTGGATGGTACTACTATGGATGGTACTGTTTGGTACTACTATGATTAGGATGGTTTAGCTCAGCACAATATTTTTTTGTATGTGTGTCTGTGATTGTAGCAGTAGGACTGGTGGTATTTTCATATTTATAATTGGTTGGACTGGTTGGCCCTGGTGGTGTCTGCCAACTCTATGATTCTACAAAAGGCACATATTTCACTTACCGGTAAATGGGAATGACTCCATTGTTTCTTTAAAAGAAGAATTATATACATATTGGATGAGAATGCAGCCTGATCAATTATATCCTCATTTTCTAATTTTATCCAGGATAAATGTTCTAGCTGCTGTACAGGCACTGGATTGTATCCCTGACAGGCTGTCTCTGAATTTCATCCTAGTCAGACTGTAGACGAAGAAGTTGCATTTTGCCCACTATCATCTTTAAAACAGGGGCTCTTTTTCCTGGTCTGTACAAAATTGAGTGGGCAAGTTCCCATGAAAGAGAGGTGCAAACCCTGAAGCATTCATCCTGGTTGAATAGAAAACCAAAGATCTAGAAACGTGTGGTTTTTTTTTTCAATTGAAATTAGGGGCATGAAAATAATAAGAGTACAGTATAGCCATAACATGCTGAGTATCACTCCATATTCTAAAAGGAATATGTCAAAAAAGCAAGCTTTTTGAAAAAGGAAACAGTAGGACTTGATGATGATGATGATGATGATGATGATGATGATGATGATGATGATGATGATGATGATGATGATGATGATGATGATGATGATTGCACACAGCTGTCTGGGGATTTTCCAAAGATGGTTGCCCTGATCTCTCTGCCCCCGTGGTGTCGTGGTTAAGAGCAGGTGCACTCTAATCTGGAGAACCAGGTTTGATTCCCCGCTCTGGCGCTTGAGCTGTGGAAGCTTATCCGGTGAACAAGATTAGCTTGTGCACTCCAGCACATGCCAGCTGGGTGACCTTGGGCTAGTCACAGCTTTTCGGAGCTCTCTCAGCCCCACCTACCTCAGAGGGTGTTTGTTGTGGGGAGGGGGAGGGAAAGGAGTTTGTAAGCCCCTTTGAGTCTCCTTACAGGAGAGAAAGGGAGGATATAAATCCAACTCTCCTCCTCCTCCTCCTCCTCCTCCTCTCCTCCTCCTCCTCCTCCTCCCAGGCTCTTAACAAGGCATTCTTCTCCATTCTTGGCAACAGCAACTTCTGCTTTGCTGGTATCAGTATTGTTGTGAATACATCCATCGATGGAGTGAACCCGACAATCCCCATGACCCGCCAGGGGAGCCCCACTCCTCCAAATATGGTCACAGTGACTTCCTCCTTTTTACATGTTCTGGGGGAGTCAGTTTTTCATAGTCTCCCAGATTATATGGTTGCCACCTCTGGGGCAGGAGGTTCCTGAAGATTTGGAGCTAGAGCCTGGGGAGGGGCAGGGCCTCAACATATTTCGAAAGCCCAAAGCTGAATTGTAATTCTGGGAGCTCTCCAGGCTTCACCTGGAGATTGGCAATCCTATCTATTTCACAGCCTAAAGCATTCATTTATTTTTTCATCAGTAGTTTTGGTTCTCAGTTTCTTCACTATTCTGAAGATTTGTTTGTATTGTTTGTGCCTGTAATTCAGTTATTGCAGCAAATCACATTTAGATGCCCAGTGCATTTAATATACCTTATATACTCGCGTATAAGTCTACTTTTTCAGCAATTTTTTTGTGCTGAAAAAGCTCCCCCTCGACTGAGGGTCCCACTTAATTCTTGTGTGGTGTTCCCCCTCTCCCGTCTTCGCTTTCTCCTGCCTTCTTCTCTGCCTCCTCCCTTTCAGCCGCTTTCTCTGCCTCTGCTTCGCTCTCCTCTGCCTTCTTTTCTGCCTCCCCCCTTTCAGCCGCTTGCTCAGCCTCCTTCTCTGCTTCGCTCTCCTCTGCTTTCTTCTCTGCCTCCCCCCTTTTCAGCCGCTTGCTCAGCCTCCTCCTCTGCTTCGCTCTCCTCTGCCTTCTTCTCTGCCTTTCCCTTTTCAGCCGCTTTCTCTGCCTCTGCCTCGGCAGCGGCTGGCCCCTGGCTCTCAACGGGTGACAGCCGGTCGACCTGGGTGAGCTGGACAAGCTGCGGGATAGAGAGGTCGGTGGCAGAGACCTTGGAATTGGTGAGATGCGGGATCGGTGGCAGAGACCCCCAAATAGCACCTGACCGTATCTATTTTTATTGTTGAAATTTACCAGTAGCTGCTGCATTTCCCACCCTAGACTTATACTCGAGTCAATAAGTTTTCCCAGTTTTTTGTCGTAAAATTAGGTGCTTCGACTTATATTCTGGTCGACTTATACACAAGTATATATGGTAATGTAAAATATGTCTGTATGGTGCTGCTTTATTGATGCTCAGGTTGGAAAATGGGCACATTTTGTTGGGAAAATGCAATGAAGAATGTGGTACGATTGAAGACATGTCCCAACAAGGGTGCATTTCCCCTGGGTCTGGTCCCTCGGCGTCCCAGGATCTACCCTGGCTCCACGGAGTCTGGCAGTTCCTGCTACTCGCCCAAGACCACATCAGGCCTGCTATCACCGTTTGGGGTTTGGATGGCCCAGTTATTGCTTTGCTTTGTAACTAGTGGTTCAGGCATACGTCCAGAGGTGGGATCCAACCAGTTCTTACCACTTCTCTAGAAGTGGTTACTAATTTTTTCTGAGTGCCGAGAAGGGGTTACTAAAGCAACCTCCCTGCCCAATAGGGACTGGAGGTGTGTGTGTGCGGCGGCGCCACTGTTTGAATCCTACCACCATCGAACCTGTTACTAAAATGTTTGGATCCCACCACTGCATGCGTCCCTCTTATCCCCCATTTCCCGGGACCAAGGGGGAGTCTTTCCCAGGCCCTGATACCATAACAAGGCTCTCTCGTGCTCTTCCTTGCCTGTTGCAAATTGTTTTGAGAAAAGTGAGAGGGGGGAGTGCCAATGAGTAAAATGCTCTCTGATATATACCAGGGACAGGAGGCAGAGTCCCCAGCTTTGGCTTCCTGCCGCTGGGATCCTGACACGGTTCAATAAAGCCCTTGATATACCTACATGAGTCTCAATTATTGACTGGAGTTAACAGACCCTTGCACTGGAACTACTGACTGGGCTGTTGCCATGTCCCCAAATGCATCCTGGCTGGATTTTGGTTGTGTAGCAAACTCTGTGGCATCGTTTGTTCAAATGATACCGAATCCTAGAACTGGGACTAAGGTGTACCCAGTTCAGTTTTCAGGATGGAGGTGGTCCTTTGGGGCATGTGCAGCATATAAAATAAACATTTATTTTTAAAGATGTATTTTTACCTCAAAGTTACCACCCCATTCTGACAAGGGTGGCCAGGTGATCGGAGCATCTTCTGGTCGCCACATCTCAAAAAGGATATCGAAGAGATAGAAAAAGTCCAGAGAAGGGCATGGAGAACGATTGAGAAACTGGAACACCTTCCTTATGAGAGGCTGCAGCGTTTGGGACTCTTTAGTTTGGAGAGGAGACGTCTGGGGGGGGATATGATTGAAGTCTATAAAATTATGCATGGGGTAGAAAATGTCGACAGAGAGAACTTTTTCTCTCTTTCTCACAATACTAGTACCAGGGGCATCCAATGAAAATGCTGGGGGGAAGAATTAGGACTAATAAAAGGAAACACTTCTTCACGCAACGTGTGATTGGTGTTTGGAATATGCTGCCACAGGAGGTGGTGATGGCCACTCACCTGGATAGCTTTAAAAGGGGCTTGGACAGATTGATGGAGGAGAAGTCAATGTATGGCTACCAATCTTGATCCTCCTTGATCTGAGATTGCAAAGGCCTTAGCAGACCAGGTGCTCAGGAGCAGCAGCAGCAGAAGGCCATTGCTTTCACCTCCTGCAGGTGAGCTCCCAAAGGCACCTGGTGGGCCACTGCGAGTAGTAGAGTGCTGGACTATCTTCAGGAAAGCCAGGTTGCTTTGAACTGCCCTACCCCTCTCTTATGCCTGAGCAGCCCAAACCTTCCCAAGCAGGCTCCAGGATCAATGCCAGCCCCCTTCCCAAGGCTTGGTCAACTCTCCCCCCACCCCAATAATTGCTCACCCTCCCAATGACCTTTGAATCAAAACACTCTTTCAGTTCCCTCCACCCCTGCTCGTCTGTTCCCATCATAGATAATCAGGAATCACCGCATGCAGCCCGTCTCCTTTGCTTCAAGGGGCGATATGGCAAGGGGGCACGACATTTGGTGCCGGAGTGGTACAGTGTGCAGGGGGAGGGGGACATGAAATTCAGGGGTCACAAAATAGGGGCTTGATTTTACTTTTTCTAGCATTTTGGCCCCGTTTCCATCCAAGCAGATGTCCGTGGCGATGTACATTTTTACAACCAACCCATACAGACATTTGAAAGGAAGACCAAAAAAAACCCAGAGCTAAATGAGACTAAAATGTATGGTATTTTATTTATCCATTGTATGGTATTTTATTTATCCACTTGTTTGCTATTAATGTTGTGAACTGCCCTGAGCCCTCCGGGGGAGGGCGGTATATAAGTGGAACAATAGATAGATAGATAGATAGATAGATAGATAGATAGATAGATAGATAGATAGATAGATAGATAGATAGATAGATAGATAGATAGATAGATAGATAGATAGATAGATAGATAGATAGATAGATAGATAGATAGATAGATAGATAGATAGATAGATAGATAGATAGATAGATAGATAGATAGATAGAAAGAAAGAAAGAAAGAAAGAAAGAAAGAAAGAAAGAAAGAAAGAAAGAAAGAAAGAAAGAAAGAAAGAAAGAAAGAAAGAAAGAAAGAAAGAAAGAAAGAAAGAAAGAAAGAAAGAATAAAAGCAAACAGTGAAAGCAAAGTCAGAGTGTCAGGCAAGGTCAGACATGGTCAGAGTGTCAGGCAAGGATCTAGAAGACCCAGGGTCAAATCACAATCTTGCCGTGTAATCTCACTCGGCAAAGCTGGGTGTCACAACCCCAGACTTGATCAATGAAGGAATCGATACTTCGACAGCGGAATTCTCATTCATTGATGGCAAACGTAGGAAAGCTGGGGACTTAACATTGTCAGAACGGAGTACATTAAAACTGGCAAAGCATTACATCCCCCAGCAAAGATGCGTCAGGTTCACAACCTCCCCCCTTCCCTCCCCTGAAGCGGGAAGGTACTGTTTCACGCTCACGTGCACATACATTCCTCAGCTGGTGAGAACTAGGATGAAAACACCGCCGTTTCCACCCTCACTCCCCTCTTCAGCTGCAGAGATAAGGGCAGATTGGTACAGGGTAACATTCCCAGGACTGCTTAAGTTGTAATCATTCAGTAACGATTTCGATTTCGAATACCTTTAATGGCATATAAACTGCAAGATGATAACAGCCTTTACAACTTCTGACGAGTTAAAATAACACCATTTAAAAATTTAGCCACCGCTTCCATCAGCTCGTAGTTGTGGCTGTTTACAAGATATATAACCTTCTGTTTATCTGCAATGCCTTCACTTCCATGCAGGAAGGGGATTATGTGCTTCTTCCTATCTATCTCATAAAAAGGACAGTTCAACAGCATATGAGATACTGTTTCCATAGAACCCATGCCACACGGGCATTTCCTTTCCTTATGTGGAATTCCAAGGTGGCGTCCAAGGCTAAAGGAAGAAGGCAGGGCATTACACCTAGCTAAGGTGATTGCTCTACGCCACCGGGCCTCAACCAGGAGATAAAGGTACCGGGCTACAATTAATCTATCCACAGGTATTCCCAGAGAGATCGGGGAACAGGTTTTATTAGCTTCCTCTAGCATCTGTTGAAACTCTCTATCAAAAAGTCTCTTCTTGATAGCCCCAGAGACCTCCTGCTCTGCTAACATTAGCAGGTCCTCCAAGGAAATGCCCAACTCATTAAGTTTGGCTTCAATTTTAACCCATTCAGTAGATATGGCTAAGACATTAAGAGGGCCATGACATTGGATTGGTCACTTGTTCTTAGCCTAACCCAGGTTTCTCAACCATGGTTCTGTGGAACCCTAGGGTTACTTGAGACGTTACTTGGGGTTCTCTATGAGATTGTGATTTATTTAACAATTATTTCAAATTCAGGCAATGTGCTATCACAGGTATAAACAGAGACCAAACAAAAATCTAGTTCTAACTTCCACCCCTTCAGTTCCGAGGACCAGGTTCAAGGTCTAGGGTTCCCTGAGACTTAAAAAATAGTTCAAGGACTCCTCCAGGGTCAAAAGCTTGAGAAAGTCTAGCCTAGGCTAACCTCACAGTGTTGGTTCAAGGATAAAATGGAGGAGGGACCCCCCAAAAAGCCGAAACGGTTCTTTTTAAAAGTCTGCAAGATGTTCTATTTGTGTTGTACAGAAGGGCCATTGTTTCCGTTAATCAAATGACAAGCTTACTGGATCATGGGAAAGCCTTAGACACAATTTACCTAGATTTCAGGAACGCTTTCGACAGGGTTGCCCTTGATGTTCTGATGAGTGAAGTGGAGGATTATGGACTAAACTCAAGGATAGTTAGGTGGATAGGGAACAGGTTGGGAAACTGCACGCAAAGATGAGTCATCAATGGCATTTAATCTGATTGGAAGGAAGTGCCGGTGAGGTGCCACGGGTCTTGGTTCTGGGCTCACTACTTTTCCTTTCTGTTCCTTCACACCCCATTTTTTCCTCTATTGGAAACAAGGGGGGACCCATAAAACTGGACCCCTGATCCAATCTTTACCAAACTTGGTGGTTCTTGGTGGCCATGGTGGCAGGGGCTGATGGGAATTGTAATCCATGAACATCTGGAGTGCCATAGGTTCGCCATCATGGTTCTAAGAAGAAGCTATGCTGAAATTGTGTTCCTCTGCATTAAAAAAATCTTCAACCCGGGTTGGGGGAAAAGATTGCTAGCTTGCTCTTGGAAAACCTGAAAAAATTATTTTGGACAGAAATTCCAACTGAGCATTTTATTGGCCAATACACAGTGTATATAACAAGCTAAGATATGACACAATATGCATGTTTTGTTGTACAAACAGCATTTCAAATCTACCAAAGTTAAAAGTTGGGTCCAATTCTTTTCTCGTTTGTTAAGGAAATTTCCTTCATTTGACTAGCTACTTGCTTTATGTGCAGTGTTTCTGAAAGGATCAAACAGTCCTGAAGACACAAAATTAACTTGAGCTAAAAAGTTTTTTGAAATCATTCCGGACATTAATTAACTTTGATAAGAGAGAAGACAGAAGCGTTGAAGAGAGTGCGTTCAATTCTGTAACTTTGAAGACTCGTATTCCCTTTATGAACACGGCTGGTGCGAGGTTTGATTAGTCTGGGAATAATCTTATTGTGGAAGCAATATTGTAGTCGACATGAGCTTTACTGCAGGCCAGGAGGAAATAATGGTGGTCTGATGAGCTGAACCACAAAAACTGTCTCCAAACTACCATGATACTTTCCTAGCGTAGTGAGACATACCCACTCTGGGTGATGATTGAGGCGGGAAGAAGAAGAAGAGTTTGGATTTATATCCCCCCTTTCTCTCCTGCAGGAGACTCAAAGGGGTTTACAATCTCCTTGCCCTTCCCCCCTCACAACAAACACCCTGTGAGGTGGGTAGGGCTGAGAGAGCTCCGAGAAGCTGTGACTAGCCCAAGGTCACCCAGCTGGCATGTGTGGGAGTGTACAGGCTAATCTGAATTCCCCAGATAAGCCTCCACAGCTCAGGTGGCAGAGCTGGGAATCAAACCCGGTTCCTCCAGATTAGATACACGAGCTCTTAACCTCCTACGCCACTGCTGCAGGGGAATACGGGAATTAGAGATTCTCCGAGCAGTTGGGAGTGGAAGACTGACCCTGTCACACAAGTTGCTAAGGCCAGCCTTCAGAAGTGAAGGAGACATTGGCCGATTCCCCTCAGTCAATTAATCGCGTGATACTCAAGTGAAATATCAAGGAATCAGGAAGAACTCCCCACTGCCTGATCGACGAACAAGGATTCATCCCGGTTCTGGAGCTCGTTCTCCCCCTTATCCCCCGTCTTTGCCAAACCTGCTTGAAAGTACTACTTTTTCAAAAAAAAACACGTCTTCGATCCAGTTTGGAGGGGAGGATCAGGGGTCTAATCCTGGTTCAAATTTTCACGCCGTGGAGCGTGACACAAATGCCTTACAACCAATCAGTGTGCGTGGTGCTGTTCTCGCGAGAGCACGAGAAGACGATAACCAACCAGAAACTTGGGTGGGGGAGACGCGCTGACATCATAACGTGAGCACGTTTTTGCGGGAGAAAAAAAAAGGTCCCGCCCCAACACGGCACAACAGCCAATCAGGAGAGACCTCCCAAGCCAATCGCATGATAGTGGGGATGTTGCATTTCTTGAATCCAAGATAGGCCTGGATGTCTTCACTGGAAACATGCTGCGGTGGGGAGGTTGAAACCTCAATTAAAAGGTGCAGTTTATCTTCAAACTGGGTTTGATCTAGATTGAATTTCCCAGTGGGGATTCGGCCACTGACTCAAAGCAGACAGCATCAAAATTCAGGGGAGAACATATGGACAGAATCTAGCTACGTATGCAGACAGTTCAAAAGTCCTTAAACAGGTAAGCTATAGAAGGGAGAATCAACTGAAAACGTTGCCCCCTCCTTCTGAAAACTTCAATGCCCCTAATGTGTAGTTGATTACTGTTAAACTGCATGATAGGATCTAGGCTTGTATACCAGAGTTTTTAGTTCTCTCTTCTATGGATTTTCCTGCCCTGTGTTTGGGCTCGCTTTCTTGAGCAATCAGTGACTTTGAAGAAGAGTAAAGAAGAGTTGGATTTATATCCCGCCTTTCTCTCCTGTCAGGAGACTCAAAGGGGCTTACAAACTCCTTTCCCTTCCCCTTCCCCCACAACAAACACCCGAGGAGGTAGGTGGAGCTGAGAGAGATCAAAAGAACTGTGACTAGCCCAAGGTCGCCCAGTTGACATGTGTTGGGAGTGTACAAACTAATCTGATATCCCTAGATAAGCCTCGCCAGCTCAAGCAGCAGAGCAGGGAATCAAACCCGCTTCCTCCAGATTAGAGTGTACCTGCCAGAGGTGGGATCCAGCAGGTTCTCACAGGTTCCCGAGAGTAGGTTACTCATTATTTGTGTGTGCCGAGAGGGGGTTACTAATTGGTGATTTTGCCACGTGATTTTTGCCTTAGTTACACCTCTCCTCTCAGCAGTAGCACGCAGAACTTGAAGCAGTCTAGCAGGAGGTGCACTGGCGTGCGTGGCAGCCTGCGCCTACATGCATTCGTTTCCTGCCCAAGGACCGGCACAGAGGCTGCGTCCTTGCCACAGCCCCGCCCAGGAATGCCCCGCCCCCGTCATGCCCCTCCCAGCCCCATTGGCGCTACGCCACAGTTTGAATCCCGCCACCATGGGAACCTGTTACTAAAATTTTTGGATCCCACCACTGGCACTTGCTCTTAACCACCAAGGCTCCAAGGACTGAACCAATGCAAGGTAAGCTTCGGTAGTTTCCCCTCTGTAAAATGGATTGTTCCCCAAAATGCACTCTAAGTGCTTAATGCTGTATATGTTTGTGAGCACAGTGCTTTCTTGAGCCTGCTTGGCTCGTGTTGTGTATAGTGTGCCTTGTGCCTCTTTGGGGGGGAAAGTAG